>NC_043708.1:111387059-111573296 GCF_006229205.1 Suricata suricatta | reverse complement strand
GAGACAATAGAAGGGCACACATTGCCCAAGGCAAGAGGGACCACCCTTGTAATACCCTTAACATTCCTAAGGGCAGGCCTAGAAATAGAAGCTATAGGTAATCAGTTATTGCTTAAGGCTAGTTACACCCTATGTGAGGGTCCTGGGTCCTGGGTCTACTCTGTGATTGGTTAACACTCTAAATGTTGTAATTGGATAATAATTGGATCACTGTACCTGTGTCACCATTTCCTGTAACTCCCCCTTCCCAAACCCATAAAAGCCCTACCCCACCTTTGTTCGGGGCTCTCAGCATGGATCCACCACGCCAGTAAAGTCTGTGAGCCCGAGTTTAGGCCCCGGTGAGCCTAAACCCGTAATAAAGCCCTTTGCTTTTGCATGCGTGACTCGGTCTCCCTGGCGGTTTCTGGTTTTGGGGGACGATAAAGAAATCTTGGGTATTACATCAGCAAATGAAAATAATCAAAAGAGGGGCACCTGGGTGACTCAGTTGGTTAAGTGCCAATTTTAGCTCAGGTCATGATCTCACAGTTCGTGGGTTCAAGCCCCACATCAGGCTCTGTGCTGACAGCTCGGAGCCTGGAGCCTGCTTCCTATTCTGTGTCTCCCTCTAGCTCTGCCCCTCTCCCACTCACATTTTCTCTCTCTCTCTCTCTCTCTCTCTCTCTCTCTCTCTCTCTCTCAAAACTAAAAATAAACTTAAAAAAATTTTTTTAAAAAGAGAATGAACAAAGCAAAGCACCTTCCCGTTTGTTCTCCCCTTCGAGCCTCACCAGGGACCTGTGACAAAAACAGGCCTGTGACAATTCAGTCAGGTAGACTGAGGCCCAGCACGGAAAAGAACCCCCTGAGCTCACCCAGCCATGGGGTGCAGAGGCCGGGAGTTCCAGGTGCACACCTGCCTTCCACAGCACACAGGGACTGGCTTGTGGGGGACACACACCAGGAGCCTTGTTCCTGGGCCCCCATAATGTGCTGAGCTAAAACCAACCTCCAAGAAGCCCGGGTCCAGTGCTGATGTCAGAGTCTCCTCTGTATCCCTGACAGCTTGGGGCAGCCTACATGCTCCCCCCACCTCCCTCCCGCATGGCGTGAGATGCTCACCACCACCCAGGCTGCCTGGCCCACTGTGGGACAGATCACTGTGGTGGAAATCCCAGGCCACTCACACGCTGTCATGAGTTGAGCTGCATCCCCCCAAATTTACATGTTGAACTTTGAAACCCCAGTGCCTCAGAATGAGCTTATCTGGAAATGGGGTCATGGCGGATGTAATTGATTAATTAGCATGAGCTCACAAGAGAGTAGGGTGGGCCCTTAATCTCATATGGCTTTGTGTCCTTAAAAGAAAGGGAAATCTGGACACAGACCCACACGGAAGAAAGATGACAGGGTGAGACACAGGAAAGGCAGCCATCTCCGAGCCACAGAGAGGTCCTGCCCTCAGAGCCCCACCAACACGCTGATTTCTGACTTCCAGCCTCCAGAGCTGTGAGACGACTTTCTGTGCCGTTTTTTTTTAATATTTTTTTAAATGTTTATTTCTTTATTTTTGAGAGACAGAACATGAGCAGAGGAGGGGCAGAGAAAGAGAGGGAGACACAGAATTTGAAGCAGGCTCCAGGCTCTGCGCTGTCAGCACAGAGCCCAATGCGGGGCTTAAACCCATGAACCCATGACCTGAGCCAAAGTCGGACGCCCAGCCGACGAAGCCATCCAGGTGCCCCTCCCATGTGCCGTACTCTGTCCACCAGACCCAGCACGCTGCAACACCCGCACACCTGGGCTTTCACACTGACTCAGGTCAGAGCTGGGTGGCACCAGGTAAGTCCCCACCCTTCTCTAAATCATGGCTTGTTCCCATCATCCCAGCACACCGCTTGGCACCGAGTAGGCACTGGATGAGTACTCATTAGAGCAAACCGGATGCCAGCATCCCACCTTCCACATGGCTGTGGTAAGGATGACATAAGGTGAGGAAGGGGACATGCTCAAGAAACAACCATGGTGACAGCTAGGTCAGCAGAGAGGCACAGAGGGCTGGGGGTTTCAGCAGACAGACACAAAGGACTGGGGGGGTGACTGCAACTGGGGCCTCAACACTGGGGGAGCTGCCCAGGCAGGCAGGGGTGGCAGGAGGTGAGCCCCCGTCAAGCTACAGACATCACCAGAGTCCTCACCACATGGAAGATCCCCCTCAGGGCCCTGCGAGGAGGAAAGGAGAGATTCTGGGTGCCAAACGCAGCCCCTCCCCCATGTGGACCCCAAAACCCTCAAGGGAGACTTCAGGGATGAGGGGCAAGTTCAGTTCAGTCAGCTCCGTTCACATGAGAGCTGCCACCAAGGCCCAGGCTGGCCTGGAGACAGTGAGGTCCCCGTCCTGGCAGGAGTGCAAGTAAAAGTCATGGCCACAGTCCCAGGGACACCTGACCCGCCCAGCCTGAGTCTGGGTTGGAGTAGCACAATCCCGACCTGGCTGACCATCAGACGTGACTGTGGGGCTTGTAAACCATCCAGATTCCTGGGTTCACCCCCGCCACCCCAGCGACTTGGGGTCAGCAGGTCCTTGTGGGCCTCTGAGGATCCCTCCTTGATAATATCCCTGGGTAGTCACGATGCAGAGCCAGGCTTGGGACCCCAGCCTGGAGAGCCCCGGGTGTTGAGCAGGATTCCATTTGGGAAGAGCTTTGATATAGGAGCACAGGGGCAGGGCAGCACTCGGGCAGGAGACAGAGGCAAAGGTTAAGACAAGGTAGGGATGATGACAGTGAAATGACAGCATCACTCACTAGATGAAAGGTAACAACAGCCATTCAAAGGAGCCAAAGTGGGCATGAGAGTGGGGCAGACATTTTGGAAAGGATAGGATTTGGTGGATGATGAGAAAAATTTTCTAGATAGAGGAAAGGGAAGGTGAGACCGAGCTGTGTGTGCAGGGACAGAGGACAAGGGTCACTTGTTGGAAAGAAGGAAGACACGGGCCAAATCATGAACAGCCCTGAAAACCCAGGCTCTCTCTCAACCGCAGACAGCAAGGAGCTGCTGAGCATGGCATGAAAGCCGACTTGCAGTAGTGACCACCCGTAGGGCTCAGAGGGGCCTGGGCTGCTCCAGACTCACTGGATGAGGCTCCCCTTGTGGGGAAAGGATGAGAGGTTTGAGCCCGCACCCCATTTCCTGCCCACAGCAGCCCTGAAGAACATTACAAAATGACAGTGCCAACCATTAGGCCATTCGGAGGAGCCTCTGGGAGGATGGCAGGAGGCAGTCTCTCTGGGCTGGTAAATCCAACTGCAAGGCACCCCCACGGGCCGGGAGCCTCCAGGGGCTGGAGTCACCCTAAGCAGGGAGGCCCAGATTCATGCCCTTGTCCAGACTCAGAAGCTTTAAAAGCCCACCAGATGCTGACAATCCCCTTTTTCACACACCCAGCCCCAGCCTCTGCCTCAGCGCAGACTCTCGTGCCCATGGCCTTTGAGGCTATGTGGATATTGGCATCTCAAACATACCGCTTACAAACAGGACTCTTCGTTGTCCTCCAGACCCAGCCTCTGGCCCTCCCTTGCTCAGCTCAGTCAAGGGCTGCACCACCCACCCTGTTCTCGGGCTCCGATCTCTGCTAGATCTCTCCTAGCCTGCAGCCCGTCCTCACCCTGCCTTAATCAGCCCCCTCCCCGCCGCCCCACAAACACACCCCAGGCCCAACCAACCATACCTCTCTGTGCTGATGCTGGGACAGCCTGACAACCTGCCAGTCTCTACTCTTACCCCCCCCCCCTACAGCTTTGACCCCATGGGACACTGAGAAGGAGCCTCTGAGCCACAAATCACCTCCATCCATACTAACTCAAGGCCCTCCAAGCTCTCTTTCTCAGCCCCTCTTACCCAGTTCAGAGCCTGTCCGACCTCTGCAGGCCTGTCCCCTCTCCTCAGTCTCTGCTCAAAGGGTACCTGACCTGAGACACCTTTTCCCAACACCTGCAGAGAATGGCTTCCGCTGCTCACCCACTCCCTTCTCCTGCCTTCTCTCCATGGCCCTTATTACTTCCTAACCGTGTGCGATGAATTTACTTAATCTGTTTTTTCCTGTCTACTCTGTTAGAATTTAAGCGCTATGAGGGCAATGACCAGGTCTACTTTATTCATGCATGAATGCTGGGCATGTAGAACAGTGCCTGACACACAGCAGCTGTTCATAAAGTATGTGTTGGATGAACAATGAATGAGTCATTGAAAGAATGAACAACTTCCACAAGCACTCATGCAGTGCCTGGTACTGATCACAAGGGACCCAAGGGGCAAATCAGGCTCAGTGGGCCCCGGGAGACCCACAGTTTTGGGGGAGAAACAGATCCATGCCCATGAGTGAGTCCACCCAGCATGTGAGCCATGCTGGGTGGACAGGGGTGCACAAGGGAGGGGGTCCTGGGGACAGGGCCACCAGCTGCATCCTTCTGCAAGACGGAGACATGGGCAGGGCTCGCCAGAGACAGAAGGGCTGGATTTAAACGCCCTGGATCCCGTCAGTGAGCAGGAAGTCAAGGGCTGCAGCACCTAGGACCCCCAGCTTTGCCTGGCCTTCCCCCACCCTGCCAGCCTGCCCCCTCCTCTCCTGCCCCAGGAGCAGGGGAGCGGGATGGGAGGCAGGAGTCAGCCAGGCAGCCCTGGCTTCTTCCAGAGCTTTGCTGGGTCAGGTCTCAGCCCCTCAGAAGTTCCCTCCTAGGCATGTCACTCTCAAACGCTCCAAAGCCCCCTTCCTCTACACCTTTGCTTTGCCTGCCCCACCTCCCCTAAACCTTTTCTGCCCTTCATAACCCTACATACATCATCCTGTTCATGCAGGCACTATTTATAATGACATACCATTGGAAACAATCAAAATATGTAACAGAATTGTTACACAAGCAGTACCACACACAGGCTGGAACATTATGCTGCCATTAAAAATCACACGACAGAAGAGTATTTCATGATGGGAAAATGATCTTGGTAGAGTATTAAGTACAAAAGGCAGGTTAGAAAATAGTAAGTATAGTCGGATCCCAATTATGTCATAAATACATATCTGGTAAGAGACTGGCAGGTAAAACACCCAAATGCTCACATTTTCTATAGAGAATGTGCTGCTGTGTGTGTGTGCTTTTTAATAATCAGGAAAAAAAAACATTTTAAAAGAACCCCTTAGCCTTCAAGGCTCAGCCCGGGCATCCCCTCCTCCAAGCTCCCCGGCCATGGAGAGAGCAGCCTGCACCCTGCATTCGTTCCCCAGCGTGTCTCTGCCCGCCGAGCTTCCGGGTGCCCAGTGCTGTCCCCCGGGCAGCAGGGAGGACACTGTGGCCCCTGACAAGGCTGGGGGCAGGGCCCAGCCTCCCTGCCACCCCTGTCCACACGCCTCCCATCGCCCTTGGCAGGCCTGCAGATAACCCTGACCACATCCTTCTCCCCATCTCCCAGCAGCAATTACAGGTTACACCGGAGGGGCTAATTAGCTGCTCATTCCACCCAGAACTGACTGATTAGCAGGAATATTTTGATAGCAATAACTGGACTTCAAAGCAAGGCCTGGTACCTGTGAGGAAATCCAGCCGTTGGCTCCCCGCCACGCCCCACCAGCTTCCTGGGTGGGATGGCGGTGTGGCCGAGCCCCAGCCACACCACACTGTCCCCTAACCCTTCAGGAGATGGGGTTCAAGGCCCCCTGCCCTACGGAGCCTCTGGATCTTCCTCCTCTGAAAATAGGGATAACATTCCGGTCCAGCCTGTGGCGCCCAGCCTTCCCCTAGCATTCCTGGTGTTTAGCAAAGTCCCTCAACAGCCTCCTCATGAGTCCCAGAAACCTGTCAAGAACAGCAGCAGATCGGCCCAAATAGAAGGAAGAAGTCACCAACCCAAGGTCACAAGCAAGCCAGGAGTCAGGTCAGGCGGCAGCCCAGGTCCCCTCCTTCCTCACCTACCACCTCTTCAGGACTTACTGTAGTCTCTCCACATTGCCTCACATGGGACACAGTGGGAGGGCCTGTCACCTCCCACATTCTGAATGTCCTGCTCTTCGTGATACAGTCCAAGAGGCCACCCACTCTGCTCACACAAAGCCAAGGTCCCCTGGCTGCCAGTACTTGTCACGTGCGCAAAACTGAGACTGAGCCCCATCCTGCCCGAAGGTCTCTGGATCTGTGTGCCGACTCTGGCTTGGAGCTCTGTTTAAACTCCACTTGTGGGAGTCAGTACTAGCTCCTCTTGACACTTTCCTGGACCCGGTCTCAATCCACACATTCCTGCTCCCTCCTGACTGAAGTCACGCATACACCTGGTCAACAATGTGACAGAACCAAGGAAAGATCTCTTCCACTCACCATTAGTGACCTCCCACCCACACAGGAACCCATTAGCCAGTGCGTCCATGAAACCATGTCACTCAGAACATCCCAGGCTTCTACGCAGGCTGGCAGAGCCCTGGCATAGCAAGGCTAGCAGAAGGTGGCACTGCCAGATCAAACCTCCTGGACCCGACTTCATGTGGGGCCAGAGAGACAGGGACACCCTGAGAAAGTCTACTCTTCCACAGCCTTCCTACAGCATCTCCCTTGGGGACCCCACATCTGCCCCCATGGCCCATGCCACCCCTCCCTGCCCTTCGGCCCACAGTGGCTCCTTACCTCAAGTCAGGCAGGCGTTTGGGGAATGCAAATAGGCTGGGGTCAGCCTGGGTTTGACTCAGTTGCCCTCTTTGCCCTTGGGCACCGGAGCCTCAGGGCCTGTGGGCACAGGAGGCTGTGGGAGAAAGAGGAGATGAGCTGTCAGCCAGACCCAGGCAACGGGGACCATTCTAGGGGGCAGTGGGGGGCCATACACACAATGGGTCTGATCTCACCTGACTGGGCAATAAACATACATCACACACACACAAACACACACACACTCACACACACACACACGCATACGCACACAGGTGCTCTCACTTGCTGACTCGTACTCAGGCTTACATATATCCATGCTCTCACATGTATGCATACATACACTTATACATTTACACATCACTCACTGCCATTTACACACAAGTGTGCTTGCTCTCTTGCTCTCTCTCTCTCTCTCTCTCTCTCTCTCACACACACACACACACACACACACACACGCATACACACCCTCATATGCCACCAGCTGGGGCAGGTGGGGCTCTGGGAATGATGGAGTATCTGGCTCCAAGTGGGGGGGAGGGGCTCTGACTATGCTTCCCCACCCACTGGCTCTATGACCTTGGGACAGTCAAGTCTCTAAGCTTCACTCCCCTCATCCATAAAATGGGGACACCAGTCCTCCTGCCCGGTCCACTGGGAAGACAGAGAGGGGGCACAGTGGTGTCCAGCCAGCACCAGAGCCTGCCTGCCTTCCCAGCCTGGGCGTGGGCCCCCTGAGACGGGTACAGGAAAAGCACCAGGGGCCCTCTCCTGGAGCCTGAGCCTCCTGCTTCCCCTGCAGCTCCCACTCACCCACTGTCCTTTCCTTCCCCAGCCTCCCCTGCTTTATTCCCTCACCATTCTCCAAGGGCAACTTCCATGAGTCTGGGAGGGCGCTAGGGGCTCGTCTCCTTGGCAAGGTCCCCGGACACAGGCCTCAGGCTGGAAATACAAGGAGGCAGTCCTCCCTGTGTGGCCTGGGCTGAGTTTCCTCCCAAGCATCAGTTTCCTCAACCTCCCAGATGAGGCCCCGAATCCCCTTCTGAGCTGTTACCAAGAGGTTCCCATCTGATCGGTGGGACATCCACCACTGTGAGCGCAAGAGTAAAGGGATTCTAGGTGGTACACAGACAAGTGTTTTTATTTTCACAGCTATGTGTTTATTCTTCTGTGTATTAATAATAATAATAACAGCACACCACAGCTGTGATTTCATGGCTTGGGGAGCACTAGGAAACCCACCTTCAAACATGAGTCAACACAAAGACGAGAATTAGGAAAACACGAGTGCAAGGGGCGCCCAGCAGTGGCTACGCCCGCGACGGTAGAAAAGACATGCAGAAAGCTGGCATCTAACGTGGCCTGGCTCCCTGCAGCGTCACAAGGAGCTGTGGCTCCTTTCTTCCCCAGAGGGCCAGGATGGCCCTCCGTTCCCTCTTGGTTCCCCATATGCCACTGTCCAGCATACGCCTCAGTCCCCAGGAGGACTCACAAGTCCTTCCAGATGGCCTGGGGGCGGAGGTGGCTGCTGTCACATGGGCAGAAGTCAGCAAAGGCCCCCGGGTCCCTCCCCAAATCAATATTCCATCAAGTCCAGGCTGTGAATGATGGAATTCCTCACCTTCCTAGTAGGTGAAGATGGACTCATTGCAGCCAGGAGTCTTCCTGTTTCATGGGCTGCAAACTTCTCTAGAATGAGGCAGAGAAATGGGCACTGAGCTGGCTTCTGGGCCCACTTTGGCCATCCTGACCTGACAACAGAGCTCCAGGCAGGGAGATCTGATCATGGGGGACCTGCCTAGCCCCTTATTCAGCAGCCCCAAACCATGCCCCCTGCTGCCAGCGAGCCCCAGCTGTGCCTTCCAAAGCCTGCCATGCCTAGAGGACAATGCAAGACACAGTGGTGCCAGCCTGGGACAGACGGGGAACCAGAACTGAGGTAGTTCCTCATGCCTGGGTCCTCTGAGCCGGGCCTAGCCAGGCAGGGTGCCCTTGGTGGCCACCCACGCTGGCTCCAGGTAGACTGGCACAGGCCAGCCGGGCCCGGGCCAAGCTGGGCAGCCCTGTTCCTGGCAGGCCTCCAGACCACCTGGCTGGCAGCCCCGAGCTCAGGTCCACCTGGGCTGGCAGGACAGGCCATCCCCCCAGCGCCACCCCAAGCCCCCAGCTGCCACGCTCCACAATGATGAACGGGCCTCCTGCTCCTTCTCCCCACACCTTCCTGCAGCTCCCCCTCTCCTCAGTGGCATCACAAGGAGTTGCTATGGAAATGGGACCACAGGCAGAGCATGACAATGATTTGGGGCAGGGAGACACGGTGGGAGCCACGAGCTCTCCATGTCCCAGGCCTGCTCGTGTGGCGACTTCCAGGAAGGACGTGAAATCCTAGCTGCTGACCTCACAGCCAAGGGAGGCAAAGGAGACCACCACAGGGGTGGGGGCTTCCCACCTGCACTCCTGGCCTCCTGCCCACTCAGTGGAGCCTAGGGAGCCATGGCAACCAGAGGTCTGCATGTTCAACAGGATTGCTATGCGCCCTGGGGCCATGAGACTTCCAGAGAAACCGTTACCCCAAGGTGCTGCCACAGGGGATTCCATTCTGTGTGGCGGCACCCAGCAGGTGCTGAGCAAACTGCCACCAAAGAGGAGACAGAGACAGACACAGAGGCATGTGCCTGTTCTGGCCAACATGTCACAGGACCACAGAGCTTGAGAGACCCATACCCCCTGAACAGATAAGGAGATGGAGCCCAATGAGGGTGGGGGGTCATCCAGCAAGTCGGCCAAAAAGTCAAGCCCAGAACCCAGGTCTCCTCTTTTCCAGACTTGAACCCTCTACCCAACACACCCAGCTTTCCATTCATTCATTCATTCATTCATTCTACTTTTGGTAAGTTCCTATTTTCTGCTTGGGGATTTGGGATCAAGAGACGTAAAATACACCACTCCCACCCACCAGGACAGGCCATCAGGGCAGAAGGAAGGTGCTGGGACAGAAGTCCAGAGGGCTGCAGGAGCCCAGGGAAGGTGACCTCAGGGATTTCGGTGACACACTTCTGAGCCATGTTTCATAGAGACCCCAGGTTTCCCTGACCTGTCTCCCAGCTGCTCCCTCCGCCCAGACCCTCCCTACAGCCCTATACAGAGGCCTCCAGGGTGAGGCACTACTGAGCCCACCTGGGGCCCTCATCGCCAGGAGGTGAGGGGGGGTGTTCCCTCGAGCAGCTCCAGTCCCTGGGAATAAGGAAACGTGAGGAAAGCGCCTCACTACACAGAAGGAGCTCCTGGAATGCCATGCTCCGCTTGCCCTCCTCCTCCCCCGGGCTCAGCATTTCCTGCACTGTTCTTGCTTCCCTGGGCCCCTCCCCAAGCCAGGCCTTGCACTGGGCTTGGGGCCTTGCACTGGGCAGAAAATAGGGAGTCCTAGCCATCAGTCATCACCCTTGTAGAACTACGTCCCCATCTCTCTGTCAGCAACACGAAAATTCTCCCCTCTGGTGTCTGGGGTGTTTTGGTGGAGGACTAGTACTGAGAAGGTAAGAGGGGACACCTCCCAGAGCTTGACTGCATCCCACATGGGCCACGCCGCTCAGCAGCTGGATCTATTTCACTGAGGAGGAAACCGAGATCCTGAGACGTGGCCCCAGGTAGCTCAGTGCTGAGAAGGCAGAATGGGGAAAGGTCAGTGAGGACAAAGAGGCCAGGTCTAGGACTGTGGAAGTGGAAGAAGGAGATATCTAGGAAGGCTTCCTGGTGGAGGAGGAACTCAGATCAGCTCAGAGATTGCTCTAAGGCTCCGGGCAGGAAATGAGTGTCTCTGGAAGAGAGAACTGGGCCAGGGCATGCTCCACCAGTCCACCAGACTTGGGGCTAGGCTTGGGGGGCGGGGGGGAGGCGGCGAGTAACTCCCTGGAGGCCTCCGAAACTGTTGAGGACTGCCACAGCTGCTATCCCCTGTCCCTAATTACTGTTGTCCCTCGGGAAGCCAGCGGGGAATAGAAAAACAGTAGAGACACAGAAAGGAGGGAAAGACCACATTAGAGACAGAGGCCCAAGAGATACAGAGTGACCGTGACTCCAAAGCCAGACAGACAGAAGGAACAGCAGTAATGAAAAAGAAAGGACAGACAAGCTGTCCCTCCCTCCCCCAGAGCCAGCACTGCAGCTGCCAGGAGAAGCCTACAAACTGGAGCTCTGCAAAGATTTTTCAGCAATAAAATTCTTATTTGAAATGAAATCTTATGCAGTGGGGGAAGCCTTTCTATGCCAGACATTAAATCCAGAAGCCATCAAGTGAAAATTTGATAAATCCAAGTACATAAACACGTAAAACATCTGTACAGCAAAAGACACCACAAACAAGTTAAAAGGCAAGTGAGACACTGGAAGAAAATATCACTAATATACAAAGAGCCCCTACAAATCAATAAGAAAAAAGACAGAAGAAGAGAAAATTGGCAGTGAATTAGAAATCCACAGAGGAAAAAGTAAATTGGCCAATAAATGTATGAAAAGATGTTCTATCTCCCTAGCAATCAGGGAAATGCAAATGAAAACGACATGATACCATTTTTTGCCCATCAGATTGGGAAAAATTAAAATGATTGATAACAACCAGTGCTGGCAAGGATGTAGGGAAATGAGCAGCCATAGGCCACTGAAAGGAGGGAAATTGGCTCAACCTTTGGAAGGGTAATTTGGCAATACTGAATAACATTTTAAACCCACACACCCTATAAACTGGTAATCCCATTTCTAGCAGCTTCTCCTACAGAAACTATAGCAAAGACAGTTACATATAAACATTCAAGGATGCTCACAGCAGTATTGCTGGTAAGAGTAAAAAAGAAATTGGAAATGACCTAAATGCTTATCAATAAGGGAATGTTCACAACAAATACAGCACATTTATACTACGGAATACTTGGCAGCCATTTCACAGAAAGAGGCATATCTATGGATAACAATATGAAAAAAATCAAGCTGTACAATGCTATTTCAGAATGAGCCCATTTTTATAAATAGCAATTTGTTGGTATATGCCTCAAGGCTGGAGGACAATATCCAGATGTTAACAGTGAACACCTCCTCAGAGAGGGGTGAAGGGGCTTTCAAGGGCTCTTATCCACAAACGTGTTGTTGGATTTTCTTTTGTAATCAGAAAAACAAAATCAATAAGGAGTTAATAGGTTTTTCCTTTAAATCCTGCCTGGACCCTAATATAACATGCAGATCTAAGCAGCCCTGCTGTGTTTGAAAATGAAGGGACCTATCCTGCCCCACCCCGGCCCCCAACGCCCCCAGGCAGCCTCCTGGACACCAGGTTCCAGGATCCATTTGAGAACCTAGGCTGGCGAAGGTGGAGCCCATATCCCCATTCTCCCAAACCAAGACCAACAGAGCAGAAGGTTGCACAAGGTCACATAGACAGTCCAGACCCTGTGGGGCTAAAGCCAGTGCCTCTGACCCCTCAGCAGGGCTCTGGCCCTCCTGAACTAGCACGGGAGGTTTCCCTTGGTGACCAGACAACCCTGGGACATCATGGTTTCAGTAAAGCCTAGGCTGAGGCTCAGGGGAGCCCAGGGGGTGAGGGCAACATGGAAGAGACTTCTGCAAAAACCTCCAGGGGAGGGGTCTTTGAGGCTCAGCTCTGGGCTCTTACAGGGATTTCCATACAAACAGAAAGGATAGATGGGCCTGTGGGTACACGTAGAGAGGCCTGGTGTGTGCAGGTGTGTAGTGCTCACAGAGAGGGGGGTGCCTCGTGAGCCCCATGGAGGTGAACTGTGCAGGGCTTGTGTGTGGTCGTGTCTGCATTTAGTCAGTGGGCTTGTGTGTGTGTGTGTACGCACTCATGCGTGTTAGTGTGTGCATGTTAGGGCACGCGGGCAGCCAGCAGGCCTGCAGACGGGCCAGGAGCAGTTGGCAAAAACCAGAGACCCACCCCCGGCTGGCCCTTAGCCTCATGCCTGCCCCAGTGCGTCCCAGTGCTCCCCTGCCCTCAGCAGACTGGGCTGTGTGTCACCCTGACAGAGACAGAACCCCAAGGCTTTGCATGTGCTTCCTTTGCAGGGATGCCTTCCCTCCCTGACCAGTGTCCTCCAAGAAGCCTCTCGCTGGGGTGGAAGCACCTCCGTCCTGCCCTGACCCCCCAAAGCTGTGAGTGCTGACACGCGTGACTTCCCAGGGGCAGGGGGTGGGTCTTGCTCCTTTCTGCACCCAGAGCCCAGCCCAGGCTTGCCACAGACAAAGCATCAGGACTAATGCTTGTGGAAATAATGAGTGGCTTATCACAGGGCTCGACCCCAGGCACCGAGAGGCACCCTCACAGGCTAGAGCAGAAAGAATATGGCCTAGCTTCCTGTCCTAGGTCAGCATGACAGAGGACGTTAAGTCACATGGGAAGTGATTAAAGCAGGAGTTTCTAACTGGGTGGGAACTTAGAAGTCTCTCAGCCTTGAAACTGCATAAAACTAGATATGAATTTATGCACGTGGTAGGGGAGGGGGAAAAAACTTCACTCGTGTACAGGGCGGGGCTGCCTTGCGAGGAGGTGAGCTCCTCATTATGGAGGAATAAGAGCACAGGCTGGACCCCAAGAGGTCAGAGTGAGTGAATAGCAACCCTGAGTCTCATTCTCGGACACTCTGGGCCTTGGCTTCTCCTATCTTACACCCCAGGGCTATACAAGGTATCCCTGTGAGCCCCTTCTGAGCATGTGAAAGGAAGTGCCAAGGTCATGCAGGGGTGAGGCTCCAGGCTACAGAGCTGAGTGTACAGTTCTGAATTGGGGCAGTCCTCCTACCTGGTGGTATCCTGAGTCTCGCTTCCCTCCTCGGGTAGGGGACAGGCTGCTGTGACTGCCCCATACTGTTAACAGGGCCCGCAGAGCCCCTCCTGGATGTCCCAGTCACCATTGCCCACATGATGGTGACCCAAAAAAAAACAGAAGTAAGAGGTTTCATTATGAACCTGGCCTGGGGCCAAAGGAGCCCAGGAGCTGGATGGAAGCACTAAGAAAGAGCTAGCAGCCAGGCCAAGGCCACCAGCTCTGCCATCCCCCCTAAACTCACTCCAGAGGGAAACAGGCACAGAGAAAGCCCTCTGCCTCAGTTACACAAGGAGTTGGTGGCAGATCTGGGCCAGGATCCCAGACTTCCTGCCTCTAGCGAGGCTCACTCTATGCACAAATGCACCGTGGACCCCCTCAGTCCACACCTCAGCACCCCCACAATGCTGCGAGCAAGAGGCAACTGGCACTGGTGCTCCAACAATCTGACTCAAACACAGGCCTAAAGTGTCCCCAGAGTGGATCCAGCCACTCTGAGCCTCAGATTCCTCCTCTTAAACAAGGGACAAAACCTCGCCCTCCTCCTCCTGCTATGAGGGTCATGTGGGCATGGATGTACAGTCTGCTGAGAACAGAACCACCCATCTCTGGGCCTCAGTTTCCCCATCCCTAAGTGAGAAGGCCGTCCCCGAGTCTCCAATGCTGTACAGGAAGCCAGCCTAGATGCCCAGCCCAGACTTGTGTCAGTAGGGAGACCCGGGCCCACTCTCCCTGCTGCTAGGCGGCTGAAAGCACCCAGGCAGGGCTCCCAAACCAGAGACTCCTGTGCCTTCACACTGCCAGTTTCTGCCCCTCTCTACTGTGTCACAGTCAGCATGTTCCCCTCACTACCTGCCAGTCCCCTTCAGGCACTAGGTTTGTGACTGCTGCAGTGGCCACGAGAGGCTCAAAAACGGAAAACCCAGTGTGGGCTGGGCAGTGATCAAGGAAGGCTTCCTGGAGGAGACAGGACGAAGCCAGTCACATTCACACAGGGCCTTGAATATCCTGATGAGGAATGCAGACCCAGAAGAGCTACTGGCAGTTTCATATGACCCCCTTTCTCCAGCCCAGGCATGGATGCCTGACCCCACCCCAGGCATGGCCTCAGAGCTGTGTCTCTAACAAAGCCCCCTCTGCCCCTCCTCTGCAGCAATGGACTGTGACTCCATCCCAGAGAAATCAGTCCTGGTTGGCGATGCCCTGCAGCCGCTAGGGCCTCATTGCAAACAGCTTTGCTGCTGGTGAGTGCCGTCTGGCCAGGGAGGGCTCCCCGACAGATTAAGAGCAATGCTGACCCTGGACTCATTCATATTCTGGTCTGGCTGCTGGCTTCAATATGGCTGAGAGACGCGAGGGCAGAGGCGGCCCTCCGAGAATGCCCCGCGATGATTCCTCTCCGATTCCAATTTATTTTCTATCATTAATGCTTTTGAAAAGCCCCACATGCTCTGCAAACAGGGAAGGAGCACGGGCCTTAGAAGGGGAGGAGAGGAGGCCTGGGGGCAGAGGAGAGCTCCACAGAGGTGGTGGGGGCAGCCAGCCAGGGGCCCTGCGACCTGGGTTCAAACTCCCACGCCCTCTCCACCTGCCCGCAGAACCCTAGGGCAAACCTGTCCTCCAGCGGGCAGTGGGAAACAGCCACCTGTTCTGTCACCTTAAGGGATGGTTCCTAATCTCTCCTGGGAGGGTCAGAGGGGAGCGGGCTTTCTCCACTGTGAAGGGCAGTATGCCTTGAGGAACCGATGACAAAGCAAACCTGATGGACTATAGGGGAAGAAGACTAGAAACTGGGCGCCTAAGCGGGGAGACCCTCACCCCAGGCTCCAGGAAAGCCAGAGGTGCCTCTCACCACAGCACAGGTGGAGGAGATGGGCACCAGGATTTCGGTCCTCCATCTTGTGTGTCTCAAAATCACACTGCCACCCTCCCTTTCCCCACCAGCTCATCAGGACCAGGCTCCCAGCCAGCCCTCCCGCCTCTCCCACGCTTACTGTGGAGCCAAAGAGATCATCCTCACGTGTCCTCTGCTCAGAACCCTTCCAGGGCTCCCCCTTTCCCTTGGGGTCATGCCCAAACTCCCCACCTCCATGGGAAGCTCTTCCAGGCAACTCAGGCCCCCTGGGCAGCCTCCTCACTGGCCTAACCCCACCCTCAGCTCCAGGCTCACCACCCCTCATCTTGGCACATGCTATTTTCCTGTCTGGAACTCCTTCCTCCTTGGCCTCCAGTCACCTGTCAAACACCTTTCCCCTCCTCAAGATGCAGCCCAGGGCCTCCTCTGGGCAGCTTTTCCAGACTCCCCTGGCCCACCCTGTGCCATGCTCCCAAGTACCCAGTACCTACCTGTGTTAGGACTCAGGAATATGGTAAATATGCTCGTCTGGAGGATTCTGTCCAACTGGTGAGCTCCTGTGGCCAGGGGCTGCATCCGATTCACCCCACGCATTCCCAGTGCTTAGCAAAGGGCCTGGCTCACAGTAGAGGTGTGGATCTGGTCAATTGATCTTAACTGAGCACCTACTATGGGTCAGGCTCCGTGCCGGGTGCAGGGATGTAGCCGCAACAACACAGCTAGCTCTGAAGTTGCTTCCAGGTGCTATAAGCAGGAAATATCTGCTGAATGAATGAATAATGGGCATATAACCACCTTCTAGATGGGGAAACTGAGGACCAGCAAGGCAAAACGCCCTCTCCAAGGGTGCTTCTGCTTCCCCGCCCACATCTCTCTCTACTCCATTTCTCTCCCAGAACCTCAGCAGCCATGAGGAGGAACTCAAAATGAAAGGTTAGGGGGAAAAAAAGGAAGAAGAAAATGTGGTGGATTTTCCCCCTTTCTCCATAATGTAAAGAAAATTGCTTTTGCCAACTATCGCAGCTTAAAAGCAATTAGAGTTTTTGGAGGGGACTCTGGGCACAAGCAGAAGCGACAGAGTAAGCGCCCAGCACAGAATTTTTCCAGCCTTCGTTTGTATCAAGCAAAAGGAAAAAAAGGTGTTAAAAGCAGCAATTTCCGCAGCAGAGATGGTGGAGATAAAATATTTACAGCCTCTAAGGGAGGGGCCTGGGAGGGGCCAGGGACCCCTCCCCACTCTCAATCCACGCTCTGGGAGGCAGGGGAGGGGAAAGCACAGAACAGAGACAGGGGAAGATGAACCACCCCCCGGGCCTGCGTTGACAGGGGCTCTGAGCAAGGCAGGGAGAAGCCTCCAGATACCCTCTGTCCTCTCACCCCTTCCCCACGGCCACTAGCCAGCCCCAGCCACCAGAGAGCCATCCCTCCAAGCCTCAGACCTAGCCCCGCTCAAATTCTAGAGAACATCCTCAGCTCCAGGCCAGCACTGGAGGCCTGCACAGCCTGGGCCCCCCTCCAGCCTCGTCTCCAGATGCTCCGGGCATGGCATGCCGCCCTATTTCTGAGGAGCCTTGCACAGTCCCAGCTCCAGGCCTTTGCCTGACCAGGGACCATAAGGAATGCGCATCACTCCCCTGAGGAGGACTTAAGGCAGGTTTGAGGATACAGACCTAGAGCCAAGGACATACAACTCTAGGCAGGACGCTGGACTCTCCCGCCAGGGCTCAACTCTGAACTACCTCTTCCTCACCTGGACCTTTCACCTGACCCTTGACCTCCTCTCTCCAAACAGAACAGCCACCAGAGGCCCTGCCTGAAATCTAACTGCCCTCCATGTACCTGCAGTACAGACTTGGATGATTCCTAGGTTCAAAGGCCAGCTCCCCCACCCCGTTGCTGTGTGATCTTCGCAAGTCCCTCGACCTCTCTGAGCCTCAGCTCCCTTATCTGTAAAATGGGAATAGTAATAGTATATATCTCATGAGGCTGTTTTTAGGATTAAGTGAGGTCATGTATGTAAAGTGCCCAGCACTGTGACTAGTAATAGGTATTCAGTGAACTCACACACACCCTACTTCATGCTCAATCCTCAAAGGTGGCTCCCAGGCCTCAGGATGGCCCACATATGTGCCCATGGGCTCCTCTGCCATGTTGCAGTCACCTGATAAACAGAAGGCATGCGCTAGCTAGGAGCAAAGGATGTGGGAGGCTCTGAAGAGCTTCGTATACACCCAGAAGCCCAATCCCTCAGCCTGGCCTCGGAAGGATTCCTCCCAAGAACAGTGGTAAACCTCAACCAGAACCTTTTAGGACCTACCAGACCACATGGACGAGGTGACTGAAGACTCAGCCTCCCCTCTAGCCTACGGCTGCAGCCCAGCCCTCAGCCATCCTCCCAGCCCCACAGGACAAAGGCAAACACCAAGCCCCAGGGAACAGCATTTAGTGATAGAACCAAGAGCAGAAACCAGGTCCCAAAGGCAGTGTGGTCCAAAAGCCAGGTAGTTTTGGTCTCAAATCCCAGTCCCATCACTGACCAATCAGGTAACCTCTCTGAGTCTCAGTTTCCTCATCTGTAAAATGGAGTCCATAATGCACCTTGCAGGGCAGTTGTGTGCACTGATAAAGATAACATTCTTCTGTGCCCTGCCAAGGTTCCAGCATATAGTTACTGTGAGAACATTCAGTGGTTCTGTCCCACCTGCCCCCTGGACTCCAAGCAGAGTGCTCACCCAGCCCCTGCAGAACTGAGAGAGCAGAGGAAAGATCTAGGGGTCGGGGGTGGCAAGGAACTGCCCTCCTTCCTATGACCCTTCCCAGCCCATTTTCCACCAGCAGGGGCAGAAGGTCCAACTACAGACAGACACACACCCAGTCCTCCCTGCCTCACTCTTAGAGCAGAAGGAGCCTATAACCTGCCTCATTGTACCAAGAGGGGTGGTGACATGATCCAGGTCACACAGCCCCAATCCAGCCACTTGTTCAAGGTTGGGTGTTTTCCTCTCCTTCCCCAACTGCAGAGAATACACAGGCTTGATGTAGGGTCTAGGAGCACCACAGGACCATAGACCAGGGATGAGAAAGTGTTTTGATGCCTCTGTCTCTTGCTTTCCCTCTGGTCACCTCTCTCCCTGGGGCCTCTTCTGCCCTACTTCTTGTCCTCAAGAAATAAGCTCAACAGTAAGCCTGGCACTAATCAGAGCTCTGTTCACTGTAGGGGCAAAGACAGAAGAAGAGGAGGCCAGTCTCAGCCCTGGTGGCTGAGCCTCAGGACACCCCCGCTAAAGCCTTCTTCCTGACCTGCACATCCATTCTCCCCACTGTAAGTCACTAGGCGTGTGTGTGTGTGTGCGTGTGCTCGTGCAAGTGCACACACACAAGGAAGCAGACCCTCTGGAGGGGAACCTGGGCCCACCATAGGGATGACTGACAGCCCTGTCCCAGTTGGGCCCACCTCCTCCCTTTGCACACTGGGGAGAACCACAAGCCTAGTGGCCCAGAAGCAGAGGATCCTGAGACTAAGCCAGATAGCTGACCTACTGCCAAAGCTGTACAGCGTTTTCACTGAAAGTCCTGAGACAGGGATAACCTCTCCCTGTGCCTCAATTTCCCTTCCTGAAACCTATAACAAAAATGAGATCATCTCTGAGGCTGCCTTCTAGTTCCAACTTTCTCCAGTTCCACAGCTGAGACCTCGATGAGCCTCACAGAAGCAAGAGATACTAAGCCACCAACAGCAGAATAAGGAGTTCCAAGCATGTGTGGGTGCAGGGGGCTGTATCAACTGACCCCAATGAGACTTGCACCTACCCTAGGCTAGCAGAAGACACCCATCTCATACACGTGTCCCCAGGGAAGAGACTGGGCCCAGGCAGGAAAGCAGGAGCACAAAGGACAGCTCCTCAGTGTGGCTAAAGGCAGCCAGGGCTCTCCCCCTTTTCAGCACACACCCCAGCAGCTCATCCCTCTGGTGCCTCACTTCCCATCTGTTCTGAAGCTTTGGCCCAGGCTAGATCTCAGGCTCAGCCCCAAGCCCCTGTCATACACACCCCAGTCCCCTCAAATCCCCCTGGAGTCCGGACTGGGATCCTAAACCCTCCTGCCAGGCCAGCCCTCCCCTCCCCCACTCCCCACTCCCAAGGTGGCTGGCAGCAGCCTGTTTCTTGTGCCAGCAGAGGCTCCTCTCGCCTGCATGGCCAGAGCTTGATAACATTCTCCTAAATTAAACAATAAACAAGAAGTTGTTTTAGATTTTCATGACACTGCAGTTCCTGATTAATCCCCGCAACAAACAAAAGGAAAAGAGCAGATTAACCTAAAAGACCGTCACTTCCTGTTTCCAGGCAGAATCCCCAACCGGAGCCAGAGGAACCCCCTAAAGAGGGGGATCCTGCTCCAGCCACCTGCCTAGCTCCAGACCACCAATGCTCTCTCCTTTCTCCTCCATCCCTGCCAGTCCTGGGCTTACACCTATAGCCAGCTTCTAGGTCCCACCTCCCCTCCCCATCTCCACTCTGTGACCTTGGACAGGACAGGCCACCCCTCAGGACTCAGTCTCCTCATCTGTTAGCATCCTCACCTCTCTAAAATAAAAGGAAAAGAAATACATGACCACTCAAGGTTAGATGGAAATTTTCTCTTATTTTTTTTGAGATGGATGCTGAAATATTTAGGGGTGAAATGGCATGATGTCTATGATTTACTTTAAAATACTTTGGGGGAAAAACATAAGGCATAATGTGGCAAAATATCAACAACTGTTAAGTCTAGGTGAGGTACATGAGGTTTCCTATAGTATTCCCTCTACCTTTCTGTATATTTGGAAATGTTCCTAAGAAAGAGTTTAAAAAAAACAAAGAGACCTTGATGACACGAGCCAGGAGCCCACGAACAATGCCCCATGCTCCTGGCCAGCCGGAAAGGCAGCTAGGTCTCTCAAGTAGGTTAAACATCCCCCCTGCCAGCTCCTTTATGTGGTTTCCCTAGAAATTGCTTTCGCACGAATTCCACTGAGTCCTAACTCCACATTTAGAAGCCTTAGCACATTCAGAAGCCAGACATAGCGCGTTAGTGGGGCAACTGTTGCCTTCTGACCAACCCCACCCCCGGTTCCCACCCACCATCTCACTGTCCCTTCTGCAGAGCAGCCCTGGGGCTGGGCACAGTGATGCTGCCTCCATCCTCAAGAGGCCAACACCCTCTCCAAGCCTCAGATGCCCCCACCCATTAGCACAAAGGAGGACGAGTCAGTGATGGCCTGGCAGTCTCACTCAAAAGCACTGTGTTCCCCCACAAAGAGACTGAGATCCCCATTTAACAGATGGGAAAGCTGAGACCCAAGGCCAGTAGAGACTGGAAGCAGAACACAGAAGGTGGGGACGGGGGCAGTGCAGGTGGGGTGGGGAGAGTCAGCAAAAACTCCTCACTTGCCTCAATCCCCCCTCCTCCCTAGCCCTTCATCCCAATCCTGGGAGAGCAAATCAGAGACAGGGTGGCCCGTACCTCATTTTCTCTGACTCTTGTTTATGGAGTTTCCTGCTCAGGAATAAATGGCCATGATCACAATCTCCCAGCCAGGCCCTGATGACCCACACCAAAGCTTGCTAGGCCCGCCTCTGCCGATCAATAATGGAAGAGTTACCAGTACCCCAAAAATCAATCACTAATTGCTGAATGCCGTGCAATGAGAGTTATGTGTGGCCAGTGCCTGGGCGCCTGCGCCCCAGCCTGGTGGGGCCTCCAGGGGCCAGGAAGGCCACGTCTGTGGTGAGCGCCTCAGCAGAAAAGCCGCCCATAACTCGGGAGCTTTTCAAGTAGATGTTCTGGGCCTAGCCCGCATCCCCAGGCCCAAGAGGCAGGAGGAAGTGGCACTAGCCACAGAGGCCCTGAGGGATGCACCACATTCCTCTGAGCCTATCTGGGCCCAGGTGCCCGCACGTGCCAGGTACCCAGGATGGATAAATCTGGTCCCTGCCACCGAGGCATTCCCAAGCTGTGAAGAGAGCAAAATCACCATATGTTACAGGCCTCTGCCGATACAGTAGGCCTTGCACACAGTAGGTGCACAGTTCTGACAGAGACGCAAGTACTTATAGCTAGGGTGATCAGGAGGGGGTTTCAAATATGGCACATGGTCTGAGTGTTGAAAGGTGGGTGGGATCCACATGGGCAGAGGTGGAGGAAAGTACCAGGTGGAGGGGACAGCACAGCCATGGTATGTGCGAAGGGGACAGTGAGTGGCATCTGGCTGGAGCCTGAGTGCACAGAGGAGACCCGAGAGGGCTGGCTAGAGCAGAGGGTCAGACTGTACAAAGCACTGAGGGGTCCGGATGCCAGCCTGAAGGCAACAGGGAGCCCTTGAAGGGTGCTGAGGAGTGTGGCGGCCAGCACAGGCTTGGGGTACTGGCAGGCTGCACACCCCAAAAGGGCAAAGGTCAGATTTATTCCTCTCAGTCCCCATAGCAGCTAGCACAGTCAGGCCCAGAAGACGCGACGACAAGTGAATCACCGAATGATTATAGGATCATCAGCTGCAGGACCAGGGACGCCTGGACGCACAGCTGTGCGATATCATGTTTATATCAAACTACGTATTGATAGTTGAGCCTCAAAAACAGCCTTGTGAGACGGGCAGGGAAACAATTATCTCCAGTTTATAAAGAGGGAAGCTGAGGTCAAAGAGAGACAGGCAGTGACCTGACTGAAGCTGCACAGCTGGTCAGGGGCAGAGCCCAGTGCTCTTCCCACCCTCCCCAAAAAGCTGAGCCCTGCTGACCGTGGGGGGTGGGGGAGCCCACTCCTTCCTCCTCCACGCCCCCGCCCACTTCCCACCAGCAGGGCAGACGGAGGAATGCAATAAATGCTGCCCCACCGAGGGTCACCTGTACCAACCCCGGCTGGGGCTGGCTGCTTGCACCATGACTGCCTGTCCCTGTACCTGTAACGAACACAGGGCTGGGCGGGGCATCTCTAGAACTCCCAAGCTTGGTCTAGATAGGCCTTGTTGAAGACACACCCACTTTTCTCCAGCCTCTACCCCCAAGGTTTGGGAAGGGTCCTGGACCAGGACCAGAAATAGGGCAAGCCCAACTCACTGTGCAACTCTGGAGAATCACTTCTCAGTTTCCTCATCTGTAAAGTGAGGCAGTGCTCTCTGCCTACCTTATAGAACTGCCATGAGGTCTAAGTGAGGGAAGGAGTACAAAAACTTATGGAAAATTATAAAGCAAATTTTGTTCTAGAAACCTGAAATAAGGCTTCTCTCTACTTCAGTCTAGGTAACAATACTCTGACAGGACTCACTTCCTTCTCCCAGCAGAGAACAAAAGTGAATAAGCATTTTTCTGAGATTCTTGTATGTATCAGGCTAGTGAATGCTTTACATGTGTTGTTTCAAAGCATGCCAATGACATCTCTACAAGTTGGGTATCATTCTCCCGTAGTCCAAATGAAGAAACTGAGGCTCAAAAAAGTGAAGGGGACTCACCTGAGCTCATCCAGCTCAGAAGCCGCTGAGCCAGGATTCAAACTCAGCTCCAGATGGCATCCAAGCCCGGGTCCTTTTTGATCCCACCAGGCTGATTCAAGGGACCCATTTCCATACCCCAAAATCGTAGAGCTACGTACCAAGGCTCAGGGTGAGGCTACGAGGCATACACACATACACTCTGGGGTGGCCCGAGTTCCCAACATGAGCTGTGCTGTACCACCCCACGGCCTGCGGACCGCATGGCCACCAGAGCTGGGTGGGGCATGGAGGGTGGCTGGTACAGCTGGTCTGGAGCTAAGTGGATCAGTCCTGGGCATGAAGCAGCCTGTCCGGCTGCCCTGGCAGATGGGTGCTAGAACTGGGCCACCTGCCAAGACCCCACCTCCATGTCCATACCAACTTGAACGCTGAGGTTCCATTCTGGCCTCCTCCTGCCCTGACCCTGATGGCCAGCTGTGCCCATACAGATCCAGAAGGCCCAGGATGGCAGCCACTAACTCTCCTTCAGTGGCTGGCGCCTCCCCTGATGTGGCCATATGGCCCCATATGCTCCCTGACAGCTGTACTGCTGGAGCAACTGCCTGAGGACGTCCTCTGCAGAGGCCCCGAGGCCCTAGCTACTGGCCACACCACCCAGCCCTGCCCAGCAGGCCACAGGCGCGGCCAGGAAAACCCCAAGCCGGAATGCCCTGCTCCCAACGTGTTCTATGACCTCATTATTCAAGTCACCACCCCTGTCTGGCCTCAAACTCTTCCTCTGTCAAACAGCAGTGTGACCAGCCCTCTACCCCTTCTCTTTGTATCCCACCTCTAAGGTCACAAACTTCCACCCAGACTCACCACCCCCGTCTCCAACAAGACAAACTTACCCATTTTATAGACATAGAAACAGAGGTCTGAGTGATCTCAGGGATTTGCTCAAGCGCACGCAGTAGGAGGGCCACTACTAAAGGCTGCATCTTATGAGTCTAAGACACCTATCACTTCTTATGCCCAGGTGATGGGAATGGCGATACACAGGAGGTCCCGCCCCACTCCTGTTAGATGCAAAGCCCCACCGGGCTCGTTCCCGGGGCCGAACCTCTCCCTCCTCCCTGGGGTGGGAAACCAGGCACATCCCCTTGGCCATCCTCAGAAGACAAGAGGCCTGTCTCGGTTGCTGCCCTCACTACTGCCTGGATTCCCATAGCAGCCTCAGGATCGCCTCCCGGCCTCTGGCCCTCCCAGCCAACCCCGCCTACAACCACCAGAGGGAGCGGTGTAAATTGCAAATCTGGGGCGCCTGGGTGGCTCAGTCGGTTGGGCCTCCGACTTCGGCTCAGGTCAGATCTCACGCTTGTGGGTTCGAGCCCTGCGTCAGGCTCTGTGCTGACAGCCAGCTCAGAGCCTGGAGCCTGCTTCCGGTTCTGTGCCTCCTTCTCTCTCTGCCCCTCCCCCTCTCATGCTCTGTCTCTCTCTGTATCAAAAATAAATAAAACATTAAATTGCAAATCTGCTCTCCTCCCTTTAGAACTTCAACCCTGCACCCCCTGAATACGGAAGCTGCCCACACTCCTCAGTCGGGCACTCAAGATCCTCCTGTGTCTGGTGCCAACCTGCTCTGTGCCTGCTGTGCCCCTGCAGGAACTACTCCATTGCAAACGCGTTCCACCCATGCCCGGTGCTTCCCACTGCCACCATGCCTTGCTAACACTGTGCCATCTGCCTGGAAGGCCCTCACTTGTTCATGTTCCCCATTCTCTCATTATTCACCATATTTACTGGGCATCCACCAAGTGCCAGAAACATCTGAGCAGCTCAAAAAGCACCGGCCTTCCAGTCCATCCGAAATAACCCCTTGCCAACCCCCATCTTGCATACCTCTGCAGCTGCCCAGCCCATTCTGCCTCATGCCCAAGGGTGTGGGTGAACATCTGTGTCCTCTTTCAGAGCCCACCCAGGGAGGGGCCCAGGCCTGTCATCAGAATCCCCGGAACTCAGCCCAGGCCTCAAATCAGGAGACGGACCCAAATATGGGGCGGGCCCCAATTGCGGAGTAAAGCCAAGGTGTGATTCTTAGGAGCAGATGTCTGGGCCCCAGAAGCCTATGGAGGAGACTCTGGTTGGCCATAATGGCCCCAAGTTCCCCCCAAAAGAAGCTTGAGTGGTCAGGGGTAACTTTTTCCCCTCAAGTCACCCCAAGGCCCAGCCCATCCAACAACTTATCACTGAATTTGTTAGAATATAATATCTTTATAGTTTAAAACACACCCATGGCAGGGTCAGGGCCTGGCTGGAGAGGGAAAAGGAGGGGGGCATGCTGGGCACTACCCCTTCTCAGTCAGGAGGTTGGAGGGGGGTGGCTGTCTTCCTAAAGGGGGCAGCAAGTGGGGGCTGGGAGCACCTGACTGGAATTTGCACCCCTGATAGCACAGACCAGGGGCCAAAGAAGTACCCTGCTCTCTCCTTCCCTGTGGCTTGCAACCCCAAATGGAGGGCTCAGCCTGCTGGAGTACTTGGGTGGGGAGGGGGCCAGAAGAAACAGGGCAGGGACTCAAGTGGACCTGGATGGCAGGGGTGGGACCAAGCAGGCACCTGGCCATGTTCCAGCCACCTGGGTGTCAATCCGCAGGAAGGCAAAAAGTCTGGAGCTCAGAGAACCACGGTGGGGAGGTAGGGGGGGAAGATAGCAAGAGAACAAAGGCTAAGAAAGGCCACTGAGTAAGAGCAGGGCAGGAAGGGATTAGGAGAGGCAGGGAGAGGCTATCTGAGCATGAAGCCAGCAAAAAGGCTGAAGGAGCCCAGGATCCAGGAGCACCCCTAGCCCCAGGAGGAGCTTTGGTCACTCCTGGGCAACAGCTCGCCCCCCAATCCCCCTGCCACCCTGGAGGCCTCTAAGAACCAAGGTAGTGCTGGGGATGAGTCCAGGCTGTAATCAGGTCAGCAGCTGAAGGGGAGGAAGGGGGTTCACAGAAGCCTGACTAGGGCTGAGAGCTGTTCTAGCTTCTGTGCCTCAGGTGGGCCACCTGGGGCAGAGCTGGTCCCAATAGTAACCAGACTCCATTCCCCCCACCACCACCCAATGCACATGTGGGCCTCTATGGGGAACACATATGCCTGAGGGTGAGCTCCCTGGCCTACATGGGGCTCTGGGATGGAGATCTCAGGAGACTAGGAAGGATTCCAGGGCCCAAGGAGGAGGACAATGCCAGGGTCTACACTACAGTTCCAGGCGGGGGTGGGGAAACCCCTTTGATACCCAGAATAATACTGACATCCCAGTGCTGAAGATTACAGGAACTGGGTTTGCAAACCATCAAGCAGAGCCCAGGCAGACTCTGGCCCCAAATCTAGGAAGCAAAGGTTAATGAAGCTGGGATCAAGAGGTGCCATAAGTCAAGCCACGGAAAGCCAGGCTGACAGTGGCTGTGCCCACCTTCCTGACCATCTGCAGAGGGTGCTGGTCACAGGCAGCAGAACAGCTGTCCTGGGAGATACCCCACCCCAGCAGCAGGCCACCAGAGCCCTGCTGCCAAGTCAACCAAGGGGGCCTGAGTGCCCTCCCTGCCCCTCCTCACCACGCCAAAGACCAGGGTTAAAGGATACTTCACAGTGGAAAGTTGCTGCCCTGACCCAGGACTTCCCCTAGCTCCATCTCTGCCTCACAATCCTCCTCTGTGAAATGGAATGGAAGTGTGCCCACCAGTCTCTCTCACAAGGTGGCCAAGAGATTCCAGAGGGACAATGAAGTAGAAGTTAAAGTTCAGGCCTGAAAGCTGGTCAAACAAAATATTACCATCCCCCAGAGAGCCAGGTAGATACTATTCCAGCATCACATACCTCCAGCTAACCTGTAGGCTGAGAACATGACTTCTGACCCCCACAGGCTCACACACCCAGTGCCCAGAGAGAGCACAGGAACAAGGGCTGCTGAGGAACCCAGCTGCTCCAATCCAGAAACTCAAGCTGGAAGGACAGACTGAGGAGCAATCAGAGAAGGCTTCCTAGAGGAGAAGAACCTGCCCTAGAAGCAAGGAGGATTTGTAAAGAGGAAGGCCCTCACCTCTGACCCTTCCTTGGGCCTCTCACTGGGGGTTCTGGGGGAGAAAACGGTACCTCTCTCTCAGGGGACCACAAGTCCTCACTGTATCTTCTGAAGGAGTAGGGCTGCCATTTGGGGAGGGGGCCTAGAAGTTCCCTCCGAGGCCAGCACAGAGGTGCAGGAGACTCAAGGAGGGGAGTGGGGGACACAGCACAGGGGCAACCCTGACACACAGTAAGGCACACTGGAGCTTGGCTCCAAGCAAAGAAGGAAGGCGGGCAGTGGGGTGGGCCCACGCCAGGGACCTAGAGGTCCCCCTTCCAATCCCTGGCCTCTCAGGAGCGCCAGGGGGCCAGGTCTAATGTGATAACCTTTCCAGCTGTCCCCTTCTTCCAGCGACCTGTCCCACGCGGCAGAAGGTGCGGGACCACACACACGTACACACAAAGCTCGTCTCCACACTCCCACATCAAGCGCTGTTGTCCTCAGCCTGGCTGCAAAGACGACCTTGCGGCCCCTGGGCCTGGAAGCTGTCGCCGCGCGGTCCCGCTGGACCCTGCCAGAGGCACAGGAGTCCAGCGCCGGGAGCGGCTTCAGCGCGGCACCGCGGGGCCTGATTGGTGTCCCGGAGAGCCGACGGCTGCGCCGATGGGGTGGAAGATATGTACCCCTCTGCCCGTCGGGCGACACAGCCGCACCCCCATCCCATGCCTCCCTCGCATTCTCTCCTCTGGAAGCCAAGGCCGGAATTCCACCATTAAAACGCCTCCATCTCCTCTCCACACACAAAGTTGCTCCAAGTCGCCGGGGTTCCGGCAGCAGGCTAGGGTTAGGCGGGGCCGCGCAGCGGGCGGGAGCGCGGTCACGGACTGGGGTGCCGAGCGCGCCCCTTCCATCTCCGCGCGTGCACGCCCCCCACGGGCGCGCACTCAACACCCCACCCCCACCCGCTGCCCCCAAGGCTCCCGCCCAATCAGAGGCCGCGCACGCGGTGCTGCCGGCGGGCAGACACCCCAGCTCCCCAGCCTGCGCCCTCGCAGCCCCGGCCCCGCCGCAGCATCCCGGCCTGACCACACTCACCGTCCCGGGCGCGCACTTCGCGCGCCGCTCCGTTCCGGGACTGCATTCCCCGGTTCGGCTCCGCTCGGCTCCGGTTCCCGCTCCGGCTCGCGTTCCCGCTCCGCAGGGCTCGGCTCCGAGATGGTGGCAGCGGCAGCGAGCGAGGCAGGGAGGGCGTGTGCGTGTGTGTATGTGTGTGCGCGCGCGCCCGGCGTGTGCGTGTGCGCGGGAGGGCCCCGCGCTCCCCTGCGCGCCCCACTCCTGCCTCCTGCTCTCCACGCTGCGATGCCAGCAGAATTCCTAACGCGCGCTCCCACCCGCCTAGGCGCTTACACTCGCGCACACCCGCGCAACCCCGGACGCGCACACATCCCCGCGGCCGCACACCAGGTTGCGCACTCCTGAGGCGCTCACAAAGGCCCCCTTGCCCCGGCCAGCCGGAGCATCAGGAGCATGGCCCCCGAGGCCTGTCGAGTGGCCCTGCGCCCCTGTCCCGGCTGGCCCTGCCTCAGGTCTCCCGCCGTTCCCAGAGGGAGCCCCTCGGGCGTCCCCTCTCCCCCACCATGCCCGGCCCGGCCGCAGCTGCGCTCGCAGCCCGAACCCCGGCCGGGGCACCCAACTCTGGCTTCCGGCGCTCCCACCCAGAGGCGCCGGCCTCCTCCTCCTCGCCTGCGCCGCTGCCCGCGCCGCGTGTTCTCTCGCTCCTTTCTGTCCCCCTTTCCTGTCCCTACCACTCCTTTTTTCTCCTCTCCTTTCTCCCACCTGCTCCCTGATCCCTGTCCTCTGTCTCTCCGTCTAGCTTGCCGCCGCCCTCGCGCGCCCCCTCCTCCCCACCGCCCTGCGCCTCCTCTCACATTCTCCGCATTACACTGGGCTCCGCCCGCCTCGCCGGGCCCTGGGTTCGAGAGCTCAGTGGGCTGCGAGGGGACCTGCCACGCCCCGGCCCCGCCGCCACCTCCGCTCTCGGCTCGCTCCGCGGCTCCTTGCTCTGGCCTGGCGGGCGGCGACGTCCCGCGCTAGCCTCGGCTGTCGCTGACAGTTCCCATCTCGCCCGGGCTTAAAGGGATAGCGCACCGGGCTCGACCTGCCCCACCCGGGGGCGCCAAGGAGGACGGCCTCGCCGCGCCGGAAGAGTCCCGGGCGGTGGCGCAGCCTGGCGATGCAGGCGGCGTCCTGGCCGCCGCCGTTGATCCCGGCCCTCCCGGGCTGGAGGTGAGTTAAGGAGACGGACGGACGGCAGCTGTCCGGACCACGCCATCCACGGCTTATTAGCCGTGCTTCGGTGCTTATTAGCGCCGAAGCCTAAGGGCAGGCTGGGGTGTGGGGTAGTGCGGGCTGGGCCCCGGGGACTGCGGGGCCAGGAGGAGGGATCAGGGAAACAGCTGTCCGGATCTGAGCCCAGGATGAGGACACCTGTGGTGCTGGGAGGACAGGGCTCATAGGATGGCCTCCCACTCCTGCTGTGTGACCTTGGGCAAATGCGTGCCTCTCTCTGGCTTCAGCTTACCCTTCTTTGGAAGGACATTGGCTTACATCATTTCTGGGGCCATGCGGAACTCGGATACCATATTAGATCCCATAGGAGAGGGAGTCCCAAGGCAGACCTTCACCACCCGGAATCCCACCTACTCCTTGCCTCTGAGAGGGAGCAACTGGCGGAGGCTGCACGCCTTTGCATCAACCCCACCCCCACCAGGCCTCCTCTGCTCCCTCCCTCATTCCCTGGCCTTTCTCTCCAGCCTCATCTGGGGAACAAGGCAAAATTGAGAGGTAAAAAGACCTAGCAGGAACAGCCCACTACAGTTTACAGAACTCCTTCACATCCAAGATCTCCCTGGACCCTCACGATACTCCTGGGAAATAAAGTTGAAGTTCACCGCTAGGCTCCCTCTCAGGCTGATCCTGAACAGGTCTGATGCATGAGCACTTCATCTTCCATGTCTCCCACACCTACTTCCACCCCAGTTAGATCCTTGCTCTCTGACCTCCACAGAGGGATGCATTTTGCCCATTTGTTCACTAAGCATCTATTCTGTGCCCCATCCTGTGCTAGGTACCACAGGCATACAGTGATTAAGACCAAACCTACCCTTTAAAAATGAAAGAATCCATGGTGGAACTTTTGGGGATGGAGGAAATTCAGGAAAGCTGGAGGAGGTGGCATTGAAGCCAGGTATTGACGAATAAGTAGGAGTTGGCCAGGCAGAAAGGAACAGAAAGGGCATCCCATGCCAAGAGAAGAGCATTAGCAAAAACATGGTGGCAGAAAATAGGAAGGATGGGTGTATTTGAGGGAGGAGAAGCTATGAAAGCCTTGAATTGACAAGTTTTGACTTTGTTCTGGGGTAGCAGCAAGGCTGCCCCTTAGCAAATCTAGGAAGAAGCCCTACCCACCTTTCAGCCATCACAGAAGTATGGCCAAGGGCTCCCAAATCCAGGACCTTTTGAAAGAGGCCTCTGTCCTAGTAAACCCAATCCCAACCTCTGCTCCCAATTCCTGAAAACCGGATGCAGCACAGCCTCCCCCTGCTGACGGGAGCTGGAAGTAGGAGAAGCCCAGGCTTCACTGTGGCTGTGAGTCCAGGGAAGGGCTGAGTTTGGCACTCACCCATCAAGGTGCCCTGCAAAGGCCCCACACTTTGATGTCAGGCATAACCAGTGCCTCAGTGCTCCTCTGCACAATGGGAATAAAAATACCCAGCCATCAAGGAGGTTGGTGAAGAGTTCATAGAGAATAATGCACGGGAATGACCCAGCACACAGTAGGCATTCAGCAAATGTCCTTTTCCTTCCCCACACCTGAGCTTGGCTTCATGGCCCTTCCCAAAGGCCCTTACCATCTTCCTTTTGCCTCCTTTCCCGACCATGTCTCTTCTGCCATCATACCTGACTTCCTGGGGGCCTCAAGGGACATGAGCTCATGGCTGTTGCCTGCTCTGGGTCAACACACCTCCTGAGGAGTCTTCCCAGGGCTTCTAGGTAGGCCCCAGGGAAGCCAAACAGAGACAAACAGCCTTCCCCGCGAGTGCCTGACATCCATGCGGAGCAACCATTCCAGTCTACTCCCGTCCATTTCTCCCACTTTCTCGTTCTGGGAGCCACACAGCCTTTATGTCTATGCTTGGGAATTTATGCCCCCAGCTTTGCTGTGCAACCTCAGATAAGTAGCACACCCTCTCTGGGCCTCAACTTCCTCCCTAAGTATGGAGGCAAGCATGTGTGCCCTACAGCTGCAAAAAAAAAAAAAAAAAAAAAAAAAAGTAATTCTAAGTCATTTATTTTCCCTCAGCAGCTCCAGGCCTTAGCCCTCTATCCAAGAGCTCTGCCCAGAGGCAGGCAGGTACAGAGATCTCTTTGGGACCCCCTTGTGTCCTGCCTTTGTGCTAGTGGCCAGGAGCTATTGCCACCTCTGCTTCCCAGCAGGCTTTACAGAGACACAAAGCATGAAAAATGAACAGGCCCATGTAGAAGAATCACTCCACTACCAGAGCAGCAGCATCTGGGGGCCGGGGGCCAGAGGCTGGGGGCCAGACCAGTGTGGGCAGCTCCAGGAAGGAGCTCCTTCACCAGCAGCTGGGAGCTGGCTGCTTCCTGCCACAAGGGCTGGGTCAGTGCCCTCGCAGATGCCTGCCCACGGCCCCTCTGCTATTTTCAGCTTTCTCCATAGGCCAGTGGGGGAGACCTTGGCAGTGTCCCAGACCCCATCACCACGCCAGGTCCGGCCCGAGGCTGAGTGGCCCACACGGTGTCCCAGGAGGCAGCGGGCATTTCCTGCCTGCCTTCTCAGCCAACCCCAGGCTTCCTGGGTCAGGCTGAAGCACAAATAGAGTCACTGAAGATTCAGAGAACTGCCCCCACCCAGCCAGGCTGTCTCCTTGCTGTCTCTCCCATCTCCCCACTTCCAGTATTTTCCCACCTGTCCCTAACACTCTGCTTACATGACTCACCCACCTCTCAAGTCCTTCCACCCCTAAACAGCCTTCCGCAACTACCCCCTGCCCACTCCAATATCCTTCCTTCTCTTTCCTCTTAACCGACTATGTGTCAGGAGGTTTTGTTCACTGGTTCACCCTCACACTGATCCTGGTGTTATCCTTCCCATTTCAGAGAAGAGAAAGCCAAGGTTTAGTGTGATGTTCTGGGATTTTAACTGCGAGCCATTGTTCTTCATCCTTTCCACAAACATTGATTGAGAGCCTGCTCCATGACAGGCGCTGTGCCAAGTGCGGCAAGATATATCAGAGGACTTAGAATCTGGAGGAAGAAACCATTCAAACTATCATGCAAAGAGATGTGGAATTACACCTCAGACACGTGCTCTGAAGGGTTGTGGGACTGGTAGGTGGAGGCCCAGGCTGGTCTTGGGAGTCAGGAAAGACTTCCTGCAGGATGTGACATTTGAACTAGCACCAGAAGGCTGGATAGACATTAATTTTTCAGGAGTAGGGGCTCCAGAGAGGGGGGAATAGCACATGCAAAGGCACTGCAGTGAGGGGAAAGAGAGAAAGCCCCTGAGGTCAGAGCACAAGGAGAGAGGATAGAAGATGATGCTGCAGGCGGCATGGGGCCAGGACAACGGGTTCTAGAGGGCCTTGTAAGGAGTTGGGAATTGAGCCTGGTGGCTCTGCACTGTCCCTGGAGATGTGAAGCAGAGCACAGCATCCTACAGCTCCTCCAACTGCTTCCCAGCCCTCCACTCAGCACCCCCCACCCAGGGACCCTTTCTAACCCTTTTTTCTTTTCTTTTCTTTTTTTGAAGTTTATTTATTTTTGAGAGAGAGAGATAGAGAGAGAGAGACAGAGTGTGAGCAGGGGGAGGGCAGAAAGAAAGAAGGAGACAGAATCTGAAGCAGGCTCCAGGCTCCAAGCTGTCAGCACAGAGCCTGACACAGGGCTCGAACTCATGAACTGTGAGATCATGACCTGAGCCAAAGTCGGACGCTTAGCCAACTGAACTACCCAGGTGCCCTTCTAACCCTGTTCTCTAATGCCCAGGGCATTGGAAGTCTAATGCCCTGTGCCTAGCACAGAGTAGGGCCTGTTGGGGACTCAGACTCGACAGTGAGCTGGCAGCATGGTGAGGGGGACAGAAGACCTTGGCTCAGGCTCCACTTAGACTCTAGCTCAATAACTCTGGGCAATGCCTGCCCCTTGCTGTCCCCCATACCTGTAAAGCAATGACAGCACTGGCCCTTTCTGCCATCTCTGGTTGATTCTGGCCACAGTCTGTAACAAGGGGATGGAGAAAATAAAACAATGGAAATGACCCCATTAAAGCCAGGTTCTAGGTCCTGGAGCCCCCAGGCCCAAGGATCCAATTCAGCTCTTATAGGCCAGCAGGCGCTCCCAGACATCCTTTTGGGGGAAGTGGGTGAGGGCCCAGGTGGAAATTGGGGGAAGAGGAAAGCCCCTTGGAATGCTCCATCTGGAAGGTCTGGGAAGGGTAAACTCAGGGATGGAGGAAGGATGAGAGGGCACTAGGCCAGCAGCAAGCCCCGGGCTGACCTGGGTCCTTGGGCCTTTGGTTTTCCCATCTGTAAAAGGGTAGAATTCTTTACTCCTCATGTCTCCCTATGTAGGAGAGAGGACAAAAGAAGCTGGAGGGTCCAACTAATCTATCAGGGGCACTGACCTTCTGCCAAGCACCCTCCTAGGACCCCGAGATCAACACCACTAGGAGACATAGACACAAGCGGCAGGAGCAGTGAGCAGACAGGTAATCCTGCCTGTTACTCAGAGATGGGCTTAGAGTTACAGTTTGGGAGGCCAGTAGGGTAGGGAACGTTTAGGGACCTGGAGCGGGGGGGGTACACGGCTATGGGGGGGAATGTCAGACCTGCCATTCAGCTCCCACTCACAGAAGGTATACTCTGTGACAGGCCCATGGGACCCTGCCCTCAGGAAACTCACAGGCTGTGGGCAGACAGGCATGTGAACAGCCACACCCACAGAAGAAGGTCAAGTTTCCAAGTTCTGGTTAGGGTGGGGGCTTCAAGATGGGCAGGGTCATAGAACCGAGAGTCAGGAACCCCTGAGACTGGCCCTGAGCCTCAGAGGGGAGGGGGGAGCCCATGCATTTGCCTGGGCTGGCATCAGCCTGATCTGGCTTTCGCAAAATGGCCATGGAATGGCTTTCCTTGAAGGAGCATAGGAATTCCCCGGGGGGTGGGGGGCTAGGGAAGAAGAAATGTGGGGTGGGGTGGAAGAGCACAACTGAGTCTGGGTCACCTCTGATTCCTCGGCACCCACCCCCAGGCCTGGCCACTGCAGGGGCTTGGGGAGTATGTGCTGGCCACATGGATGGTGTTTGAATGCAAGGAGGGAGAGAGGACTGCAGAACAATAAGAAAGCACCCACACTGTCAAGGGGGGCGCAATGCTGGGAGGCGGCAGGACGGGATCAGATCTGGTCACCAAGGTCCTTGAATGTCATGGAATGATGATGGAACTTTGAAGGTTTCCTTTGCCTTCACATCCTGACACCCATCAAGTCCTCCAAGACAGGGTTGTGAGTGTCAGGATATGAAGGCAAAGGAAAGGAGGGAGTCCCTGAGGCCTTTTCAACAGAATGACTGCGGCTTACTGTACGCTGACTCCTGCCAAGTTCACAACCTTGTTCCAGGGGACCCTCACCCCAACTTCCCCTGACTGTCTGCAGTGGAGGTGGGCACCCCATCGCCCTACCCACACCCCCTTCCAGCTGAAACACTCCTCCCTGGGGCTGGCAGTATCAAGATTGGCAAGCCACAGAAGAGTACCTTACCCTTGGCCAGAGGGGGAGGCTCCTCACCCCAGGCTTGTCCTTCCCTGGGCAGCTGCACCCAACACCTGGTCAGAGCTGGGGATAAAGGCCCACCACTCTCCCCCAACTCAGGTCAACCCCTCAGACAGCTCAGGCCCAGAGATCCCCATGGACCTGCACTGTGAAGGTATCCCTGTCCCACTTCTCCCTCTGCCCACTCTGTTTCCTCACTCCCTCCTCACTGTGGGTGTTGATCCCCAAAAATTTGCATGCTCCTCTTCGTCTACGCACTGGTAATATCATCCCCATTTTACCCAGAAAGGAAATGGAGGCTCAGAGATGTTAAGTGACTTGCCCAACGTTGCCCAGTGATAAGTGGTAGATCAAGGCCTGGTTGGGGAGGTCAGGGACCATGGCTGGTTGGGGATTGGAGATGAGTCCATCCCTAGGGAACGCCAGTCCAGACTGTAGGCCATAGCAAGAACCAGGGGGGACTAATTCCATCTGCCTCTCTCTCCATTCCACAGATAGGGAAACTGAGATCAGTCAGTGATGACCCCACAAATATTCCCTAGGATCCTGCCTCCCAGCCCAATGTGAGTGTTTTCTCTAGACCAGAGTGATGCTCTTCTCCTGCCTTCCCCCCATTGCAAACTCAGCACCAGGTGTCAGGCTCAGGAACTTGGTTGGGTTGACCTCTCCAGATTTCCCAAAGTGGAAATGAAGTGCCTACAGCTCCTACGCCCATCCCAAAGACCTCTGCAACAGCCGGAGCTGCCCAGCCCTGGCCTGGAGTTGGGCTCAACTGGACCAGGCAGGCAGGCAGGCAGGCATCTGACTGGCACAGCAGAGCAAACAGACGGGAAGGAAATCAATTTGAGTGTTTGATTAATTTTAATTTTTAATTTGCACGGAGAGTAATGCACCCCATTTGACACTGCATATTCACTGCGAGATGCTGGCACTTGCCATTGCTGCCACCGCTGCAGCTTGCTGTGCCCAGCGGCTCCCTGCCCTTCTGTCAAGCAAGCCAGCCCCTCGAATGGCAGACTGGCCTTCTGCAGAGCTAGGGGGAAAAGTCCCCTCCAGGGACCTCCACCTCTTCTGCCCAGGAGAAAAGTGGCTGGTAAGTGCCCACTGTGCCAAAGATGTGCTCCCTCTTTGGAGGGGCCAGTTGGGTAATGTCTATTCCAAGGTCAGGGTGCACTAATGGACTTTCAGGCCCAGTGACAGACCAATTTGGGGGCCAGGGGAGATCCTCTGTACACCTTAGCTCAAAGGTGCTAAGTAGTTATACATGCCATCTACGTTCAAGAGCAATTCTGTACCTAGAGTCAGATCTGTGTTAAAACTAAGACATTCCTAGCTTTTGTGTTCTGTGACTTCAAGGGTCAAAACTCTGTTGTCGTTTCATTTATCTGGCCACACATGGGTTGGGGAAAATGGATCTGAATTGAGAGAGACTAAGTCATTGCATTGTCTAACTCCCAGCCCTCCCCTTTCCCCTGACCAGGCCTCATGCCCTGAGAACATTATCCTGTGGGATTGATTAAGAACAGAGACCATGGAGTAAGGCACACCTGGTTAGAATCTTGGCTCTGTGACTGTGTGACTTCAAACAAGTCACATCATCTTCTTGAACATGGCCTTCAAGGACCATTCTGACTATGCTTCTGTCCTGTTCCCCTTCAGACCTCACCCTTTCTTGGTATCTAGAAAACATAACATTCAATTTCCTCCTCAAGGAGGCTTTCTCTGATTAAGCCTTCTGTTCTCCCCTACCACCAATATTCCCAGATGCTGGACCTGCTCTGAACATGAGCCCTCTCTGAACCTTCCTTGGCCCTCAGTAGCTCAACTGTGCACTGCACAACTCTACCTGGGGTGGTGTGCTAGAGAGAACACAGCCCTTGATACAGATAACCCTGGCTCAAATCCCAACTCGCCTTCGTGTTGGCTTAGCTTAGGCTCATCCCTTAAATACCTCAAGTCAAATGGATCCAAAACTGAATTCATCATCCCTCCCCAAAGTACTCTTGCCTATTTTTCTTCCCTATTTCAATAAACAACACCCAAATCAACCAATTGCTGGAGCCAGAGAGATAGGAACCATTGAGATTTCTCCCTCTGCTTCATTCCTCACATTCTATTCTACCCCAGGTCCTATGTCCCCACCATCTCCTACATACCCTTCGATAGGCAGGCTAAGTGTGGAGAGGGATTCTCTGTGGTATGTACTGCATGAGAGACCTGGGAAAGCCTTCCGAGAACAGCCAGTCCTAGCCTCCCATTTTACATATGAGGACACTGAAGCCCAAAGAAAGACAAAGACCTGCCCCAAGTCCAATGGTGAGTTGCCCATAGCAGAGCTACATTGAGAAGCCAGGTCTCCTCTGCAGACCAGGTGGGTATCTCAGAGAGATCATAGTCAAGGCCAGACCAAGTGATAGTGACATAAGGGAACCTGAAACCCTTGAAGTCGTGGCCCACTCCCCACCCCCACCCTAGTACCAGAGAAGCTGCAGGGGAGGAGTGAGGGGATGGGACTGTGTTCATCCAGGCAGGATGAATAATTCACTAATAAGAACTCATGACAACCAAACATCATGTCATGTTGACTCCACAGCCAGGCCCCTGGGGGTCCCTCTTTTACATGACCACAAAAGCAAAAGAAAAGGAACCTTAGCCGTGAGTGGAGTCAGTGGCCATTTTCTGGGTTTCCCCCTCCCCACCTCTACTCAACTCACAGTGCCTGAAATTCCACCATCGTGCCTGGCTCAAATGCAAACTAATGCGTTCTTGACCCTTAAAAGAGCTGGGACCAGTATGGAAGAGAGAGCAGCAAGAGGAGTCATCTCAGTTAGGGGTTCTGAAGAGGGTGCTTAGGATAGACAGGGCTGTCATCTTTTATTGAGCCCCTTCTGCATGCTGGGCACTGTGTGAAGTACTTTACAAACTTCCTCCCTGTGGCTTCAAAGCCCCCTCCATGTGACCCAGGCATCACTGAACCCATCCAGGGTTCAGTTTTTTCTCCTGTGAAATAAAATTAGTTATAATAGCTACCTCTAGAGGCAGTTAGTTGATTAAATAAGAAAAGATGTGTAAAGTGCTCCCTACATTGCCAAACACAAAGCAGATGCTAATTAAAAGTTAATTATAAATGAGATAACATATGCGATAAGACCTAGAACCCACCCAGTTCACACTTGTCAAATCTGAGCTGTTAATAGGATAACTGTCTCACCACTTGCTATTGGAAAGGGGGCAGAGCTGGAGGTGGAGAGTGGTGTCTGCCCAGCGCAATTGGACAACGGAGCTGTTTAGAAATCCAGGGTATTTCTCCTTAGTCAAAGTGTAGAGAAGGGGTGATCCTACACAAAATGGGCCACCAGAGACCACCACCTCTCTTATCTTTTAAAAGTCTCTGTCTGGGGGCGCCTTGGTATCTCAGTCAGTTAAGCATCTGACTTCAGCACACGTCATGATCTCACAACCTGTGGGTTCAAGCCCCACATCGGATTCTGTGCTGTCAGTGCAGAGCCCACTTTGGATCCTCTGTCTCCTTTTCTCTCTTTCTCTCTCTCTGCCCCTACTCCACTCATGCATGCACACACACACATGTTCTCTCTCTCTCTCTCTCTCTCTCTCTCTCTCTCTCTCTCTCTCTCTCTCTCTCTATCTCTATCTCTATCTATCTCTATCTCAGAAATAAACATCAAAATAATAATAATAATAAAATAAAAGCCTCTCTCTGAGGTTTGGGCCTGGATGGACTGATTCCAGAGATGCCCACATCCTCTGTATTGGACCAAGCCAGGAAGTCCAGAAGAAGTGAGAATTTTATCCATCAGGAGGGAGAAGGGAGTGGCAGAGACTAAAAGTGAAACAGCGACATCAGGAAGACAGCCATATGACAGCCAGCACCACAAAGCCCTTACAGCACTCGTGCTTGGCCTTTACCTACACTTTCTCATTTCATCCTCTGAACAACCATGTCAAAGGTGTCATTATAGCCAGACACAGATGAGTCTCTAAAAGTCTAATAATGACTTGCCCAAGGTCATTTCCCATAAGCCTCAGAGCCAAGATTTGAGCCTGGACCTTGCTGGCTCCTCAAGACCATGCTTGAACCTCTATGAAGAAAGAGCAGGGAGGGAGCTGGTGCCAGGGCCCAACCTCCCCTCAGGGTTCCAGAGCTTCTGGCCAGGGCATTTGGTCCCCCTGGTTCCCAAATCAGTACTTCTTAGACACTCCAACAGCTTACAAGCCCAGGAAACATTTGCCTCTTCCAACTCTGACCCTGTAAGTAAGATTGAGAATACCATGGGTGGAACCTGGCCATGCATCAGAGCTGGGGCAGAAATGCTTGAGTTTTAAAATAATAACATTTTACTGTACTAACCATATGCCAAGCATTCCTTTCAGTGCATTATATATTATGTTTAATTCTCACAACACCCTTTGGTGTAGGTGCTTTATTATACCCCTTTTACAGATAAGGAAACTGAAGAATGGAGAAGTTAGGCAACGTGCCCAAATTTGCACAGCCTGGGAGAGGCAGAGTCAAAATTCAGTTTCAGTGAGATTGCAAAGGCCATGACTGTAACCATTCACCACATTTCCCATCAAAACAGCCAGCTACTTCCCCCAAGTCCAGAGCCACCCAGGGAGCTGGAATAAGATTCGACTTACAATACTGCTATTTGCACATACTTTTTAGAATGCTGAAAGTGACACCTGTGTCTTTACAGACTCAGCCCCGAGAAGCAAGCTGGACTGCCCCTACTTTTGCTTGTGTTCTGAAGGACACAGTCCCAGGCAGTCAGTCCACATGGAAACATTAAACCACTGACTTACTAAATTACTTGGATAAGTCATGTCCCCGGGGCCCTAGGCCCAGGTCCCATGCATATGATGACTTCCCAGGATGAACCTGTTCTGAAAGACCGAACTCATCCCCGCACCTTGGGAGTTGGGAGCGCTCTCCAGGGTCCTGAAATACCTCTCCTGCCTACAGGCGGGGGTCTTTAGACCCAAAAGCTTTGTTCTCTGAACACGTTCTGTAAAACCAGACAAATAAATCAACATTTTAGACATGGACTATTACCATAAACACACACAGGGAGCTATTTTTCAGATTCACCACAACCACCATCACCACCAGAACCAAGGAGAATCCTTTTGTGAAGTTCATGAAATAATGCACCTCTCCCTCTTCCCTGTTGGTGGCTGGGTTCCCATCTGAATTTTCATGTAAAGGCTGTGCTTCACTGAGGCGAGCTGTGCTATACAGCCCTGGAATTGGGGTAAGTGTGTCAGGAGGTATATAGCCTAGGTGCTCAGTAAGCTTCATTAGCTGCCGTTTTCACTACCATTATCTTCCCTGAGCAGCCCCTCTCCTGTGGGACCAGATGTACACCTCCAGCTTGTGGATCCAGAAAGCACATTCAGTGAGAAGACAGTGGTCTCCATTACTATGCTCCAAACATGGTAGCACTAAGGAGAGGGAGAGAAGCCCTACTTTCAAAGGTTACTCAGATCATCTCTCTCCTAAAGCACCCCCACGATGGACCTGGAATATCCCTGCCCTATCTGTTATTTCAAGTTAAAAGCTGGGTACAGTGTCTTCCCCAGTCCTCATACCCACCATTCACAAGTTCAGATGTGGCAACCTCATGAGTTAACTCCAGTTGGCTATGGAGCCATCTGTTACCTCTACACCCTGTTTCTCTGGGCCCCTGAGACTCTACATCTCAGTCAAAAACCAGGCAGCAAGATTCTAGTGATTGAAGAAGTCAGGGACTCTCTCCATTCAAGGAAGGGGCCCAACTCATGAGGAGAGAGATGCATCCCAGCTACAAGGATAGAGGATAGGGAAAGAGAAGGAGCTATGCCTTTTTCTTTTGCTTCCCCCTCCCACATTGTACCAGATATCCCAGTTCAAAAGGGGCAAAGTCTCAAGGCAGAAGCCCCTTACTCTTGTCAGCACATCCAGCCCTAGCCAACAACAGGGCCCTGTTACTCAGGCTCTACTGCTAGGCCTGAGGACCCTCAACCCCTCCTTTTTTCAAACACTTATTAAGTAACTCCTGTGTGCTTGACCTGTGCCAGGAAATTCTCTTACACTTAACCCCATTTGATCCTTGTGATGGCCTATGGAAGTAGGTATTTTCCAGGTGAGAAAACTGAGTCCAGAGAGGTTGTTATTTTCCCAAGGTCACACAGCTGAGGGCGGGTGGATCAAGAACTCCCTTTTCCAGTCTGATGAGAGCAGCTCTACTGGCCCTGCCTCAAATGGTTGATCCCACAAGTCTGGCCACAGCACAAACCTCTGCCTGAGTACAAGGGAGTCTCACTGAGGGATTAAGGAGAAAAGGAATGTCTGGCCCAGCTTACCCCTGCTCTGGAAGAACCTTCCCAGCTGGCTCCCTGGGTCTTGAAAGGATATGCCACGTGGGCAATGGTCAAGGCAAGGAAGGAGGAAAAGCAGTCACAACAAGGCTCAACTTCTTCATTGCTCCCTGTCTCAAAGAAAATCAGGCTCCCAGAGCACAGTTGGGGCTGAGGGGCAGAGAACAGAGAGGAGGTGTGCACTGAGTGGTCCAAGAGGAGGCAGCTGTGCTCCTTCCCTACCTGAATACAGGCCACTAATTTGTCTGGGCCACTGGGGAAGACCCCTTCTGAAACATCAGCCTTTTCTGAAAGGGCCAGGGGTCAGATAACCAGAAATGGGCCTGCTGATTTTTCAAGAGAAGCCAAAAGCCAGTCTTTCCTCAGAAACTGTCCATTTTTTAAATGTTTGATTTTTCAAAAGCAGTCCACGGACCAAACATTTGCTGTCTCTGGCTTATGCCCTTATATGCTCCCAATGGCCAATGCCCCAGTTGATACCAGTGTGGACCCAGCAGTTCACAGATCACAGAGACCCTGCCCATATTTCCTCATCTAAGCCTCAGGGATCAGGAGTCCCTTTTTATAGGTGTAGAAACTGGGACTCAGAGAGGACAGAGTCCTTGATGAGGCCAGCCTCTGACCTCAGACCAGGCCTCCTCCTGCTGCCCCAGGTCAGTGAACTAACCCCTCAATATACCCAGAGAACAAAGGCAGGCCCTTCAATGAGGAGAACCCAGGCCAGACGGGACTAGTCTGAGCACAGAGGAAGATGCCAGGCTGCTCAGAGGAACAAGGCCCAAGAGCCTGGGGCAGAGGAGGAGATTGGATTTATTCACCCTTCTCTCTTCTCTGGGCCCTTTTGATTGACATTCTTTGTGGGAGCAGCACCCTCCACCTAGGGCGCAGAAGAAGTAAAACTAGGTGGCATGTGGGCTGTTGGCACATGTTCTGGTAGTGGGAACATATGACAGATTGAGTTGGATTTTCTTCACTTGGAGGTGATGCTGGCTCTGCTGTGTGTTAATCTCATCAATATTTTCATCAAGAAGATGCTGCATTGCATAGTGCGACGGAATGGGTGGGGACAGGGCTCAGGGGCACGAGAGCCCAGGACCTAAGACACCAGGTTTCTCATGGGAAGACTGCAGGGAGGTAAGAAAACCCACAAGTTCGAGACAAGGAGGCACCAACCAATATCCTTTCTTGGCATGTAACACACATGCACGTGTGGTCAAGGCATGTGCATGGAAACACCAGCACATGCACACATGACGGGTTTACAAGCAGATATACATGCATACATTCTCATATACATCCCCAAGCCTTTGCTCACACAGTGCTCCCCACCTAGAACACCGTCCCCTTCTCTTTGAACTCCCCGTGTCATTTTTTGGGGGTCCCCTCCAACCATAGCTTATGGAGCCAGAGAGGAGCATCTGGACCATTACTCAGGACTGGATGGGTAATATAGATTCTCAACACCTTGCATGACTCTAAGTATGTGTGTGAGAGAGAAGATAGGGGTCCGAGAGCAGGATGGCTCCCAGAGACCAGGACAGTGCTAGGACTGGCAGAGGGGCAGGGAGGTTGTCCCAACGCTGCCAGGACGGGAGTGCTGAGGCTGCCAGCAGGAGACTGAGGAGAGAGAGCACCCCTCCCGGAGAAAAGGTCGCCTAAGTTGGGTCTGAAAACCCCTCCTTCGGCGCCCCCTCCTGGAAGTTCTACAGGACTGCCCCGGCAGGGTGCTCTCTCCTTCTGAGTTCCAGCAGCTCTGATGGTGGGCAAAACCTACTGGACACTGAGCGCAGGAAATCTTAAATCCATCTTCGCCTGGCACCCAACCTCCTGGATCGGCTCAGACCCAGGATTGAACTTTTAAAACCCAAACCCTTTTGCGCGGGGGGGGGGGGGGGGGGGGGGGGGGGGGGGGAGGTAGCCTACAGCTCCTAGCAACGGAGAAACTAAATCAAGTGTGATTGGTCAGTTTCAGCGCAGAGGAAGAAGGCGCGAGCTGATTGGCTGGCAACGTTTATAAAGGGGAGAAACCAGCGACCACGAGGTAGCAGTCCCTGCAAAGGGAGGTATAGGGCTAGACTGAAGTCCTTCCGGAAGCTCAGAATTGCCCCTCCTGCCCAAGCCAGCCAGAGAGGAAGTTCAGCCGTCCCAGCAGACCCCAACCTTGATGTTCCCAGGCAGACCGGCCCAGCTCGGTCAGTTTATAGACGCAGAAATACTTGCAATAAGGTAAATGTTTTTGGCACTCAGAGAGTTAAGCCTGGATTAACCAGAACAAACCTATACACATTCCCCAGAGGGTCCCAGCTCCTGTATACCCAAACAAGCTCCTGGAAGGTTCTCTGAAAGCTTCCACGCTGGATGGGCTTTGAGGATGAAACAACCCAGTTCCCATTACACAGATGAGAAAACTGAGGCCCAAAGGAAGCAAGGAAGGGGAGGGAAGGATTTGTCCTTGGTCACACAGGTACTTAGATGCTGAGTTGGGACTGGGACCCTGTTCTCCTGATGCCAGGTGACCACCCCGCACTCTTCCCTCTGCCCCAGGCAAGCCTGAAGATCCTTCATGAGGCCCCGCTCTTATGCACCACCGTGCCTTGGCTTACACACCTGGAATGCTTTCCTTCCCTCTCTACCAGGCACACTCCAACCATCCTTCAGTTTTCAACTCAAGGCTCCCCTTGTCTAGAGAACCTTCTCAGATGCCCCCTCTCTCCATCCTAGGACTCCCATGGCTTCCTGCCATATCTCATAGCGCTGGCTGCGCTGGAGTCTCACTGTTTACATGTCTGACCCCCACAAAGCTGTGACCCCTGAACGGCAGGGTCAGTCTGCTCTATCCTCATGCCTTCACCGCCCAGGTAGGCCCCAGGGCACAGCTGGAGGCTGAGAAGGAAATGTCTCTTCAATAGAAGAATGAAAGACTTTGGTATTTTAATCTCATAGCTTGCCTCTAGCATGATTTCTGTTTTCCATGTGCCCAGCCCTGTGCTTGGTAGGAGAGAAGGGAGAGCGAGGGCCAAGCCCTGCCTTTGAGAACTCCCAGACTGCCGCCGGGACAGATTTGTTAGGTCAGGGTTTCAGGTATGGTATGCTCAGGGCTATTACTTAGAGGCCTGGGAACCCATGAGGCTAGGACAGCGAGAGCTAGAACAGCTTTTGCCCTGACCTCTGTGCCCTGTAGCAGGCAGATCTGGGCAAGGGGCTGTCCGCTTCCCAAGTCTTCCCAGCAGTTATGGGGCTGTGCGACTGCTACCCTGAAGCTCTCAAGTCACAGCTGCACACGTCCAGGGGCCGTTATTCACGTTGTTTTCTGTGTCAGCTGCCCTCTGGAGCCCAATTCCAGAGACTGCAATGTGAATGGCTTCCCTGTGAGCTGGGTAATGTGCTGGTGCTCAGGGCCGCCGAGCTGATGGTGGGCCCCAGCAGGAGCCCTTACTCTCACCTCCGCGCTCTCCCTAGTGGGCACCTTGGCTGGGGCTGGCTAAAGACCGCTGGCTCCAATGCCCCTGCACAGAACTGGACCAATGCCTCAGCCCCTGCTCTCCCCTCGGCAGAGAGCAGGCCCCCGGATGGCATCTTGCAGCCACCTGATGGTAGCCAGGCAGTTGTGAGCCACAAGACACCCATTTACTGCAGGGCGATATTTACGTTTTCCAACACCAAAGAGGTAGCCATGTAACTAAGATGAGGGCATAAGAACCTCTCCCTGTAACGCGGCACCATTTGAGGAGTACCCTCTGTGTGCCGGACACCGTGTAGCACTTCTAATTCTCACAAATATCTTGGGAAAGAAGTACAACCGGTTCCATTTTGCATATGAGAAAACTGAGGCCCAAAGAGGCTTAGGGACTTGTGTCCTACCTGACACCAGAGCTTTCCACCTGCCCCCTATTAGCCCCACCCCCAAGAACCCTCTCCTTGGGGGGCTATAGGAGCAGCCACGACTTCTGTCTGAAGTAGCATTGGCTGGGTCAATGTGACAAAAGAGCTACACAACAGGCGTCCCCTCCCCAAGGCTGTGCACTATCCTACCCTGCAGCAGACAAGAGCTGTCACCCCGGAGCTGCCTGCATGCAAATGTGGCTGCGTGTGCATGTGACTATGCATTTGCTTCTGAAGCAGTAAAGCACCCTCGTCTCAAACAGGCTGGCCTCAAATTTCAGTCATTAGCACAGGAGCTAAGAGCATGGATCTTGGGGAGTCACGTCTCAGCTTTGCCACTCACCATCTGTGTGACCTTGGGTGAGCTACTTAACCTCATTGTGCCTCTGAGTCTCCATCTGTGTAATAAGGACAGTAATGACACCTTCCCCAGAAGTGAGTTTATACAGAGCACCTCGTGCATGGTGTGTGTCACATGACTGTTACAAGGTGGTTTTTCAGCAAAGACTTATTGAGTACCTACTGTGTGCCAGGGAGTGTGATAGGTGCTCAGACCACAAGGTCCCACAAGAATATCAGTCTATCAAGACGCCTGACGGCTGCCTTTTTTCACCAAGAGGGGTACTGACAAAGGGGACAGATAATGATTGAGACAGACAGAGGACAGGAGATGTAGCATCATGAATTCCACTCCCTATGGCTTTCCTTTTGCTTCTGTCCTCTGCCGTCCCCAGGCGTGAGGGACTGTGCCTTGAATTTTCTGTGCCCACACCCACCCACACTGACCCGCCCACACAGATGGTGCTCGGTCTCTGCTTCAACCTGACACACCCAGCTGCCTGCTCAACATCTCCACCTGAATGTCCACCAAGTCCAGATAGCAAATCACTCTCCCCTCAGCATCAGGTCTACCCTTCTTGTGGGTGCCCATCTTAGCGTCTGGTACCCTGAGCCACCCAGTCACCCAAAGTGGGAGACTGGAAGTCCCCTGTCATCTCACTCTTGTTACCCCCTCATTCAGCCACTGAGTTCTGTCAACTCCACCTCCCAAATGACCATAAATCCATCCATTCCTCCCCACTCCTATCGGGCTCCCCACCTCAGTCCAGCTGTAGTAGGTGCTCTTGGTGCCCCACCCAGATCTCTTTTACCAGGCATTTGTACCCAGATGCTGTGCGTGCTGGCTGCTAACTCACAGCTGCCCACAGCGAAGGGGAAGGGCGCTGGCTGGAGGTCATGCCCACAGCCTATGGCTGACAGATCCAGACACAAAATCCCGCTTCTGTATGTCCCCCCTCTCCCACCTCGAGCTGCAGAGTGGAGAGCTTAGAGAGCTCCCCGCTGGAATGGGGCTGGCTGAGAGCAGACCCCGCATCCTTGCCTGGCTTCCTTCCCCTCCTATCCTGCCACCCTCGCTGCTCTGTGGCTATCACTCATTTAATAAATCTCTATCACTCAACCTCCTTTTCTGGCTGCTTCCCAAGAACCCTAACACATCACTTCCATGCTGGGCCAGTCAGAGCTGCACATCCCGGGACACGCCTGGGGGACAGGTGGGGGCCATGTTGGGGGTGCTGGGGACTCTGAGAAGGGAGTGCCAGAAATAGGCTTCCATCCTCTCTGCGCATCGCGCCTGAGAGCCAGGCCCACCTGGACTCCCAGACACTGATTAAGTTTTATGCCAGAAGGAGAGTTGGGAGCTGGTGCTTTCCCTCCTCCTTTTTTTTTTTTCTGTTTTACTTCCTTTTTGCTTTTTGTTCAAAGGCTGAGCCCAAGTTAATCAGATAACTTCCTCGCCAGTCACACCAACAATTTTTCTAAGGTTTAGTCTCCCCAGAGTGACTCATAATTACTCCAGACTGAGACATTAAAGCAAAGGGGAAAGAAGAGAGGGAGAAAAAGGTGTTTTTAATTAAAAAATTAATTTTTCTAACAGACCCACTGACAGCTGCCCGGCGATGGTGCTTCACTACCCCCGAGACCAGGCCTCTCCATCCCTTTCTTCCTCATTAAACCTTGAGAAAGGAGCTGGGGCTGAAGAGAGCAGCCCGCCCGTCTGCAAAGCTTCCTCTCCCTCCAACCGAGGCCGAGGCCTCCGAGGCTCTGGTCTCCTATAAAGGAAGTGGTTGATTGCAGGATTCTCAGTGGGAACCGTAGACATGGCAGGCTTTGGAGTCAGGCAGGTGCAAGTTTCCGTTCAGTCGCTTAGGACGTATGTGACTTGGCCACGCCCCTCTGCACCTCCCCACTCAAGTAAGGCCAGCACCATCAACGTCACCCATTAGAAATCAGAATCTTGGACCCCACCCCCAGATCACCTGAACCCGAATCTGTGTTTTAATAAGATCCCTGGTGATTCATGAGCACGTTACATTTTACGAGGCATTGCCTTGGTGGCTGAGGCTCAACCGCCACCGCTGGAAAACCAAGATAATAACAGCCTCTGTCTTGCAGCTTAGTTTGCAAAGATTATGAAGATATATAGGAAAACAATCTGGCAAACTATAAAGATGGAACCACAAAAAACACTACTACTTGTTACTCGGAGCCGTTCCGTTGTTTTGTGTCAAACTGAGGTCAAACCATCAGACAGGACGGTTCTCAAATCCACACCCTGTGGACCTACCACTAACCCCCTGCACGTGTCTGAATTCCTTTAACAGTGACGGAGAAAAAATTTTAAGAAAAAAAAAAAATGAACGATTTATAACCTAGGGAGGCCAGAGGAAACGCCCAGCAAAGCCACATGCTGGCTCAGGGACTGGATTTGCAATGCCTACAAAGTCACCAAGGGTTAAGAGTCCTAAGCGGAGTATTTTTAAAAAGGAAAAAACTGAAATTTTAGACAATAATTTAAAAAATGTGTAAGACTCGGCCTTGCACTGGAGACTTCACAGGACTGAGGGAGCAACAGTAAAACCCATAGTTGTAGGGACAAAAAGAGAAAAACCTCCATCAAGATGAGGTCACAAGCGCAATTTCAAAAATGTAAAGAAGATACTAAGTTAAAAGCAACAGACAAAATAGGTAATAGAGTAATCTCAAAACGATTTGCCATATGCCCATTTTGAACTCAAAGAAAAAAAGGAAAGTTGGTGTCTGCAAAAAGAAACAAAAACATAAGAAACAAAAGAAAGCATAAATGTAACAAGAATAGATAGATATGAAAAAATAACCCACTGGAAATCTTAGGAGTGAAATAATATAGTCATAGGGGAGGGAGGGACCCTTCAGTAATCAGATGAAGTCTAGACTACATAGAGCCAAAGACAAACCTGGTGAATTACAAGTCAATGCTATGAAATTTACATAGAACACACATCAAACGGTAAAGATATAAAAGATCCACCAAGAAGAATAGAGAGTAAGAATTGAGAGGTTCTAATAAACACCTAATGGGAATTCCAAAAGGGAATCAGGGATAGAAAAGAAGCAATAGTCAAAATTAGGAAACCAGGGGCACCTGGGTGTCTCAGCTGATAAAGTGTCTGACCCTTGGTTTTGGCTCAGGTCATGATCTCACAGGTTTGTGAGACTGAGCCCCGCATCAGGCTCTGCGCGGACAGTGCCCACTTGGGATTCTCTCTCCTTCTCTCTGCCCCTCCCTCTCCTTTCCTCTCTCTCCCCCTCTTTCTCAAAATAAATAAAATGAACTTTAAAAAAATAAACTATATATAACCAGATTATTTCCTAAAATTAGAAGAAGGGGTAGATTCTCAGAGTGAAAGTGAAGTAAGCATTGAGTGCCCAGCACCATAATATCATTACATCACACCCAGGCACAGGACAGTACAACTACAGAACATCAAAGGTGAAAATGTAAAGGCAGAGAGACAAGACACCTCACTCACCAAAGAACTAACAGCGGGACAGGCAGACGTCCCACCAACAAGAGGCCAGAAAACCAGGGAGCAAATTCTTCAAAGAACTGAGTGAAAAAATGTGGGGGTAAAATTCCATTTGCAACTAAATAATCACTCAAGACTAAAACAAATAAAACCTTTTACAAACATATAAAGACAGGAGAGTTTATACCTAAGAGACCTTTACTGAAAGAAGTACTGGGGCACCTGGGTGGCTCAGTAAGTTAAGTGTCTGACTTCCACTCAGGTCATGATCTCATGGTCCGTGAGTTCAAGCCCTGCATTGGCTCTGTGTCAATAGCTCAGAGCCTGGAGCCGGCTTCGGATTCTGTGTGTGTGTCTCTCTCTCTGCCCCTCCTCTGCTCATGCTGTCTCTCTGTCTCAAAAAAAAAACTTAAAAATTAAAAAAAAAAGAAGTATGAAGAAATGTACTTCAGCAAAATATAAAGTGAACTTACGGGAAGAAGTGGATATAAGAAACAAGAATGAGTGCAGAAAATTGGTTTTAAAAAATGGATATATATCTATATGCACACACACAATATATATGTATATACATATACACTATATATATACACACACACATATATATACATATATAAACACCTACACATATACAACTGAACTGTTGGCCATAAAATAATAGTAATAATGACAATGACAACTGCAACTATATTTTTCAAAAAAGGCATAGATTTAAGACAATTTTAAAAATTCCTTACTTGTCTAGAAGTAATAATAGATACTGAATAACCTTGAACTTTGTTAGAAAAACTTATAAGCAAATATGTATATTAAAATGTAAGAGTGGGGGACACCTGGATGGCTCAGTCTGTTAAGCGTCCAACTTTGGCTCAGGTTTTGACTCTCGAAGTTTGCGAGTTCAAGCCCGCTGTCAGCACAAAGCCCACTTCTGATCCTCTGATCCTCTGTCCCCATCTCTCTCTGCCCTTCCCTCACTCGTGCTCTCTCTCAAAAAAAAAAAAAACCCATTAAAATAATAAAATAAAATGTAAGAGTAGGGGTGCCTGCCTGGCTCAGTCAGTGGAGCGTGGCAGTCTTGATTTCAGGGTTTGTGGGCTCAAACCCCACTTTGGGTGTAGAGATTACTTAAAGATAAAATATTTAAAAATAAATAAATAGGGGTACCTAGGAGGTTCAGGCCATTAAGCATCCAACTCTCCATCTTGGCTCAGGTCATGATCTCACGGTTCATGAGTTTGAGCCCCACACAGGGCTCTGGGCTGACAACATGGAGCCCACTTGGGGTTTTCTCTCTCCCTCCTTCTCTGCCCCTCTCCCGATCACACTCTTTTTCTCTGTCTCTCTCTCTCAAAATAAATAAATAAAGTTAATACTAACTTTATAAATAAAAACAATATAACTTTAAAACAATATAACTTCAAAAATAAAAACAAAAATAAATAAATAAAATATAAGGGTAACTATCCATTATAAATACAACTTAATAGCTTGTAAGATGTGGCTAAAGGTATGCATTTAGAAGTAAATGCATAGCCTTAAATAAATTCATTAAAATATAGAAAATTTTTAAATAAATGCACTCACTTATTTAACTCAAAAGGGGAAATAATGACTGATGGTTGCCAGAAGGGAGGTGGGTGGGGGATGGGTGAAATCTGTGACAGGGTGAAGGAGGGCCCTGGCTGTGATGGGTGCCAGGTATCATATGGAAGCATTGAATCACTATATTGTACACCTGAAACTAATATTACACTATATGTTAACTAAATAGAATTTAAATTTAAGAAGGGGGGGATGAACAAAAGAATAAGCCCAAAAATAGAAGAAAACAGTAAAGATCAAAATTATTTAAAATAGGAAATGAGGGGTGCCTGGATGGCTCAGTCAGTTAAACGTCTGACTCTTGATTTCAGTTCAGGTCATGATCTCACGGTTCGTGGGCCCAGGTCCTACGCTGGGTTCTGCACTGATAGTGTGGAGCCTGCTCGGGATTCTTTTTCTCCCTCTCTCTCTCTGCCCTTCCTCTCCTTGCACACTATAACTCTCTATCTCTCTCTGTCTCTCTCAAAATAAATAAACAAACTTTAAAAAAAAATTAGGGGCACCTGGGTGGCTTACTTGGTTGGGCGTCCGACTTCGGCTCAGGTCATGATTTCACAGTTCATGGATTCTGTGCTGGACCCTGCGTTCAGGCTCTATGCTGACAGCTTGGAGCCCAGAGCCTGCTTCGGATACTGTGTGTGTCTCTCTGTCCCTTTCCTGCTCATGCTCTGTCTCTCAAAAATAAGTGAACATTAAAAAAAATTCTTTTAAATTTTTTTAAATAGGAAATGAAAGCAACAGAAAGACAGCAGTCAAATTATTTCATGGATCACATCCACACTGCAGAATTGCATCTTTACCTGCTATAAAAATTTTCTTTCTAACTTTGCGTACTTTTGAAAGTTATACCTTATTTGGGGGAGTTTTTTTCTGGAGGTTTGATAATGGTCTTTAGATACAGGCCTAAATGTTTTGACCGGGGGTCTGGGCATAGGACTCTACTAGATACTTTCAGGATTCCTACCTCATTTTTCTCCTCTTCATACCCAGAGAAGTAGGGATCATGGGGCTGTCACACTGGAGCACAAGGGCAGAGACTTGCCAAACTGTCATGTATGTCTTTCCCTCAGTCTCCTTCCAGGGACCTATTCCGACCAACCCGTGACCTCGCTGGCGACTCCAGAAGTGAGAACACGCCAGCATCGCTGGGGGACCCCATGCACACCTCCCTGGGGGTGTGATGGATCTCGGAACCAGGAGAGCGGCACGCTCACCACAGCGCTGTCTTCAGCACCTGGTATTTGAAGCTCACCTTTGCAGGCAGTCGGGAGGGAGGGGCTGTCTCACAGGGACAGCCTGTCCAGGAGAACAGAAGGAAAGCTCTTGGGAAGAAAACCATCGTTCTCTTGATCTGCTTAGAGTGGGGCCCAGCCGGTTTTTTTCACGTTTGTATTTATTTTTGAGAGAAAGAGACTGCACGAGGGAGGGCAGAGAGAGAGGGAGACACAGAATTCGAAGCCGGCTCCAGGCTCTGAGCTGTGAGCACAGAGCCCGGCATGGGGCTAGAACTCACGAGCTTCGAGATCATGACCTGAGCAAAAGTCAGATGCTTAACCAACCGAGTCACCCAGGCGCCCCTCTTTTTTCCTTAATGCTTATTTATTTTTGAGAAAGAGAGAGAAAGCAGGCAGGGTAGGGGCAGAAAGAGAGGAGGACAGAGGATTCCAAGTGGGCTTGGCACTGACAGCAGACAGCCCCATGCAGGGCTCAAACTCATGAACCGTGTGCTCATGACCTGAGCTGAAGTCAGATGCTTAACCGACTAAGCCACCCAGATGCCTCAAGCCATTGTTCAGTTAATATTGCCTACTCAACAACCTCTCACTAGAATGACTTGGCCCAATAGTGTGGCCATAAAAGCCTAGACTGGTAAATTCCCTCATCTGGGAAATGTCCTCCCCCAGAGGACTTCTAGAGCATGGCGGACGCCTCACCATATGAGACTGGCACAGCTAGAGCCCAGACTAGACGTGGCATCCAGGTTCTCTGCCAGGCCTACTCTGTCCCTCCTCTCTCTGGGTGGGCTGCTCCCCATTTGTTGTGGCAGGGTGGCATCTGATGTCTCCACAAGGTCTGAGCTAATGGTTTGGACACTAACGCAGCCTTGAGGACAGTCACCAGCCCACTGGCCTGGGGATGGTAACATGCTTCCCTAGGGAAGAAAGAATGACACCCTTATTGCCTGGCACCATGCTATGGCTGCTTCTGTCCCACCCAGTTCCCTCCTGCTGTCACCATCTTGAAAGAAAATGCAATGCAATCTGCTTCCAAGTCTTCAAAAAATAGTAAGTCACAGGGTTGTCAGAGCTGAAAAGAACGTCGGGGCACAATGAGTCCAACCCTCTGGCTGTTCTGAGGAGGACCCCGAGGCCCAAGGTCACACACGAGGATGAAGCAGTCCCCCGGGGTCAGCACGGCTTCTACCACAGAGACCCACACAGCAGCAACAAGGGACCAAATCGCCACCACCCAGGGGGAAAGCCTGAGGAGGAGAGTGAGGAAGAAGCCGGGAGAGCAGACACAAGGGCAGGAAGCAGCAGGAATTTGTTCAACCCAGTTGTAGCTTGATGGATCACAGGGGGCGGCTGGAGCGGCTGCTGGAACCACAGTCCCCCTGAGCCCCATCACTCAGCGATATGATAATAAAGTGGCCAGGGCTGGAAAAATGCTATGAGACTCCAGAGAGCTCAGTCTCATCCCACCGGACTACAGCCCTGTTATCGACCCCCCCGCCCCCCGGGGCTACTTCTGTCTCCTTCAACCTCAGCTCTGGAGATGAAAGCTGCCAGGGATGCTACAGGGTGGGGTGAGGCTGGAGGGATGCAGCCTGGCCCATTCCGGGAGCTGGGAGAGGGGGCAGGCAGGTGGCAGGAGATGATGACCCCTCGCCCCAGGACCACTTCCACCATAGATATCTAGGACAACTTTTCTCCTTGAGCCCCAACTCCAATGTCCACTGAGGGGGACAGAGGAAGGAAAAAGCAGGGGCCACACCTGGGGGTACTGGAGTGTTTTAGGGCATAGTCCTCGCTGGCCAAAGGTTCGCAGGTAGCAGAGATTGCGTGGCTCAATCATGGATACTCAGACAGAAAGGGCCGTCAGGGTTTCTGAGGGCTAGAAACGCTTCTTGGAGATGGTGAGGCTACACCAGCCTGGAAGGGTCATAATTCTATTCCTAAACTATCTCCCCAGACTCCTGCATGCCCCCACCCTTCTCCCCATCCTCCCACACGTGGATCGGAGAGCAGCACTCTGTCGTTCTGCGTGAGACCCTGCCCAGCATGCCAACACTTCCAGGAGAAAGTCAAAATCCCATTAACAGAAGATGAAATTCTGATGTGTGCTACCACATGGGTGAAACTTGAAATCGTTGTGCCAGTGAAAGAACCCAGACACGAAGGGACAAATATTCCCCTTCTATGCAGCTCCTGGAAGAGGCAAATTCATAGAGATGGGAAGGAGAATGGTGGTGGCCAGGGGCCTGGCCAGGGGCAGGTGGGGGGAAGGGAAGTTACTGCCTCGTGCGTACAGAGTTTCTATTTGGGTCAACAAAGCAGTTCTTCAAATGGGTAGTGGCGAGGGTTCCGCAACATCGTGAATGTACGGAATGGCGCTGACTTGTACACTTTAAAATGGTTCAAGTGGTAAACTTTGTGCCATACATATTTTGTACTAGGATCCAAAAACTCGATCAGGCACTGTCATGTGATGCTCTGCCCCCTCTAATTTCAAGAGGGCACACACCTGGAACAAGGGAGGGGGGACACAGAAGTCTCGCTGAGCACAGGCAACACCACCACAAGCACATGTCTCCTCCCTGAATGACCCTCTGTCCCAGCCACCACACAGTGCTCTCTGCCCTCTATGGGCACCATGCCTTGCCACGCCCCTGTGTCTTTGCACATGCTATTCCTTTGGCCTGGGATTCCAGCTTCCCCTTCTCTTTCTGACCAACGCCATCTGGTTCTTCAAACTCGGCAGATGTGTCACCCTCTCTGGGAATTCTTCCCCCACGGTGCTCCCCGCACAAGCACAGTTAGGTCCACCTCCTCCAGGCACCCACGTCTCCAGGGGTACCTGTATCAAGGTGACTGTGCTGACATGTGCTGCATTTGTGGGTGGAAAAGGTGATGCACCCCCTTGAAGAAGGGCTGAACGAGGCAGCCCAAGACAGCACGCAAAGGCTCCAGTGTCCCTTCCTGTAGGTATGCTTAGTTAAAGCAACGACAACAGGCCGCATCACTGATCAGACTGGCTTCCTCCCCAGCATCTTCTATTCGAATGTAGCCAGGGCTCAAAAGCAGCCGAGGCACCGCTGTAACGTTAGGGTCAAGCTTAATATTAACTTCTCAAAAAAAACGCAGTGATATTTTGGTCTACCAGCAACCAAGAAAAAAAAGACAGGAACTTGGAGACAATCAAAAGAGCGGCTAAAAGCTAGAGCTGCCTCATCTCTCTAGGGGAATTTTTAAGTGGTTCCAGTTAGAATTTAAAACATGGATATTAGTTTAGGAACTTTATAATCTCTAAAATGATAATCCACAAATCAAGTTCTGGTTTCTGTTCTATTCCAGTATCAAAGAGGCTGAATTTACATGAATAAGAACACAGGCACCAGATAGTTAGTTAGATAGACTCATAGAGACATATGCACATATATAGGACTAAAAATAACTGGATTTTTTGAATCCTCATAAAATCATGATGCGGTCTGCACACCTGAACATCTTCTATATTAGTCAATGCACTACCATGTCTGTGTCCCTGTGTCCTCATCTAGCTTGTGAGCTCCTTGAAGGCAGGTGCCTTTGTTTGTCTCAGCCCAACAAACTTTGACACATAAACCAAGTAAATAAATGCCCACTTTGTAAATTAGTGACTGGTTGTCTGTTTCTCTGGCACCCAGCACAATACATGGTTCACAGCTGAAGCTAAGTACACGTTGGGAAAAGAAAGGACCTGACCACTGGCACACTGTCCCCAAATGTAAAATGGCCCTGCCTCCTGATACAAGACAGGCACTTGGAAAGCAGACGTTGCACACGGAACAGCTGCTGCATCCTTGCTCACTAGTCTGCCAGCTGGGGTGGAGAGCAGGAAGGTGAAGAGGCACAGCGGAGTTGCCTCCGTGGCTGAGAGACCATGCTGCCTGGGTTCTGGGGTCTTGAAGGATGAGGCAGGAGCTGCACCGAACTCCCTGTGAGCTGTCAGCAGTGTTGGGCAATGAAATCCAAGCGAAGTTTTTCCGGAAGAGACTATTCATAGGAGCAGCGTTCATAATGGCAAAAAACGTCAGAGGGGCCTGGGCAGCTCAGTCAGTTGAGCGTCCAACTTTGGCTCAGGTCATGATCTCGCAGTTTGTGAGTTTGAGCCCTGCATCGGCTTGCCTGGCTGCTGTCAGCACGAAGCCCACTTCAGATCCTCTGTCCCCTTCCTCTCTGCACCTTCCCTGCTCCTGTGTCCTCTCCTTCAACAATAAATAAACATTTTTTAAAAAAGACACCCGAAATGCATTTTAAAAGAAGAATTGATACATGGGGTTAGAATCACTCCATAAAATACTGGACTGAAATGAAATGCAAGAAACCACAGTCGTGTACAATGGATGAATCTTAGCAACATACTTGTTGAGTAAAAAAGTAAATCTCAGAAGATCACTTATAAGAAAAGATCAATGAAACTAAGAGCTGGCTCTTTGGAAAAATAAACAAAATTGGCAAACCTTTAGCCAGACCCATCAAGAAAAAAAGAGAGAGGACTCACATAAAATCAGAAATGAGAGAGAAGTTACAACTGAGACCACAGAAATACAGAGGATCATAAGAGACTACTATGGACAACTATACATCAACAAATCAGACAACCTAGAAGAAATGGATCAATTCCTAGAAACACACAATCTTCCAAGACTGAGTCATGAAGAAATAGAAAATCTAAATAGACTGATTACTAGTAATGAGATTGATTGAATCAATACTCAAAAAAGCTTTCAACAAACAAAAGTCCAGGGCCAGATGCCTTCCCTGGTGAGTTCTACCAAACATTCAGAGAGGATTTAATACCTGTCTTCTCAAACTATTCCAAAAAATTAAAGAGGAAGAAATGCTTCCAAACTCATTTTATGAGGCCAACATTGCCTTGATACCAAAACCAAAGACACCACAGAAAAAGAAAATTACATGCCAATATCCCTGATAAACATCCTCAGCAAGACATTAGCAAACCAAATTCAGCAAGGCATTAGAAGGATCATACACCATGATCAGGGGGAGTTTTTCCAGGGATGCAAGGAGGTTCAATATCCACAAATCAATTAGCATGATAGACCACATTTTAAAAATGAAGGCTAAAAGGATGCCTGGGTGGCTCAGTTGGTTAAGCGTCTGACTCCTGATTTCGGCTCAAGTCAAGATCTCTTGGTTCATGAGATTGAGCCTCTCGTCAGGCTCTGCAATGACAGTATGGAGCCTGCTTGAGATTCTCTCCCTCCCTCTCTCTCTGCCCTGCTCTGTCTCTTTCTCTCAAAATAAATAAAATAAACTCTTTTTTAAAATGAAGGATAGAAATCATGGAGTGATATCAATAGATGCAGAAAAAGCATTTGACAAAATTCAACACCCATTTATGATAAAAACTTCCAACAAAGTAAAGATAGTGGGACACATCTCAACACAGTTAAGGCCATATGTGACAAACCGCAGCTGACGTCATACATAAAGGTGAAAAACTGAAAGCTTGTCCTCTAAAGTCAGGTATAAATGAGGAGGCCCACGCTTGCCACTTTTATTCCGCATAGTATTGGAAGTCCTAGTCAGAACAATTAGCAAGACAGAGAAATAAAGCATCTAAACTGGAAAGCAAAAAGTAAAACTCTCACTATTTGCAGATGACATGAAACTATAATTAGAAAATCCTAAAGATCACACACACACACACACACACACACACACACACACACACACACACACTGTTAGAACTAATAAATAAATTCAGTGAAGTCACAGGATACAAAATTAATATACAGAAATCTGTCGCATTTCTATACACCAATAATAACCCAGCAGAAAGAGAAATTAAGACAACAATCCCATTCAGAATGGCATCAAAAGAATAAAACACTTAGAAATAAATTTAACCGAGGAGGTGAAAGACCTGTACCCTAAAAATTTTCAGATGTCACGGCATCTGGCGGGCTTAGTCAGTGGAGGATGTGACTCTTGATCTCAGGGTTGTGGGTTTGAGTCTCCACTGGGTGTAGAAATTACTTAAAAATAAAATCTTTAGGGGTGCCTGGGTGGCTCAGTGAGTTAGATATCTGACTTGGGCTCAGGCCATGATCTCACAGTTTGTGGGTTCAAACCTGTGTCAGGCTCTCTGCTGACAGCTCAGATTCTGTGTCTCCCTCCCTCTCTGCCCCTCCCCTACCTGTGCTCTGTCTCTGTCTCTCAAAAATGAATAAAAGTTTAAAAATTATTTTTAAAAGAATAAACAAACATTTAAAAAATCTATGGGGCATCTGGGTGGATCAGTTGGTTAAGTGTGTCTGACTATCGGTTATGGCTCAGGTCATGATCTCATAGTTTGTGGGTTCAAACCCTGTATCAGGCTCCCTGCTGATAGGAGCCTCCCTGGGATTCTCTCTCTTTCTTTCTTTCTTTCTCTCTCTCTAGATCTCCCCTGCTTTATTTCTCTCAAAAATAAATAAACTTAAGAAAAACTATAAGACTTCAAAGAAAGAAATTAAATAAGACATAAATAAATGAAAAGAAATGCTGTGCTCATGGATTAGAAGAATTTATTATTAAAATGTCCAGATTGCCCAAAGCAATCTACAGGTTCAATGTAAATCAAAACACCGCCAGCATTTTTCACAGAACTAGAACAAGTAATTCTAAAAATTTTCTGGAACCACAAGAGACCCTGAATAGCCAAAGCAATCTTGAGAAAGAAGAACAAAGTTGGAGGTATCATACACCCTGATTTCAAGCTATACTGCAAAGCTGTAGTAATCGAAGCAGTATGGTACCAACATAGAAGCAGAGACACAGATCAATGGAACAGAATAGAGAGCCCCTGCATGTATGATCAATTAATCTCAGCAAGGGAGGCAACAATATACAATGGGAAAAGGACAATCTTTTCTACAAATGATGCTGAGAAAGCTGGACAGCTATATGCAGAAGTATGAAACTGGACCACCTTCTTAAACCATGTACAAAAATTAACTCAAAAGATTAAAGACTAAGGTAAAGCCTGAAACCATAAACTCCTGCAAAAAAGCATAGACAGTAAGCTCTTTGACATCGCTTCATGATATTTTTTTGGACCTTACTCCACAGGCAAGGGGCAACCAAAGCAAAAATCAACGAGTAGGACTGCATCAAACTAAAAAGCTTCTGCACAGGAGCGCCTGGGTGACTCAACTGGTTGAGCATCTGACTTCAGCTCAGGTCATGATCTCACAGTTCGTGAGTTCGAACCCTGCTGTGAGCACAGAGCCTGCTTTGGATCCTCTGTCCCCTCTTTCTCTGCACCTCCCCCACTTGTGCTCTCTCTCGGAAATAAATAAATACCATTGAAATAAAATAAAATAAAAAATATTCTGCATAACAAAGGAAACTATCAACAAAATGAAAAGGCAACCTACTGAACTGGAGAAAAAACTTGCAAATTGTGTATCTGCTAAGGGGTTAATATTCAAAACCTGTAAATAACTCATATAACTTAATACCAAAAACTCAAACAACCTGATTTTTAAAATTTTTTTATGTTTTATTTATTTTTGAGAGAGAGAGAGACAGTGTGAGCAGGGGAGGGTCAGATAGAGGGAGACACAGAATCCGAAGACAGGCTCCAGGCTCCGAGCTAGCTGTCAGCACAGAGCCTGGCGCAGGGCTCGAACCCCCCAGCCATGAGATCATGACCTGAGGCGAAGCTGGACGCTCAACCGACTGAGCCACCCAGGTGCCCTTCAAACAATCTGATTTTTTTTTTTACTTCCTCCTCCCAGAATGCCTCCCGCTCTCCCCAATCTGATTTTAAATGGGCAGATGATCTAACAGACATTTTTCCAAAGAAGACATCCAGATGGCCAAAAGACACATGGAAACATGCTCAACATCATTCATCATTGGGGAAATGCAAATCAAAACAGCACTGACATACACCTGACACCTGTCAGAATTGTTATTTTAAGAAGGAAAGAAAGAAAGAAAGAGCAAACAAGTTGGTGAGGACGTTATGAAAAAAGAATCCTCGTGCACTTTTGGTGGAGATGTAAACTGGGACAGCCACTATGAAAAACAGTAGGGAAAGTCCTCAAAAAATTAAAAATAGGAATACCATACAACCCAGCAATTCCACTTCTGGGTATTTATCTGAAGAAAACAAAAACAGTAACACAAAGAGACACACGAACCCCTATGTTCACTGCAGCATTATCTACGACAGCCAAGACAGGGGAGAGACCCAGTGTCCATCGAGAGATGAATGGATAAAGAAGATGGGATACTACTCAGCCATGAGAAAGAATGTGATCTTGCCATTTGTGACAACATAAATAGGACTTGAGGGTATTACACTAAGTGAGATAAGTCAGACAGAGTAAGTCAAATATCATATGGTTTCACTTTGAATGTGGAATCTAAAAAAACAAATGAACAAACAAATCAAAACCAGACTCACTGATACAGAGAACGGACTGATGGTTGCAGGGGAGGGGGGGTTGGAGGGTGGGTGAAATGGATTGAAGGGGGATCAAGAGGTACAAACTTGCGTTTTTGAAATAAGCAAGTTGTGGGATGTAATGTAGAGCACAGAAAACACAGACAATAATATTGTAGTAATTTTGTATGGTGACAGATGATAACTAGACTTCTTTTGGTGATCATGTCATAATGTATATAAATGTTGAATCACTACCTTGCACTCCTGAAATTAATATATTGTATCATTTATGCTTCCATCTTTAAAGAAAGATCAGTTATGACTTTCTATAAAGTTCGTGAACAACTAAAATTTAAAAACGTAGTGTTTAGGCTGCACAGGTACATGGTTGTGTGACATTACCCATACTTAACTAGACCTCTGCTTCTTCCTTCTTTCCAGGTACGTGCACTCTTGAAATCAAGGACAGACTTGGGAAGAAGAGCTTTGGCCAATGAACTGTCACTGAAGTGCTCAGTCACTTTCAGGCAGAAACATCTAAGAACTGGTGCACAGTTTTTATCCTCCTGTGACAAAGTAAACTCCAGAACTCCAGAGGCCTCCACCCATCGGCCTTGGTCATGTAACATGAGCAAGAAATTAATTTCTGTTGGGCTAAGCCACTGAGATTAGGAGTTATTTGTTACTGCAGCATAACCTAGTTTATCCTGACTGATGCAGTGATAAAATTGTATTTAGAAAGGCTAGGGAATGATAAACACACAATTCAGATAATTCAGCATAGTATCTACCTCTGAGGGGGACGCAGGGGGATGTGATAAAGGAGGAGCACAATAAAGGTACAAATATTGTTCAGGCTCTGGATCTCAGGTTGAAGGGGTTTTTTTAATGAATTTTTAAATTTTCATTATTGTTTTATTTATTTATTTATTTATTTATTTATTTATTTATTTTTAATGTTTATTTTTTGAGAGAGAGAGAAAGCCCCTGTGCTTGCACAAGTCAGCGGAGGGCAGAGAGAGAGGCAGATACAGAATCTGAAATGGGCTCCAGACTCTAAGCTGTCAGCACAGAGCCCAGCACAGGGCTCGAACCTGACCCGAAGTCAGACCTTAACCAACTGAGCCACTCGGTACCCCAGCCTCAGGTTGAGTTCTGAGTTCCACTGTCAAAAAGAAAACCACAGGCCCCAAATGGAGTCACTTTAATGCTAAGCCACGTCACCAAACCAGGGCTTAACATCTAGCCTAATTATACTTTCAAACTTCCCCAGAAATGTAGTCTTAACCAATTAGAAATTTTCTAGGGTACCAATAAGGTAATCTGTACACAGGCCATCTCCATGCTCCAAAGGAAGATAAGGTAACCCAGCGAATAACTACTCAGACCGTTTTGTCCCCCCAAAGGAAGGTCACCTCACACAAAATAATCCTTTTTTTCTGTTTATGATGTCCTCGTCCTGCCTTTAAAGGTCTTTTCTTTTCTGCAGCTGGATGAAGCGCCTTCCTATGTGCTAGATGGGAGGCAACCTGATTGTGAAATCATTTAATACAGCCACTTGATCTTTTAAATTACTCAGTTGAATTTTTGTTATTTAACATCACTATGTTACTGTAAACAAAAAATATATCATTGTAAACAAGAAACTAATTAATTAAGGTGGCCCTGCATGGGCCAATAATGAGAGTGTATCTAGGCAGGGTGGTGACTGACCCAGCTCTGTGTGCCCTGAGGTCCGTTTACAAAGGAAAAGGAAACAGAAGGGAGTAGAGCTCCCGCCTCACTCAGCAGGCAACATACACAATGGACCCAAAGTGCGTAAGAAAGTCAGGATGAGCTCAGAGATGTGTCTCTTTTCCCGGTGCCCTGAGGTCCAAGCCTCAGACCCCACTCCCGACAACCCCTCCTTCGCCACCCCCTAAACTCTCGCTAAGCCAGCCAGTGGTCCCGAAGCCTGCCAAACCTGCCCCAGAGCCCCGTTTCCAATACATTTGCATGAGATGGTTTCACCTCAAATGTCTCTCCCCCCACCAAGCCCAGGGGGCGCTTGCAGGTCCCTGGACCAGCCCCAGGCCCACTTTGATGATGTCCTATTCACCACAAAGGACTCTGCTTTTTCTGTAGCCTAGGCATCATGAATCTTACATAACTCCACGTCCTCGACCTTGATGCTAAAATCATTGCATTCAGTGAGGAGCCAGGGGGAAGTTTTAAGGAAGAGAGGGTGTGGTGGTGTTTGCAACTGGAAAGTCCCTCTGGCGACCAGTGAGGGCCGAGGGTGCAGGTGGGCGGGCGGACGTGTCAGAGGCACTGAGACAGACCTGAGAGCCGCTCAGAAAGTGGAATCAAGAACTTGGCAGTGAATCAGAGGGACAAAGCCCATATCCACAATCCCTGGGGGATAAACGGGAACAGGCCTGCCACCCTGCGCTGGGGCAAAGGGAAGGGTCAAGTACCAGGGGGAATGGTTGCCTGGGGTTGTGGCCTCTGGAGGAGACCGGGGTCAGAGGTGGGCAGAGAGGCAGAGGACAGCCATTTCTCTTTGGACTTTTACAACTATTTGCATATGTTACTTTGATCATAACATTTTCAACTAAAAAAAAAGAAAAAGAAAAGGTATGTTAGATTCGATCATGTTCTTACACATGTGAACTTCAGGGAATTCGTTCCCCTAGAAGTTGTGCACTGAGGTGTGGGTACAGGTTTCTTCTGGAAAGGGGTCTATAAGTTTTATCAAATCCTCAAAAGAGACTGTGACCTGCCAATAATAATTAACATTTATGTAACACTTTACCTCAGGCTCTGAGACATGAACACACACACACACAAACACACACACACATTCATTAAATCCTCACAACAACCCTATGAGATACATTCTATTGTGCTAACTAATAAAAATTCAATAGTAAATTTTAAATCTATAATTGGCATTATTGATTCATGAATCAGGCAGCATCGCATCTAGCCGGTAGAGGGGAGCTCGAAGGGTAGCCAAAAAACTAGACAGGGAGCAGAAAAAGGAAAATATTAGCAAAGTATCCATTGTTTTAGGGAAAGTCACCCTCCGAAGGGGAACGGAAGGGGTCTATCAGTAAATTTCCTAATGCTGACCTGAAAATGTTAACTGGCTATAAGTTGCATTCTTGGGGATTTGAAACTACAGATAGGTATTAAGTCTTGGTTGACTGACTTAGGGCCTTAACCTATGAAGCCATCTGGGGACTCCAGCCTTCTTTTTAACAATTGTCCACCCATTTTACAGATGTAAGGACTGAGGCACAAGGAGGTTAAGCTTGTTGCTGAAGCTCGCTCAGTTCTTGAGACTTACATCTCCAGAATGTCGATCACTCTTTTAGACCCGCTCTGGTCCAATACTGAACTTGCCTCGGTGGGCTAGCAAGGCCCTGGGGCATGGAAGGGTTTTCCCAAGCTCTGCAGACACACCGTGCCAACCAGCCAGGATGTGTGGGCCTCTGTGCTCCAGCCCTTCTCATGCCCCTCACTTCAGGAACAGTGGCAAATCCTGGTCCCTCACTGTCATCGCCACCCACAGCAAGGAAGGTAGTTTTGTGTCAGGGACATCTCAGGGAAAAGCTCGGGGGGAGGGGGGAAGCCTTCCCACCAATCAGCACCAGGCACTGCTGCAGAGGCTGGCTCAGCCTGGCCGACTCCCGACTCCCGACAGGGACAAGAACCACCGTCCTCAATGTCCCTGTGTCCCTGGCCTGTCCTTGGCCTCTCCCCTCAGCTCCATCTGAAGCTGAGGAAAAGCACGGAGTTGGCAGCCTTGGGTGGGACCCAGGACCTCTGGCCTCTGTTCCCCCATTTTCCCTCCCTGCAGTCCTGCCCTAGCACGGATTGGCCTATGCCTCATGGATTGTCCTCTGAGACCTCCTCTGGGTCTAGCCCTGCCTCCTCCCAGGCCAGAGCCCTCCCCGCAAGGAACCTGTGGCGAGGCAGGACCTTGGAGAGGAGGCAGGAGAAGAGGCTGCCTCAGGAGGGAGTGGGTTCTCCCCAGGAGGCCTGTGAACGGAGGCTGGATGGCCACGCATTTGACAGGGGCCTAGGTTAGTGCTCATGCCCAGGTCTCATGTTCTCCTCCCCGTCTAGGACTTCATGTGGGGTCCGGTGACACAGGCATCACAATAAGGTACATGATGTGCTCCAGCCAGCTGGGCTTCAGATCTGCTCTAGACCTTGATTCCTCAGAGGCTCAGAGAGAGACAGGGGCTTGCTCAAGGTGCCCCAGCGTCTGGAGCTGCATGAGTGGGAAGGGAAGCCAGGGGGCACAGATGGCAGGGGGCAGGAATGAGCCTGGAGGAGAGGCTTGTACCTTGAGCAAAAGGATCAGAGGGGTTTTCTGGAGGAGGGAAGACATTCATGAGGAGTCCTCAGGTAGGGAAGGTTCGAGTAGGCTGAGAAGCAGGGGGCCAAGAATAGGATGTGTTCAGGCAAAGCAGGAGATGTTTAGAGTCAGTAGCCTGATAACGGGTCTCTGTAGTGGGCTGTGGAACGCCCAGCTGGGCAGGGGAGTCCGATAGCCCACCCAGGACAGAAGGCCATCCGTGCCTGGTCTCAGAGAGGGCAATTCCTCACTTACCCTAACAGTGTGAGAGTCCAGGAGGCAGGTCTGGGCCTCTTCCTCAACTACCATCAGACGGGGGTGGCTATCAAGTCAGAGCTCTATCTCCTCACAGTCTCCCCACGGCAGGCAAAGAAGCTCCCAGCAGGCAGGCCCGTGCCAGCCTGGCCAGCCCCACCCCACCAGGAGGCAGCAGGGACCCAAGGACCCAGGAGGGGTTGCCCCAGCCGCCCGCCAGAGCAGGACTTTCCAGGGTTCCAGCCTCAGCTGGGAGCGATTTATTTTTATCAGGCTCTCCACAGCAGTGAGCTGTCTCAGAAGTGCCAGCGTTCTTGGTCCCACACGGTTCTCGGCTTTTAGCTCTTGCAGGGAGTGATTCTTGCACTCAGCACGCTTCGATTCCCAGAGTGACCCGAGCAGCTGCCTCGCGTCTCCTCGTGGACTGAGCCCACAGGCGAGTGAGAGAGGAGGCTGCAGGCGGGCCTTTCCCCCACTGTTCTGCAGCCCTGCAGCCCCCCCGCCACTCTGGTGCCCCCCAGGGCAAGGGAACCTGGGGGCAGAGGGTGGGTGGACTTGCTTGATTTGCAGGACGCATCAGGTACTTCATGAGGTGTGAGGTCCATTCTGGGAGCCGCACCTGCCCCAGCCCTTTGCAGAGGGAGGTGGGTGGGGTACACAACCCCAGGGAAGAGGAACTTATTGAGAAGAGCCCCACACTCCCTTTGATGGGGGGCAGGGGGATGGCAGAGATTCAAATGTTTTCTGAGGGGTTCAGCAATGCCAGGAGTACGATGAACTGTTTTGCATGTAATAAACGGTTCATGCCGTTCTTCAGTTCCGCAGAGGGTTAGAAGCACACTGTGTTGATAGGTCTTTCAGTCCTTTAAGAGAACGTTAAGATTCAAAATCTGTTGTGGAATCTCCCAGGTTTTAAATGTTGGCAACTAGGTCAAGTTTTTAAAAGAATGTTGTGTCTAAATGGAACGCATCCAGGAACCCCGCCTGATCCGCTCACTGGCCAGGAGACGGGAGTGGTACTAAGCATGCACCCAGCTTTCCAGTACCCACTCAGCTCCACACCAAGGTGTGCCAGCACGGGAGACCCCTCACTATCAGGAGGGAGCAGCTTCAGGACCCCGGATCCCAAAGGGCAAGGCACCATGCTTTAGGACCCAACCAGCATTTTGCAAATGGTCGTCCAGGGAAGCTAGTTCCAAGAGCTGTTCATAGATGATCCTTATTTATGGGCTAACACTCGGAATCTCTGGGTTCAACAAAGCAAAACAGACTTCTTTATTGCAGGAGTTGCCCAAGCCTTCACCATGTAAGGGGAGGGAAGTGGTGAGGAAGAACCCAAAAGAGGGGGTAAATGGACAGAGCCAAAACTGAAGCCCCCCTCCGTGTGCTCTGCCCCACTACCCATCTCATAAGGGAGCCAGGCTCAAGCAAACTTAAGCCACCTGTGGTTCCCATGGCAACCGTGGGAGAGAAACAGCAGGGCCAGAAGAGACAGAGAAGTGAGTGGGGAGGGGCTGCTGTCCTGATCCACACCCTGTGGGCCCCAGGAGTTCAGAACCTGGCCCCCCATCCCCCAGGCAGCTGACAATGGCCAGAGAGTGGCCTGGAGAGAAAGGCAGGGCCCTGCCTTCTCCTGTCCCCCAAGAGTCCTGCTCCCAGAGCCCAGTTAAGAGAATGATCCAAGTTCTTGCTGCTGTAGTGAACCCCAACATCACTCTGGTCCAGCCTGGGTCCACTGATTCTCACAGCCGTGGTCCCTAGGCAGGGGCAAGTCCCATGACTGTCTCTCTGCTGTCCCCACAGCCACAGAGCTAATTTTAGGCCTGCCATCAGGCTGCAGCCAGGAGCATTGGGTTGGAGAGGGCTGTGTGTCTGCCCAGCTAAAGGCTGGGAGCTCTGAAGGCCCGGGGTGCCCACAGGGAGGGCCGGATGATGACTGTCCCCACCCCTAGACCTTTATCTGCCTCACAGGCCTTCCTGACACTCCCAGCCCCACTGCTCACCTCCCTCTTTTCTACTTTCCTGGGGACCCACATCCACACAACACTCACACCCTCAGCCAGACACATAGGCCCTTCAAGAGCTGGCCCTGCCCACTTTTGGCTAATTCCCATTCCTCTGGGCTCTCTTTCCGACCTAGTTAGGCTGGCTAGTAGTTAGCTGCCACCACCCGCACACAGAGCCAATATGCTGTATCATCTATGTCCATACAGACAGGATGTTTCCAGCAACCCCAGAAGCACATGCGGTTCTCACCTGTGGTTCAGATCAAAAATCATCCCCTGCCATGAAGCATTCCCCCGTGCCGAAGTCAGAGCTAAATTCAGCCTTCCCTGTGCACCTGGCCTCCTTGGATCCCTCTATGTGGCTATTTGTGCACCCATTGTCTCCCACATGAAGCTCTAAGCCCCTGACAGTCCTGTTCATCTGTTTGCCTTATAAACACAGCCTGATGCTTGGCATACGGTGGGCATGGCTGGGGCCCGGAGAGGGTGGAGGGTGAGTGGGGCCTCTAAGAGGGGAAAGAAGCAGCCAATCCCAGCTCAGCCACTGGTTTTCCCTGGGCGGCAGTGGCCTGCTGCCCCCCGCTACTTACTGTAAGAAGACTGCCCACTCCCAGGCCCGAGACCCCTCCGCACCGCCCCAGAGTACGCCTGAATGTCTGACCCCAGAGGACACTCGCTCACCTCTGGCCTGGCGGGAGACGACTCAGGCCAGACACTCCCACTAAGTACCTTGACCCAAGACCTCCACCTGACGTAGTCAGTACACGGCTGAGGCAGAAACCAAGGGCATGTGCCCAGAGCAGCCAGGGTGTAGATGCAGTACCACCGTGGAGGCGGATGGAGACAGGGGCAGACAGGGACAGAGGGATGGGTCTGCGGTCCCAGCCGCAGCTGCAGCCCTCCCTCCCCAGACACCCCATCCCCCATCCAGTCGAACCTGGCCCCACCCCCACCCCCGCTCTGTGCAGGGCCTTAAATAAAGCCTTGTGTCTTCATGATGCTGATACAGTGCCTGTGACCCCACAGTCACACTCCCAGGCAGCCCAGGTGACTGCCCAGCTTGGGGCAGGGAAGGCTCGGGGACCCTAGAAGGACCACGGCATAGAGAACACTGCCCTCCCATGCCCTTCTCTGCTGTGGGAAGGTGGGCTCCCGGCACACAGCCGTGGGCCCTACCTCGCAGCCCACGGGAGAAGACAGCCCTTGGGAGTTCAGGCCACAGGGATTGGGGACCTTGTGCCCAGGCTCCGGGAGAGACAGGGAGTTGCCTCCAGGCCTCCACTTACCAGCCCACAGAGAAGGGTCCCAAGAAGCCAGCAGGGAGCGAGGCGCCCACCTGAGGGCCATGGTCTCCTCTGCCCCACCTGATGCAAACATCCTGCTGCTTAACTCCCTAGGCTGAGGCAGGGTGTACAGAGGCCACCGCTGCTCCTGTGAGTCCTCTCCTTTGGCCTCGCCTTCCCCCTGGGTGAGTTCTAGGTCCCAGTCTGGAAGCTTCCACAGGCTGGGTTAGAGCTCCTCCGAGTCTATCCAAGCTCACAGGGCTGAACGCATACCTCCTTAGTCAGAAGATGCTGGAGGAGGGGCAGGTGGGAAAGACCCCGAAGGCCTAGGACAGAGCAGGCCCAGGAATGACCACCCCCGCCTTGCCCCACCCCACCCCCACCCTGCCCCACTCCCACCCCCACGGCCACCCCCAAAGAGCCTTTTCTCCAGGAGAAGGGACCCAGGTGGCAGCCGGTGGTCATAAAGCCGTCTTAGAAAGGCTCCTGATGGCCAAACACAAGTGTCCGTGCCACGGGGAGCTGATAAATTACCGCTGAGGGCTGTACCCCCCTCCAATGCCATATTTATATCCGCCTTGGTGCCTGAAAATGGATATTTATGCATTTTCAATATTCAGGGCAAACGCTTCATCACGCAGTGCCGCATGGCTGCAGCACATTACACCAGCCCCACAGTGACATTCCTCTCCCACCTGCTTTGCCAATGTGGGGGCTTCTGAGTGGGGCCTGGACCCAGAGTCTCTACAGAGACCCCCCCCGCCTCCCCAGAGGGTAATGGTGGGGAATGAAGGGCCCGGCCAGCCTCTCCTTGGAGCCTCAGGACCAACTCAGAGATAGGGTCAGTCCCCACCCTCTGCTTTATGGACCAGCAGCCAAAGCTCAGAGAGGTTGGGTGGCCAGGGCGGGGTCACCCAGCATCCTCTTTAGACCTAGATTTCTCCACCCACATCCCCAGGGGAGTGACTCCCTCCTGACCAAGGAAAGGGGCAGAACTGGACTCTCTTTCCCAATCTCCAGATACTTCTTTGCATGTCTTAATGGTCGGCCTCATCCTGTCTCGGATTCTCTCAATTCCTCTGTGTCTCTGGGCCTGTCTGGCTCTCATGGGCTCAGTCGCAGGCTCTCACGTCTCTTTCTCTGTCTCTTTCACCCCTGGTCCCTGTGTCTCTTTGTCACACTCCTATGCCGCATCCCCCCTTCCCTGCCTCACATCCTCTCTCTCCCACAGAGTCCCTGCCCTTTCCACCTGTCTCCCTGACTTCATCTTGGGGCCGAAATCAAGGGTGGGATGGGGGGGTGCTGTCCTGGTGTTCAGGAGGGGCCTCCTCGGGTGGTCATGTCTCCCCCCAGGCTGGCCTTGAGAAAGGAGGGTCCCCGAGCTACGACCCATGGAACACGGGGGGTGGGGGGCCTGAGGTTGGGAGCTTCCAGTAGGAGATCTCACCCTGTCGAAGCAAGTGAGTGATGGGGTGAACCCTCGTCCCCAGAGCCACGTAAGGGGCCCTGCAAGGAGATTTCTGCATCAGTCCAACCATCAGACCTTGAAGGGCCCATCTGGTTTTGGGGTTGGGACTGAGTGATGGGGTCCCCGGGCCTGCCCTGAACTGAAAAGGTTAATGCCTGTCCCCTGAGAGCTTCTTGCAGCTGCTCCTTCACCATCGCCTCTCCAGCTGCCCCTTTTTCCCCTCCCTCTCCCTCTCCCTTTCTCTCCCTTTCTACCTCCATCCATCCATTCCTCTCTCCCTCTTTCCCTCCCCCTCTCTGTCAGGAACGATAAGAATTAATTAAATATGTCCTCAGCTCCTGTCTCCTCACTTCCCCCAGGGAATTAACCAGCCCCAGCACCTCAGGCCTTGTTAGATTCCAGAAAAAAACAACACTGGCGCTCTGCGGCAGGTACCTGTGTGTGTGGGGGTCCCTGCACACGAAGGAGCCCACTCAGTGCCCACAGGGGCATGCCATGTGCTACTACCGTGTCCATGTCTGGTCTGCTGGTTCGTCCACACGCACGGGTCTGGAGACACACGTCAGGAGGTTTACGTGAAGACTGTCACCAGTCGGCTGGGGGAGGGTCTGCGCTCTGTATTGGCATCTGTATGTGTGCGTTGTATGTCTTTGCGCTTAAAGCCACCTCCCTGTGGACACGAGTCTGTCGGACCTGTGTGCTTGTACAGCATGTCCGGGTGTGCGCACTACCGCGCAGGTCTGTTTGGACACAGACACATCCATCTCCATGTGGCGTGTGCGTGTGTGCCTGTGCACATCTAACAGGACGCGCGCGCCGCCGCTGGGTGAGCATGTCTATGTACTAAGCGTGTACACGAATATACGTGTGTGCAGTGTACATGTGCCCTGGCCACCCTGTACCCATCTCCTTCCTGGCCCCTGGGAGCCAGCAGCCCTGTACCCAGCGAGAGCCCTTGTGCTGAGGAGCAGTGGCAGTGGCAGCATGGGCAGCAGGAGCCCGGAGGTAGGAAGGTGGAGGTGGTGCAGGGGAAGGCACCTGCTAATGAGGCCACCTTCCTTGCCAGGCCTAGGAGCCGGTGCCACTAATTATCACCTCCCTAAGCAGCTCCCCAGGGAAGGGCTGCTGTGGAGCCCTGCACCCTCCCTCCCCTGAGACCCCTTCTGAAGGCACTGCAGGAGCCCTGGGCACTGAGAAGAAGGGCAAACAGAGATGGGAGCCACTAGCTAGTCCCACCAGGAGACCCAGGATGCCAGCCGGACGGCCTGCCCATCAGGCTGCTGCCAGGAAGCCCACCTTTTAACACCCTCCTCTGTGTCTCCAAAAGGCCGCTGGGAACTAAAATTTCCTTCTGGGGAAATGACGGTCTCCACACCCTGACCAGTCATTCCCTCTGCAAACAACGAGCATACTTCTGTAAAATGAGCCCTGGGCTGGAAGTCAAGTGGGCTGGATGATAATCCCAGCACTGTGTGACCCTGAGCAAGTTCCTATACCTCTCTAAGCCTTGGGGTTCTTGTCTGAAAAATAGGAGAACAAGAGGAGAGCCACTTGTCTCAAAGAATGACATATGCATCATCAGTGAGACACAAGGCTATTTTTGATCATACAGAAAATGGGCATCTGCTATTTTAACTACGTCTTTTCATGTGTATGTTCTCACATATGTGTGCATATGTGTGTGTTTAACTAGCACATCAGACCCCTGGTTTCACAAATATTGCTTAAGACAAGGCTAAAACACACATTTAAATTTTAAAAGTGAGCCAGTTTAAAGACAAGTGTTAAGTGAGAGTAGAGATGGGCGTCTGAGTATGACAGCGGTCCTGGTGGAACCTGACGGGTGGCTGCGGCCCCGGGCCACAGGGGTTCTGGGACCTTCCATCTCTGAGAGGCAGTGTGTTCAAGGCCTCAGGCCCCCTGAATGACAAATAACGCAGACTGCTCTCTGGTTCCCATTCTTGTCCTCATCGTCACCACGACAGACTCTCATGTGGAGCAGCAGGAGATGTGGGATGGTCCCTCCTGGCCACAGGCCCCCACGAGATCTCAGATGACACCAGCAGTGTCCACACATGTGACCCCTGGCGCAATTCAGGCCAGTTAGGCCGGGCAGAGAAGTGGCACAGACTGAGGCAGAGGTAGGAGGGGTCTGAGCAGAGACCTGGGGTGCCCTGGGGGGCTCAGCAGTGCATCTCTTGTGGAGCCTAGGGGGGGGGCTGTCTGAGCCCCCCAGGCCAGTGATGAAGGTATCTTGCCTGTCCTGCCCAGGGAAGAGAGGCCTGTCCCACAGCCCCAAATATCTCTGTCCTCCAAGAGGCAAGAGGCCGGGTATGAATCACAGGAATTTACAGCCCAGCCCGGCGTGGGATTTATGAGTCTGCCTCGAGCCCGGCCAGCGGGGAGTGGCTGCCTGTCAGCCCCCCATTGCCCCTGATGGATGAGGCTGTTTCCTGCCAAGAAAAACTCCCCTCTGTGGCTGACAGCGGAGGGAAAGGCTCCCAGGCCCGAGGCCCAGCCCATCGCCCTGTACCTGCCCGGATCTGGACCCCTGTCCTGCTCTCACAGCCCTCACTCCCCATGATCCCTCCAGCTCCACACACTGACAGTCAATGAGGATGTGCCCCTGAAGGGTCTGGCTCCCCAGTCAAAACTCCCCCTTCCCGGACCTGCCATGTCTTCACCACTTTGGGATGCCCTTTAAAAGAGAGCCATCCCAGGGCCCAAGGCTGGACATGCCAAATTCCAGAATGGATCTCTGAGGGAATCACACACACACACACACACACACCCCTCACAGATGACCAGAGATCCAGAGAGGGATGGACTTTGCCCAAAGTCACATAGCAGCACAGTGGTGTGGCTGAGACCTGAGCCACAAGACCCTGGACCAGTCATTTCCATGCATGGTCATAGCTGATTTCCATGGTGCCCGTGGGGATATTTTTCATCTCCAAAAAAGGACTCCTCTCTGGAGAATGGATGGACTCGGGTGTGAATCGTTCCTCTGTCACTTTGTGTCTGGAAGCCACAACATCTCTGCGCTTTCTCACCTGAAAAAATGGGCTCAAAAGCGATCCTGACCTTCTGGGGTCATTATGAGTTTCAAGTGATATAATGCAGGAAAAGTCCCAGGACAGAGCTGGGCTCCTAGCATGTGCTCCCTAGGTGGTAGAAATGGCCCTTCATCATCCCTAATGACTTAAAGGACCCCACTGCCTGATCTGCTGGGAGGAGAGGGTGCAGTTTAGGGCAGGGAGAGCATAAGGAACAAAGAGAGGGTGTATACAGGGCTGCAGGATGGGAGTGAGGCCATTTCCTGGTGGAAGAAATCTTGAAAGGATCCCTGGAGGAGGTGGCTTCAGGCTGAGGATTCAGAGTTCCACTTCTCTTGCCCTAAGGCCACTTTGGGGCTTTCTAAGCATCACAGGGTTAAGGGGAAGTACCTTGCCCTAAAAGCCAATGCCAGCCCAAGCTTCTTCCCTGGGTGACTAGAGGCCAAGTTCCTCACCTCTCTAGGCATCTGCAAAAGGGGCCAGAGAGGACCAGACAACACTTGCTAGAGGCATCTTCCCACTCTGAACCTTATGCAAACCCATCCCCTGCAGTACCCAAGTCTTGCCACTGGGTAGCAGCAGAGAGTAAAGCTGGGGTCATGCCTCCTTCTTGCTGCAGCGGCTCCGGCGGCCCGCTGGCCAGTCCCAGCTCAGCACCCAGAGTTCTTGGCACTCCACACCCTCAGCTCCTCCAAGGAACAGAGCTGGGTAACCACCCACATCCAGACATGTGATCCTCCCCCTGACCACACAGAACAGCCAGCATTCTCTACACTTTTTCAGATGGGGAAACTGAGGTCCAGAGAGGGGAGGACTTGTTCTAGGTCACACAGCAATCATGGCAGAGCCAAGTCTCGAAACCTCTCTCCCAGACTCCATCCTCCTATGGAGGCTGCGTGAAAGGACAGGCTTGGGCTGGAATCCTGGTACTCTCACCCCTGCCGTGCAGGTCACCCACACCCTCTGACTCTCGGCTTATGTAAGTGCCTGGCACATGGTAAGTGTCCAACTGCTTTGTTTCAGCTATATTTTACACCCTACTGAAGCAGACATGTGTCGATCTTACCCTCCTCGGTGTCCCCAGAGCCCGGCATGGGCGGCGGCCTGGGGTAGGGGGGATGTTCAGAGGAGAATTGCTGTCCAGAGATCCCTTCTGCCGGGCACCCGATCTAAGGGTCTCCCTCCTGGAGTGCCTTCTACCCTCCCAGGTCAATCTTTTCATTCTTATCCACTCCTTAGCAGCCCTGCCTGGGCCCACAGCCCTAGACCCTGGGGTAGTGGCTCCTGCTCACCCCAGTTCACCTCTTCTCTCCATCTCTCTTGGCCCCCTTTTCTCTGTCCCTGACTCTCCCTCAGTCCCTCTGTCCTGCTGAGCCCCTGCTCTGCACTACATGCTGTGTTTACAAGACAACGATGACAGGTTTTTATTTCTCTCTTTTGTCTCCCTTCCTCCCCTGAAGGGAAACGTGCTTCCCCTCTCCCAGCAAAAACTGAAGGTTCCAGAAGAGAAAAAATAAAGGACAGGGGGACCATGGGTACCTCCCAAGCCCCACACCCACACCTACCCATAGGCCACACACATCCACACAATCCTCTCTCTTGTCAGGGCCTCCGAGGCCTGCTCTGTTATTTGGGGGGTAATTGAAAGAGTCGGTCTTTATTCTAGAGGTTAAACAGGGCCCAAGGACTGGGAGAGCAAGAGGGAGAGGGAGAGAAGAGAAAGGGAAGCCAGAGGGAGGCAGAAAGACTTAGGGAAGAGTCAGATAGGAGAGCGTGGACACAGAGAGAGAGAAGCCAAGAGGAACAGGGCCCAGCAGACTCTCTGTCTCCAGTGAGCTTGGAGACGCAGCTTCTGACCTGCACCAGGAATCCAGGGGGATACACTCTCCAACAAGCTCCCACACCCACACCCCAGCCAAGGACCGGGAACAGATTGCCAGGTGGCAGGAGTGCCTATGCCAGTCCTCCTGTCCTTGGGTGGCTTCTAGGGTGGGCATCTCTGAGTGCTGAAGGCAGGGAGAAGGGATCTGGCTTGTCCTCGTGGGCAAGGGCTCACAACCAGATGCATGCCATCCAGAGGCAGGACCCCGGATTGGAGGGCTGAACCCCAGCTCAGGCCCCAACCTCTTCCTGAGCACAGAGACCCGATCTCCCCTCTCACAGCCCCCCACCCGCTCTGCACCTGTGCATGGGGGAGGGGGGGAACACTCTCATCCTTCACTTCTCCTGGGCAGTGGGAGGCACGACTGAGCCTAGGCAGACGCACGCATGTGCATGAGATCAACAGGAGCTTGGAGAGGGGTGTCCTATGTAGTCAAAGGTGTATATCCATACAGTGTGGTGTCTGTGTGCGTGTGCAGTGTTTGTGCCTGTGTCTGGCTTTCCCTGTGAGTGTAATATAAAGCCTGTGTTTGTGTGGGAGGGCTGTACGTGTGAGGAATAAGGTGTGGCGTCTGCACGTGCATATGTGCCTGTGCACATGCGAGCACATACTATAAGGAGCGTCTGCGCCTTGTGTCCGTGTACATGGGTAACGCCACCTATGTGCCTGAAGATGATGTGTCAGCATGTCTCCTAGGCAGGTCCCCTCTTGCTCCCGGCCCCGGGCCCCCATCCTCCCAGCTCCTGGGAGCCAGAGTCACAACTGCACTCAGGGTCTCTCCAGCCACAGCAGAACCACAGAGACCAGCAGCCCTAGCCAGTATCGAGGAGCAGTGTCATTACACCACGCCCTTCAGGGATGACCCGTGAAGGTCAGGCGTCTCCTGCCCCTGGAGGGAGGGCAGCCTGCCATCCGCTGACCCTGGCCCATCCCCATTGTCAGCTCACTTGGAGAGAGCTAGTTCCATCCTCTGTCCGAGCTGCCTCTGAACACCTGTTGGGCTTGGTGGGGCCCTCACCATCTCTTGTGCAGTCGGAGCCTGGCATAGGGCATATTGGATGAATGAAAGAGTGATCGTGTCTGTATGAATCACGTGCCAGGCTCCAGGGCCCAAGTTTAAGTCCTACAAGAATTCAGACCAGGAGGGCTCTTGAGTGGCTCAGTCTGCTAAGCAGCAGACTTTGGCTTAGGTCATGATCTCACAATTAGTGAGCTCGAGCCCTGCTTTGGGTGTGAGCCCTGCTTTCCTCTCTCTCTCCCTCTCTGCCCCTGGTGGGATTCTCTCTCTCTCTCTCTCTGCCCCTTGCTCACCTACACCCTCTCTCTCTCAAAAAAGAAAGAGAGAGAGAGAGAGAGAGAGAGAGAATTCAGACAAGGGCTTTCCGCCAGGTTGAATGTGGCCCCCAAGTTGTTCAAAAGGGGTGGGGTCAGTGCTCAGTCAGGCCTGAAAGGCCGTGCCCGCCAGCCTCTTGCAGGTCACCTACCCAGTCACCACCACAGAGGAGCCAAAGCCAAGAGATGGGGATTGCTTTATCCAAAGGTCGATCTCGAGCTAAATGACCCTGTCATTTTGTGGGCTGAGGCACAAAGGATGTCCCATTCATCTTCCCCGGAGGCCAGAGGCCACATCCCCTTCTTGGCGAGGCCATCTTTCTCCCAAACATCTTCATCCCCCAAAGACTCATTGGGAGCCCTCCAGCCTCCTATCCTTCCCTTGGGACCACAAACCAAGCGTTAGTTCCAGCTTTAGGGCTAATATCCAGTCCTTACCCATATCTGGGGATGGCTGCGTCCAGCTGAGGGCCTGTCCCAGACAGCCCTGACTCCAGTCACAGACTGACCCAAACCTAGCCACAGACTGAGCCCTGGGTCTGCTCACACACTGAACCCCAGAAGCTAGTCACAGAATGAGTCTAGACCTTTATTGAGAGACAGGCCGTCAATTTGCCATATGGCCATCATTTCCCTGGCCCCCCGCCTCAGCTTCCTCATTTTTGCAGCAGAGGGCCTTGGAATTGGATAGGCACAAAATCAGAAAACCCTTATTCAAAGGCCGGTCTGTAGCTTCCTTGACCTGGTGCCACAGGAGAGTGTCAGCTGCCGCCACCTGCCAGCCCCCACCCCCATCCAGTACTTTCAGCCCAAGCATCACTAATTTTTGCAGCCGCTGTGATAAATGGCGTTGTCGGCAAAATGACATCTTTCTAATCTGCTGCAAGACAGATGGGTCTCCAAGCTCCCTCGCTCTCTCTCGAGCCTGCCCAGACCAGCCTTGCTGAGGAGTGGGGAGGACAGGACAGACATAATACCCCAGGCCTAGGGGGCTATCGGGGTGACAGGAGGGAATTTCTGGGCCCCACCTCAGGTACGATCCCGGTGAGGTTTCCTACAAGCCCCTTTAAAAAATCCCCAGGGGGGTTGCTGTTGTTTGAATATCCCAAAGACATTCTCTGATCCTTTCTACCCAAAGGTGGTTCTTCAGTTCAATTTTCATTTTCAATTAAAACCGAAATATTGCTCACACTCGAAAGGGTGAGCCATCCAACACTGGTTCCTCCTGCCTCCCACTGTTCTTAGGGGGCAGCGGCTGTGGAAGAACGTGCCTCTGCCTGAGCCATCAGGCCTGGGGGGCACTCTGCCTCCTCTCCTCCCTCCCTGTGCCCCGCTCCCTCCGTAGTTCTGGCCTCCCCCCCATGGGGCAGAAAAGGGGTGAAATCCCCTTCTACCTCCTGACCAGGGACGCTGGGAGACAGACTAGCCCCAGAGGCAAGGGCAACTCCCTGTGGGAGATCTGGATATGAGGAATTAAGGAAGGACAAATGCCCGCCGCAGAGACCCCAGCCTCCCCAGAGACAGACTGGCAGGAGAGCTGGCACCCATGGGCCCCAAAGCAGCAAAGCTGGAAGGGATGGGGTGGGGCCGGAAGGTGGGCAGGCCTGGAGTCATGAGTAAGGCAACACTGCCCCCTCCTGGCCCCTCGTCTCCTCCTCTGTCGGGCACTGCAGGGCCACGCTGTTGAGTCTAGGGACATACTAGCAGCACCCCCAGACCCCGTGCCGGGTACAGACCCTTCTCCCAGCAGTCCGCTGGCCCCTTTGTCTCCTCCTTGGCTGACTGCAGCCTCCAGTCTCTGCCCATTCTGTCCAACCTTCTCTCACTGCCCAAAGAATTCTGGAAATGATGCATCTTATTTAGCCCAGTCTCACCGAGGACAAAGCCAGAGTGCCCTCCAATTGCCCACAATCTGGTCCCGCTATTGGCCAGCCTGCCCAGGCTGCTGCCTTCTGATCCTGCCCCAGGGTCCTGCCTGGTACACTTTGGTCCCACATACATGTCTTTGCTCTCATCTTTACCGCCTCTGAGAATACCCTCCCTTCTCCATACTGTCCCCGCTTGTCCTCTTGTGTTCCTCCGCCAGGAAAAGTCCCCTCTACCCCCATCCCCAACCAGATGACCCCTCTGTCTTCTGCCCTGCTCCTCTCTTGGGCACTGACCACTGTCAGGGATGAGAGTCACACAGATTTGGAGCTGGAGGGAACCTGGACATCCGCCAGACATCTGCTCCTCCATCACTGTCCAAAGGGCAACCTAGAGGCCCAGTGGTCAGGAGCTACACGAGGCCACACCGCACATTAGTGGCAGAGTTAGGACTAGAACATGGTTCTCCAGTGTCACCATCCAGGGCTCCTTGGAGAACAGGTGACTGCCTCCCTGGTGAGCCAGAACAGAACTTCTCCCAGACAGGGACCCTTACGGCGCCTCCCAATGTCCCAGCCCCTCACCCAGGGCAGGGCCCAAAGGAAGCAGCTGTGAGTGTTTGCAAAACAAAAAACTAAGTAAGTAAAAATATTTATCTAATGCCTTCTGTGCGTGAGACACAGCAGGCACCAACTCTGCTACTCAAAACCTCAGTAAATAGCTCAATTTCATACAGAAAAATAACTTCTATGGGGGACGGGGGTGAGTGCCCCAGGAGGGGCCTTAGTCGTGAATGCCGACGACCAGCGGGCACAGGTGGGGCGAGTGCTTGACGCCCATGGTGAAAGCAGCCGAGCGGGGCTTGTGCACTGTGACCTTCTGGACGTCGTGGGAGCCAGGGCCCGGCCGAGACGTGTGGTCCGTCGGGTAGGCAAATCGCTTGGCCAGGCTGTAGACGGGGCTGCGGTTCTGGTAGACAGAGGGCTCGGGCCGAGAGTGTGCGGCTGGCCCAGGGCCTCCTGCCACATTTTCCTTGTAAAACCAGTTCTTGTGATCAGAGGCCAAGCTATAGCAAGGAGCAGTTCGGCTGACAGGGTTACTGGGCCCCAGCAAGACTGGCAGCTTGTACTCATTGGGGGCGGGATTGGGGTCCAACACTCGGTATGGGCACCGGTAGCCAAAAGCATACTGGGGGGCCCTGCGCTCCCCAGGTGGGTGGATCTTCTCTACGTTGTAATGGCAGGGGGCTGGGGTGGGGCTCACGCCTGAAAGTGGACAAATGGAAGGGAGGCGTGTCAAGGCAGGAGCCAGGCAGCATCGCCTGGTGCCCAGCTGATGGGTAAGAGGTCTTGGCTGGCCTGCCGTGACTTCACCATAACCACGTTATCACCAGGCAGGGCCATCAGCACCCCCGCACAGGGCTGTGGACAGGGGGAGGGGCTTATGGCAATCTGACATCAGGATTGACATGGCTGTCATAATACAAAAATCACAAATGTCATCAGAATGTCAACCTCGGAATGTCAGCATCCTGACACTCTCCCAGTGACAGCACTAAGAAAATACCCTGAAATCAAGCAGACTGTGAGCTCATTAGGGTGACAGTATCCCTGATGCAACATGAGCCCCATGACATTTTTATCATATCATCACCTGGCGACATACATGCATGACATTGGCTTCAAGATGTTAGTACTGTGACACAGACACAGCGACATTGGTGTCTTAATGTAACATTGCAGGGAGATGCCAGTATCCAAAGACACACCTGGCAGAAGCGAGTCATGACCCCCTGTCCCTGCTCAGGACCCCCTCCCCCAGCCTCCCAGCCCCCACGTCCCTCCCCTGTCCCATCTTACGCAGGTTAGGGATGCGCTCTTCCATAGGGACCTGCGGGCATCTGGACACTCCAAACCGAGTTACTTTGGGATCAAAGAAATAGCAAGGCCCGGGACTGCAAATGTCCGTGATCCCTGCAGGACAGCCACAGAGGGGCCCAGTCAGCCCCAGAGGTCGCTCTGTGGGGAGACTGGACTGCCCTCCAGGGGAGACCCTCCTCCCCCAAAACAGAAGTGAGGGCTCCCTTCCGAGTCCCTGAGTGTTTTTCCAACCCTTGATTTCCTCATCTGCAAAATGGGGCTTTTAATACATGACCTGAGAGTCTCAAGAAGTGGCTCAAAGAAACAGATAAAATGACAGCTGCATGGCAGCTTAGTTGGCCCCCGTCAGGGATTGGTGCCAAAGGGTAATAATAGACACAGTGGCTATTGTTAGTACTAAGAAGAGGCCCAGCCCTGGACAGGGGATTCCCCTGCTGAGGAGTGCATGCCATCCCCGTGAGGGAGGGACCCAGCGGGCCTCTAGATCTCAGACCCCCAGATACACACGTCAGCACCCCTGCCCGCCCTTCCTCTCGTCGGCCTTAACCTGCAAGCCCCAGCTCTTCTGTGGCTCTCTGCTCTGGCTCTTCCAGCCATTTCCAGGCCGCCCAGGAAGCCTTGGGGGCCACCACCCTGTACTATTTTCCACCACTGCCCCCCCCAGTTATTCCTGCCCAGCTTCTATGGCAGGGAGCCCACGGCCGCCAGAGCTGAAGGGCCCTGTCCAAGCTCAGACAGAGGAAGGAGCTGGAGAGTGACAGCATGCCTCCCTTCAAAGCTCCCTCGGGAGGTCCAGCTGCCAGCTGCCCACAGCGCTGCCTTCGGAGGCGTGGAGTACCTGGACACCTCCCCGCTGGCTTGCTTCTGGACCCAGTGGGCCACCTGAGGGTCCTCTTCAGGGAAGGCCTGAGGTCTCAGGTCCTGTGGCTACAGATGACAGCTCCCTGCCTCTCACTGCTACCCCAAACATCCAACAGAAACAACCCTAAGCCTGACAAGTAGGGATGACGGCCCGGTGAGGACTCACGCTTCTCCGAGTGCCGAGTGTGCAGACTGTAGGCTGGCTCCCGGAACATGGAGGCGTCATGGTTGACGTAGCCCGTGCAGGATGGCCGGAGGTACTTGGCAGGACCCGGACCTGCGGGGATGGACAGGGCAGCCCTCAGGCTTGGCCCACCCACCCACTCAGAGACAGGGTGCCATGAGGACACTGGGGGCTCTCCTCCCACTGATGTCACACTGCCACAAATCCCACCATCGGGCTTCCTCTGGGGAAAGACAGTGATTCCAGATAAAATGCAACAGATCTTACACAGGCGATGCATAATATGAAAGATAATAGTTACAAGGAACTGAGAACGTATTCTATGCCAAGCACCATGCTAAGTATTTTATATGGATTATTTCAACTAAGCCTCTCAACAACTCTGTAAAATAGATACTATTGTGTTTCCTGTCTTACAGATGGGAAAATTAAGGCTTAGAAATATGAGTTTGGGGGCACCTGGGTGTCTCAGCCAGTTTAAGGTCCAGCTGGATTTTGGCTCAGGTCATGATCTCATGGTTATGAGATCGAGCCCCCCATCAGGCTCTGTGATGGGCATGGAACCTGCTTAAGATGCTCTCTCTCCCTCCCTCTCTCTCTCTCTCTCTCTCTCTCTCCCTCTCTCTCTCTCTTCCTCCCTCTCTCTCTCTCTTCCTCCCTCTCCCTCTCTCTCTCTCCCCCTCTGCCCCTCCCCACTGAAAGTAAGGAAGAAAGGAAGGAAGGAAGGAAGGAAGGAAGGAAGGAAGGAAGGAAGGAAGGAAGGAAAAAAGAGAGAGAAGAAAGGAAGGAAGTTAGGAAGGAAGGAGAGAAAAAAGGAAAGGGAGAAAGAGAAAAATATCAGTTTGCTGGGGCGTCTGGGTGGCTCAGTCGGTTAAGCGTCCGGCTTCGGCTCAGGTCATGATCTCATGGTTCGTGGGCTCAAACTCCACATTGGGCTCTATGCTAACAGCTCAGAGTCTGGGGCCTGTTTCAGATTCTGTTTCTCCTCCTCTGCCCTCTCCTGCTCTCTCTCTCTGTCTCAAAAATAGATAAATATTAAAAATAAAATTTTAAGAAATATCAGTTTGATTAAAGTCACACAAGCTCGTAATGTGAAAATTCTGAGACAATCAGCCAACCACTTAATTACATACTAACCCAAACATTTAATCACATCTGAAACCACCTTCCACATAGAGCAACAATCAGTCATTAACAATGTAGTGAGAATTAGGTTGTCTGCTTTTCTTGAGAGTAAGATTCAAGGGAAGTGAAGAAAGTTAAGGGTAGGTTAAAAGCTCCATTGAATCCTTAGCTTTTTTCCAAAATTGACCTCATTTCATACCCCATGCTCCCTCCCATCCCTACCCCCCAAAAATTCCCAGCAGCTAATACTGCCTCTGAGGTTCAGCTTGAAGGTGCAGATCTGTAGACTTGGAGGAGAGTCCTCTAGAACTTAGAAGGAGACAGGGCTGGAAGGCTGGGCACCTTCATCAGCCCTGCAGAGAGAGGAGTCAACCCAGGTTAGGGCAGGGGCCTGCTCTCACCTTTGATCTTTGCCATAATCACAGGGGTCTGCTTTACCTCCTGCCGTGAGGACACCTGAACTTTCTCCTCTGGGTGCTTCCCAGAGAACACAGAGTTCTTGGCCCTCTTGGCCCGCTTCATGGCTAAGGCCAACGAGGGGGCAACAGCAGTCACTGAGAGATCCAAGCAGTAAGCAGGAGCTGGACTGTGTGGAGCCTAGTCAAAGGCCCCCGCCCAAGCCCCTGTGTCCACTCTGTCCCTCTCTCCAGAGGCTGAGCAGGGGTAGGGAAGGAAGTCAATCCTCTGGCTTGAGCAGCTGCGGCTGTCTGGGCTGCAGCCAGCCACAGGACCTAGCAGGCTGGAGCTAGGGATGACATCATCACAGAACTTGGACTGTGAGATCGAGTGTTTATTTCCCCCCAGTTGCCATGGCAGCTCAGCCATAGAAACCTGAAAACTAGGCCCCACTGCCCCTTACTCCCAATCAGGCTAAATAGACTAGGGGTCCCCAGAACCCTGGGTCAGGTTAGAAAAAGGGAGAGGTGGAGTGACAGAGCCCGCTCGTCACTCCTAATGAGTTGGGCACCTTGAAGTTGGAGAAAGAAATGGAAAGTGTGGGTGGGTCCTGAGGGAAAGGTCCCACCGCCTGGACAATCCCTGGTGTGGCCTTCTGTCCCCTGCACCACTCACTTATCCCCCCAGGATCTGGCCATGCCGTCCCTTCTCTCTGTTTTTCCTTGGAAAAAGATCAAAGCAATTATTTCACACTAAGATATGACTGTCTGCTAGCTTCCTAGACTCCTATCCCAGGGCAGTGTCTTTAGAGATCCACATCTAGCTCAGGGAATGCTTACCTGCTGCTGGCATTTCAGGCAGTGAGTGGGGAGCAAATAAGGAGGATGGAGGGGTGGCACTAATGCTTGAAAAGCCACTCCCTGTGCTTAGTAGAGAGTGCCCCCCAGAGTAAGAATAGTGTGAGAGGAAACATGGGTAGAGAAGACACCCAAATGCCAAATGATTGATTGATGAGTCCCAGGGCTGAGAAAATGCTGGCAACACCTTCCCCGCTAAAAACTCCGGTTTTAGGGTCTCATGGCCTGCTTGCACCCACTAGCTCATAGCTCCTCAGACAGGATTTGATCTGAACCATCTCTGGAACAGATGACTTCTGGCTTTAGAGAGGGTGTCTGCCAACAGTCCCAGAACACAAAGAAAGCCAGGCCCCAAAGGGGGTAACGACTCACCCAATGTCTCCCACTACAGCACTCACAGAGCCGGGAGCAGGGCACAAACCCAGGGCTCTCTTTGGCTCACAGCCTCTGATCTAATGGAAACTAAACCACGCTCTGAGCCCATGCCAGCCAGCCGATGCAATGAGGACCCGGGGCCAGGCGTGCTGGCCTTCCAGAAGCCCTTGTGGGACCAAACAGCTCAGAACAGAGGGCAGGGCCCCCCTCCAGTGGCAGCACATCCTCCCTGTGTCCCTCACACGCAGCCAAGCCTCTGATTTCTGGACAGAGAGGGCTGGGCAGGGCTGGGATTGGCCTCGGGCCACGGGCAGTGCTGCCTCCTTACCCCCATCCTCATCAGCCTTTCCTGGAGGCAGCTGCAGGCCTACTGGCCCCGAGCCCCGCCCGTCCCCTCATGCTGATGTAGGGCTGGGACCTCCACCTTCCTGGTCCAGGAGGCGGGCGGGGTGGAGTCTCCAAGTATCTTCAATGGGGAGCCTTCCTACCACACCCCTGCCCCGCTCCTGTCGCTACACCCCAGCCTATCACAAGCCAACCCACTTATGCCCCAAACCCTCCCTTCTTTCCAGCTTTAACAGAGACCTGGCTGGCCCTCGGAGACAGCCCTTGGTCCTCTCTGAAGCTGCTGTCCTGTCTCTCACACCCCTATCCCCCGGAGTCCAAGGTGGAGCAGATCTCCAGCCTCCTTGGCACTCACCCGGCAGTGTCCCCCTCCCCGTCAAAAGTACCACTCCTCAAGGGTTCCAGCATCCAGGGTGCCCCCTCATCTCCTCAGGGCCGCCATCTGTGCTGACTTGGAAACCCAGTGGCCCTGGCTCATGACCTTCTTCCCCCCCCCCCACCTAACCCCTGCCATCACCCTGGGTGATGAGGCTTCCCAGGGACCACCAATCACTTGGCCTCTTGGCTCCCAGACCTCCTCCTCTCCAAACACCTCCCCTCCGCTCCCACAGCCCCCTCTCCCCAGCACATGCCGGGCTTCCCACCACCATCTGCCTCCCTTTGGATGTGCACCGGCCTACACTTGTGCCTTCTGCTGCTGTGGCTTCTGAACCCTGGACTGGCCTCCACGCCCCCCAGTGCCCATCTCCACGCCAGCCGGCTCACTCTCTTCCTCTCCCCAGAGGTCACTTCAACCGCAGCTCATTCCCCTCTACATGCCCAGCCTTACTTCCAGCCTCCAGATCCACCTCCTTCCCAGCAGAGGAAACAGGCCATCGGACCAGACTCTGACCCAAACCCTCCCTACTGCACTGTTGGGGCCACCAGCTCCCGCTGCCTACTGCCCCCGTTCCCTCCCGGAGCTCAGAAGGACTCATCAAGACCTTCTTCCATTCCTCCCACCTAATCAAAGATGTTTAGCCCTTCATCGGGCCCCTTCCTATCACACATACCTTTCCAGAAACCATCATCCTGACCCTACACCCTCTCCTTCACTGCCTGTATCCCCCCCCCACATACCACTGTCCAGACAACTTCCCCTAAGAAGCATTTTTCCTGTGGTCTCTATTGTCACCTCCTTTCACTCTTCAGGTCTGCAGGCCTCACTCCACCTAAACTATGACCTGCGGGGAGAAGCTGCAGCCCATGGACACTTCTCACCCTTGCTAGATTTGCCAGACCGAATGGCCAACCACTCCCTCCCTTCCCGCAGCACCCCATGTCCCCACCGCACACTCGCAAGCCTTCTTCTTCGCTCCTCCTCCTCAATCTGACCTTTCAATGTTGGCATATATTTATTAATCGCAAAGGGAAAAACAGTAACTTTACAGGGAGAATCCTGGAAGCCATCGCCTCAACCACATGATGTAAATTAACATCATCCACAGTGAGACACATAAATGTCGTGCACCTCCTGGCAGGAGGCACTGAGAAGGGCAAAGCACCTCTTCGGGGGTGTTCCCACTGCAAATGCAGTATCTGAGCCCAATTATGAGGAAACCAGATAAATTCAAATCAAGATTTCACTTTGCAAAGATGACAATGTCATGAAAGACAAAGAAACACCGAAGCAAAAAACTTTTCCAGATTAATAGAAACTCAAGAGGTAGGACAGCAAGGGGCCCCTGGATGGCTCAGTCAGGTAAGTATCCAACTCTTGGTTTCGGCTCAAGTCACGATCTCATGGTTCGTGAGTTCGGGTCCTGCATGGGGCTCCGATCTGGCAGTACAGAGCCGGCTTGGAATGCTCTCTCTCTCCCTCTCTCTCTCTGCTCCTCCACCACTCACTCTCAAAATAAATAAATAAACTTTTTTGAAAAAAAGAAAAGAAAAGAGGTAGGACAGCGAAATGCAATGCAGCAGCCAGGATTCTCTTTTGCTACCAAGAATATTACTGTGAAACTGGTAAAACTGCACAGAGGTCTGTGGTTAATTAAGAACCAATATTGTATTAATGTTAATTTCCTCATTTGGATCATGGCTGTCTGGTTGTGAAAGAGAAGGCCCTTGTTCTTAGGAAATAGCCACTGAAGTATGTAAGGATGCAGGCGCATCATGTCTGCAATTTACTCTCCAATACTCAGAAAAAAATATGTACATACATAGAAAAGGATTTAATATCTGGTAAAATATTAATGTTCGGTAAATCTTATGAAGAGTATGTGGGTAATATCTGTAATGGTCTTGCTCCTTTTCTGAAAGTGTGAAATTATGTCCAAAAAAAAAGGTTAAAAGAAGAACTATTAGTGTCTCAGAGTTCAGTCCTAAGACTTCCTGTCATTTCGGCCCACCCTCTTGTTGCTTCAGTCTCATTGTCTGTCCTCCAACAGTTCCCAAACAGACTTCCTCTGGCTCAGGCCTTCACAGGGGCTTTAACCCACACATCCAACAGCCTACACAGTATCACTGGGCACCTCACAATCAACACGTCCAGGGGCGCCTGGGTGGCTCAGTTAGTTAAGCGTCTGACGCTTGATTTTGGCTCAGGTCACAATCTCATGGTTCCTGAGTTTGAGCCTCATGTCGAGGTCTGCAACTGACAGTGAGGAATCTGCTTGGAATTCTCTCTCTCTCTCTCTCTCTCTCTCTCTCTCTCTCTCTCTGTCCCTCCTCCCCCACTCTCTCTCTAAATAAAAAAAAATTTTTTTTAGAATAAACACATACAAAGCTTTTCTTCATTGTCACCTACTACCATTTATCTTAATGAATGATGCCACTACCCATCCGTGTGCCCCAGCTGGAAACTCGGACTTCTCACAGACATCTCCCTTGTCCTTATTCTCCACATCCAACAATCACTGAGTCACTCAGTGAGCCTGTGAGCTCTCAAGGCAGTCCCCTGCCATTTGGTCTCATTTCCCAGTGCCCAGCACCTGACATGTGGTAAGTACTAAGAAATATTTGTTGAGGGGCACCTGGGTGGCTCAGTCAGTTAAGTGTCTAATTCTTGATTTTAGCTCAGGTCATGATCTCATGGTTCTTGAGATTAATCTGATAGCACAGAGCCTGCTTGAGAGTCTCTTGCTTTGCACCTTCTCCACTCTCTCTCTCAAAATAATAAACATTTTTAAAAGAAATATTTGTTGAATGAATGAATGAGTTGATCCATTGATTGATCAAGGAAATATTCCTCCTCATGGGAGCAGAGTCCCAGCCCCATGCCCAGCCTGGCTCACTGGACTACTTATATTTGTATGGGTCTGTATCAGTTATCTGCTGCTGCATAACAAATTATCCTCAAAACCTAACAGCCTAAGACAGCAATAAACATTTACTATTGTATATAGTTTCCATGGGTCAGGAGTTTAGAAGGGGCTTAGCTAGATGGTTCTGGCTCCAGGTGTCTCAAGAGACAGTAATCAAGATGTCAGTAAAGACTGGGGCGCCTGGGTGGCTCAGTCAGTTAAGCATCCTACTTCAGCTCAGGTCTTGACCTCATGGTTTGTGGGTTTGAGCCCCACGTCGGGCTGACAGCTAGCTCAGAGCCTGGAATCTATCTTCGGATTCTGTGTGTGTGTCTCTCTCTGACCCTCCCCTGCTTGCACTGTCTCTCTCTGTCTCTCAAAAATAAATTTAAAAAAAAAATTTTTTAAGTCAAAAAAAAAAAGATGTCAGTAAGGGCTGCAGTCATCTGAAGGTCTGATTGAAGCTGGCAGACCTACTTCCAAGATGGCTCGTTCACATGAGTGGTGAGCTGGTGCCAGCTGTTGGCCAAAGGTTTCAGCTCTTTTCCACATGGGCCCCCCACAGGCTCCTCAGGTCACGGTGGCTGACATTCAGAGAAAGCAGTCAGAAGAGGACAAGGCAGAAGCTGCCATAGCTTTTATGACCTCACCCTAGAAGTCACACTAAGTCACAGCCGCCATTACTTAGTGGCCACACAGGTCAGCCCTATTCAGTGTACAAGGCGGCTAGATGAGGGTGCGAATGCCAGACAGAGGGCCATCTTGGAGGCTGGCCACCGCAGGGTTTCACCGTACGAGGAGAAATGGAGTCAGTGGGGGCTGAACCCTGAGCTACATGTTCTCCTGGAGGGCGGCATACCCACACAAGCTGAAGACAGTCCTGTCAGCTTGCTCTAGCTGTCTCTTGGCCGTCCACCTCGCCTTTCTTTCAAGGGACTCCTGGGAGTCGCGTGGAGAGCAGGACCCTGGCATCCACAATTGCTATCATCGTGACGCCCAGGCACTGCCCTTCATGGTTTATAAAGCGCCAGCCCCTCTGCCAGAAAACATCACACAAGCACCATGCTGGTTCTCAGTGTGCGAACGAGCAAAGAGGTGCAGAGACGTGAAGTGACTCGCCTGAGGCCACACAGAAAAGGCTTGGCAGAACCGGACCTCTGGCGCCCGACCCGACATTCTTTCCACTGCCCTGCCCAGACGCCAGCTCAGACCCACATCTTCCAATGCCCATCACAAGCCTCATTTCCGTACTGAGCAGGTATTCCTCACCGCTCTTTTAGGAGCCCTGCCCTAACCCCCAGAGTGGCCCGCCCCGTGCTGGACTCTGAGCAAGCATGTTCACAAAGTTTCCATCCAAACAATGAGTCTTCCTTTCCCCCTCCTGATGTACTCTCCGCAGGCTGCAATGTCTACTGGTGCAGCACAGCAGGGGTTAACAGCATGAACCAATATTTAGAAATAGCACCACCCCAAGGGAGTCAGCTGTGGCCAGCTGCTCATCGCCACTGAAGCCACAAGCTTTCGTGGGCACAGTGTGGAAAATGAGACCTGCCCCTGGGACCAGAGGCTCTGAGGGGATCCTGTACCGCCCCCCACCCCTGTCTCCCCAACAGGGCGTGGATGTGGCTCAAAGCCTGCCCGCCCCCCCCATCAGAGCAAAGCCCCGCCATTAGCCTCCCATTCATGGCAGGCTCCTGAAGGCAGCAAACACAGCTTCTCAGCTCCTGAATTGTGTGATTGTTGGGATGAGCTGCTCCCGCCCCTCCGGAGTCTGGCTGCCTGCTCGACAGGAGCCCCACGGATGCCTCCTGCCAGGAGCAGAACCAAGACCGCTCCTAGCAGAGGCCCCTGGTCAGAAGCCCAGGCCTGGGAGCCCCTGGGAGCAGGGCCATGGAGCTGGGGCCAAAAGCCTGTGTCCCCTTGTGCAGCAATGTCTGGGTTCTGTGTCCTTCATGGCAGAAGGCCAGTCCCCTGAGGGCAGGACCTGGGCAGCCAGAGTGTACCCCAGCGCACACACCACCCCATCTGGGGTATAAGCACCCACCATTTACCAGCTCGCTGGCTTCGGCTACAGGTTCCCTGGGTGGAGCCCATGTGGTCAGAGTGCAAAACATAGAGGCACTCAGACTGCCAGGCGGTGGCCAGGGGCAGGACCAAGCTGTGGCAGCTGCCAGGGCTGGCACGGAGTCCAAGAAGCATTGAGGGTAAGAGTGACCAGTGATGCCTGGCCAGTGTCTTAGCTGAACCCTGCTAGTAGGGAAGGAGTGATGCTGGGCTTTCTGTTGTCTTCTTCTCCCAGAGGGACATCACTTAGAGAAACTGAGGCAGCACATGTCACACAGGTCACTGAAGCTTCAGAACACATTGGATCCTCCTTCACCTGAGCTGTGGGCATCCTTTTTCATTCTTCAAGGGTGTTCTGAGTTTTCCATTCCCTTGGCCCTGAGTGCTGTCCGGTGCTTTGCTGAGAAGGAGTCAGTCTAGAGGCAGGGGAGGCATTGAGTCACACTCCTGACCCAGCCAGGCATGCCCTGGAGGGCGCCAGGAGAATTCGAAGATCACTCCTCCGGGGAGTCTGTAGAAAGGCAGGGAGGACTGGGAGGGCTTTCTGGAGGAAGATGAGCTATGGCATGGGAAGGCAGTGGCACTTAGAGATGGTCACCGAGGGCGCCTGGCCAGCCCAAGCCAGAGAACTTCATGACACAGGTTGGAAGGCAGAGGGAAGATGAACCAGGGAGGATGGCAGGCAGCCCCGGTCAGCTCTGCTCAGGACTCGTCCTTCCGGAGTCTCAGGAAGGCCTGCTGAGGAGGCCAGGGAGGGGACAGATGAGGAGCCGCCACTGCTGGTCCAACAGCCTTTGCTCTTGTGACAGCAGGCCAGGTCAGAGATCAGTTCCAAAGCAACATGGGGTCTCAACTCTCTGCCAGTCTGCTGGCATGACGTCGCTCAGCACCAATCCAGGGTTCCAGCCCTGGGCTCCAGGCGAAACAAAGGCCAAGCCGCGTGTGCAAGAGCCCCAGCATCCTGTGTCTCCACTAGAGCCTCAGTTTTCTCATCAGTGCAAAGGGAACACTATCCCCCAACATGCATACTTCCCAGGGTTGTCAAGAGACCAGGTGAATGTTTTGTAAACTGGGAGGCCGGGAGAGAAGCAAGCGAGGGTTATTAATGCTGTGCCGGTTGCCATTATTTTTCCAGGCCTGTGTTTCTCTCCCTAGCTAGCAACGAGGCAGGGGGAGGCTGCGACCTAATCCTGACTTGAGCCTCAGCTGTGGGCGGGGACTCAGTCTGGAGGCTCCACAGAAAAACTCCCGGTAGTGGTGGGTAAGTCTGCGTGGGTGGGATTCGAGGAGATGAGAGAAGATGGGAAGGGGGAAGGAGGGGAAGAGAAGGAAGGGGAGGGAAGGGGAGGGCAGATGGGGTGGGTGGAAATCTCCATCCAAGTTTTTTGATTCATAAAGAAGCAGACGCCTTCTTCTTTTCCCTTCTTTTTTCATTCCTGAAAAGTAAGCTAGTTTCCTCCAAGCACAATTTTCCCAGCAACACCCCCAACCCTAGGCCCACACTTGGCCGGTAATTAACCCCTAACAAGGACCAGGTGCCTTGCTGACATGGGGAGAAGGAAACACAGGGACAAGTTGTAGAATCAACGGCTTTACTGCAGCTGAGACCAGCTGCGCTCGACTCCAGGGTGAGGCAGATGTGGAGTCTCGGGTTGCCAAAGTCCCCACAAAACAGCAGCACTGGCTTCTTAGCCAACCCCAGCACTCATTTATTGAGCACCCACTGTATGCAGTTGCCTCTGGTGGGAAAAGTTCAGCCTTCAAGGGGCTGACTTTTCATCAAGGGAGTGACGGGTATGAAGCTGTGTATAAAGTGGAAGGAGCAGAAGGACTTTAGGATGACAGAGAAGGAAGAGAAAGGACAAGTGTTTGTGCAACACCTGCTGCATGCCAGGCCCCGGGCTAGGCACGTGAGGTACACCAGGTTACGGAATCCTCACTGACCCAGTTCTACAAAAATGAAAACTGAGCCACAGGAAAGGTGAAGCAACTTGTTCAAGGTTGGACAGCTAAGTAGAAGAGCTGGGATTCGAACTTGGAGCCTACATCCAAATCAGCATCCACAACCACCACACAGTCATCGTACCATCACACCGTGCTGTGGTGGTAAGAGCACAGGGTTTGGGGTGAAAGACCTGGTTCCACCTCTTCGCAGCTGTGTAGACTTGCTCAAGACCCTTCATCTCTCTTCACCTCGGTTTCTTCATCTGCAAAATGGGACTCAATTTTGTTGCAAACCGTGAAGGGTCATATACTTGGGGGGACAGTCACTAGTGAAAGAGAGGGCCTGGACACTCTGGAAAACAGTATGGAGTTTCCTCAAAAAAGCTACAACTAGAAGTACCATACGATCTAGTATTTCCAGTTCTAGGGATTCAGCAGTTCAGAACCGCAGAACCTCTAGAATCCAGTATTTCCACTTCCAGGAAAAGGAAAACAGAAACATCAATTCCAAAGGTTACATGCACCCCTCTGGTCACAGCGGCATTATTTACAGAGCCAAGATATGGATGCAGCCAAATGCCCATTGGCAGATGAATGGATAAAGAAGATGTTGTATATAGGTACAATGGACTATTATGCAGACATGAAGTGAAAAGAATAAAACCTTGCCATTTGCAATGACATGAATGGAGTTAGAGGGTATGATGCTAAGTGAAATAAGTCAGACAAAGTCAAATACCATGTGTTTTCACTTATATGTGGAATCTAAAAAAAAAAAAAAACAGGAATGCCTGGGTGGCTCAGTCAGTTAAGCATCTAACTCTTAATTTTGGCTCAGATCTTGACCTCATGGTTGTGAGATCAAGCCCCACAGTGGGCTCCATGCTCAGGAGCCTGCTTAAGATGCTCGCTCGCTCTCTCTCTCTCTCTCTCTCTCTCTCTCTGCACCTCCCCAACTCAAGTGTGCACTCTCTCAAAATAAAACACATGAAATAAAAATAAAAAACAAAATAAGTGAACAAACAGCAACAGAAGCAGGGCCATGAATACAGAAAACAAACTGGCCATTGCCAGAGGGGAGGAGCGGGGGGAGGAATGGGCAAAATGGGGGAAGGGGATTAAGAGGTATAAACTTCCAGTTGTAAAATAAATACGTCACAGGGATGAAATGTACAGCATAGGGAATAGTCGATAATATTGTTATAACTTTGTGTGTCGGCAGATGGTGACTGCACTCACTGTGGTGAGTCTTTTGTAATATATATACGACTAGAATGTACATCTGAAACTAATATAATATTATATGTAGACTATAATTTATAATTTTTTAATAAAAAGTGTTTCAAGGTGGGGAGGGGCTGGGAAGAGAGGACTGGTGGGGTGGAGGTGGAGTGGCCCGAGCAGGCAGGTGTGAAAGAAGGATTCTGTTGAGAGAAGGAGGGGACAGCGCTCTGGGGCACCCTTCTACCCATTTGCTGGACAGGGAAGCTGAGGCCAGGCAACGCAGATGCTGGGGCCAGGTGGAGAGCCGGAGAGCGGTTCCTCCTGCATTTTTGGACAAGGCAGATGTTGTTGCCTGGTGGGGGGGTGGGGGGAGTGAGACCCAAGAGGAGCACGGCTCAGAAGCTTTTAGGTCCAGGGCCAGACTTCCAAGAGGCAGCCCCAGGAAGTTGAGACACCTGCATTCAGGTATTAGGAGGCCCAAGTCCTAGTCCCAAAGGGCCAGGGACCTACCCTCCCCCTCTGGCCTTGTAAGAACCATTTCAGGCTCTGAGCCACAGTTTTCTCCATAAAATGGGGGGTGCAGAGGGACTGGTTCTCACTCCCCTCACAGGGTTATTTTGAGCCAAATGACAATGTGAGATTGAGAATCCCTCCTGCCTTATGGGAGAGTCTCCTTTGCAAGAGAGACTGGAGGTTCTGCAAGGGCAGAGGTGGTCAAGGTCACAATTCAGAACCTCAGGCCGGTGCCTCTCTGCCCAAATGGAGTCACGAGGCGGTCTCAGAGAAAGCAGCCCAAAACCTGTCTACCAGTCTGTGTAGTGGTAGGCGCCTTTCTCCCTAAGCCTAGGGTGTGTATACACACACACACACACACACACACACACACACACACACACACACACACACACACACACACACCCCCCAATCCCTGCAAGGGCAAGAGAGAGACAAGTGAAGGGGCTAGCCTAGTTCAGGTCTCCTCCCAGATGGGGTCTCCCGCTGCCTTGGGTCAGAGCTCAGGGAGCCCTTGGGTCTAGGCTTCTCTGAAACTTTGTTTCAAAACTCCAGGGTGGAGCCGGTCTAACCAGGCTGTAAGGGTCCTCTCACCCCTGCGAGGGGAGGAGCAGCCCAGCACGGGCCCTTTAAGAAAGTTGGGGGTGAGGGGGGCCAATGGGGGGAGCCCCGGCCTGAAACCGGAGCGCGGGTCTGCGCCCGCCCCGCCCCCGGAGTTAAGTAGGCGGCGGGCGGGCTGCGCGAAGCCCCAGCCCGCGGGTGCAGCAGCCCTCTCTCAGCCCGCGCCGCTGCCCAGGCTCCCGACTCTGCCACCCTACCCGGCTCCTCGCAAATCCTGCGGCACAGCCGGCCGCGATGAGCTCCCGCCAGCAGCCCCCGCCTCCAGCTCCTGCCTTGGCCCTGGCTTTGACCCTGGCCATGTTGGCCAGACCTTCATCCTCAGGTGAGTAAGGGGCCTGAGTCCCCCGAAACCCAGACTGGCCAGAGCTGTGGGCGGCTCCGAAGGTAGAAAAATGGGACAAGCGGGCCACCGAAGTGGCCCGCACTGGGAGGCAAGCTTCTGCTATTTCAGGCTGGGCTCTCTGGGAGTTCCAGTCTGGGGTAGAAGCAAGATCCCCCGCGGTAGCTCTCCATCTTGAAGCTTCTGTGGACGCTGGCTGAGGCTGGCCTGGGTGGACAGCCTAGGGTGTGGCCTCTGTGCCCCATAGTCCGCTATTCCCAATGGGGCCGCCCAATGCTGTCTGGGCTCCCTGAGCCCAGCAAGCTTTTGGTGACGGCACTGGTGCCCGGAGGACACCAATGTAACAGCAAGAGGCCAGTACTCCAGCCACAGAAGCCCAGGCCAGGAATGGGGCGTCCTGCAAGGCGAGAAATGGGGAGGGAGCCACCCTGCCCCACCCTCCATGGGGCCCCACATATACCTCAGCCTCTCCCTTAGCAGCTTCCTCTGGTCTCCTCCAGCCACCCTGGCCTCCTCCTCATCCCCAGGTGCGTGGGACTGCACAGCCTCTTCACCCCTGCCTTCCTTCTGTCCTCCTCTCTTGCTCCCGTCTCCTCTCCCCGCTCTCCTCACTCAGAAGGCCTGGTTAGTGACAGACAAGACCACCACTCCTCAGCCTCCTGGAGCCCCTCATATATCCTGCACCCAAGGATGCTTGTCCTTCAGACAGCCCTGAGCACCCCCGCCACATTTCCCTGTCCCGGGCACTGGTGCTTGACCCCAGCAGAGACTGAGTGGCAGTTCACCTTCTGAGAGGCACTAGGATGCATCTCCTTTCTGTTAGATGCCAGAGGTCTGCCATCACAGCACTCTCCCTGGGGTAAGGCATGGTCTAGTTATGCCGTAAGAACTGTGGCCTCGGGGCCTATCAGTCATTACTACCCATGTATGAATCAATCAGTGCTTCAGCCTACATCTTTTGGGACCATTCCCAAAAGCAACTCTGAGCAAAAGAAGGGCCTCCGTCTTCCTTCCAGGGGCCCAGGCCACACCCTGCTCCCCTTCAGATGAGGAAGCCAGTGCTAATGGACAGCATCACGAGGTACCCAGAGGGGAAATGAGTCAGGGGAGGACCCCCCACTAGGGTGAGTCAGAGCTAGATCCTTGCTTCTGTTCCCAGGGACCCCTTCCTTCAAAGTCTTAGGGCCTGGATGATGGGTGGGGACTCTTGAGAGGTGGGAAGGGGCCATCCAAGGTGACTGGAGAAGACTCTTTACCCAACCTGCAGACTCCAGCCAAGAGATTCCAACACCCGCATCTCTTGGGCTTCAACTGAGAGCCATTCTCAAATACCTTGTCAGAAACAAAAATGTACAAGCATTGTGCTGATCAATGAGGAGTACATGGAAATGGATAGGCTGAACTTGAACTCATTCAAGAGACAGGAAAGCAAATTAAAGCTCAAACAGCAGATCGTATCATGTCTGCAAAGATCCAGATGGAGAGCATGGAGAGAGAAATTCACAGGCAAGCTGGAGCAGGGCTGAGAGTGATCCTTGAGCCAAGCCTCGGAGGATGGGAAGGGGGTCAGTATTCTAGGCAGGAGCTTGGCCTGAGCAAAGGCACTGAGGTGGATATGAGCAGTGCATGTTGAGATAGGAAGACCAGAAGCCCAGTGAGAAGGCATGTTTTGAGCACAAGCCAGAAAGAGCCATTGGGCTGGGGCACAGAATCCTTAAATGGCAGAAAACAGCCCACAGCCTGTGCCCTGTTGGGAATGGGGAACCAATGAAGATTTTAGGACAGAAGCACTGCATGGCACCAGTGGGGTTTTATAATGACAACCCAATCCCTACCTTTAGGAAGAATTTGGAAATGGGGTGGGGGCAGGAAAGCTGGTATCTTCTCCTCCCTCCCAGGCAGTGTTCCCTTTCAACAACCCATCTCTGTCAGCATGCCTGTCTTACCTCCCTCTCCTGGTCTCTGCAGTAGGATCAGCCCCCCTACCTGAGGAAGGCATCACACCCATCCCTACCGGACACCCCTGACCCCAAAGGCCCTCAAGGTCTCAGGTATCAGAGTGAGGCGCCTTGGGATGTTTCCCCTGCATTCATCAGCATTCCAGAGCATCTAGGCCATGAGGCCTGGGAGTCAAGCACCCTTGGAGACCATCTGGGCTAAAGTTCCAATGATACAGACTGGGAAACTGAGACCCAGGAAGGGAGCAAAGGGTTCCAGGTCCCACAGAGGGTCCCAGCAGCCCGGGAAGAGCCCCCAGCCCTGCTCTGAGGGAGCTCCCCACCTGTGTGGGACCTTAGGCTAGAGCCACTCTGACACAGTGTGGATGATACATGCAGTGTCTAGCTCCTTCTGAGCCCTATTAGAGGCCTTCAGCAGAGGGACAAGCAGTGCGGGAGATGGGGGTTGAACTGATGTGGAGGTGGTGTTCCAGTCAGGGGAATAGCATGAGTAAAACTGAGAGGTCAGAGTGAGCACAGAGCCTGCTGGGCCAGTGGCCCCCATACCTCTTACCTGGCCTGGCACGGCTGACTTTGAAAGACAGAAGGGGGAAATCAGACTAGGGGTGGAGCAGGGGTTCCTGGTAAGGAAGGTTCTGCATTCCCCGGGTGAGGACTCTGAACTGACAGGGGCATCTTAGAGAACAGGTCACGGGGACTTCAAGAGCAAGGAATTTAATCGGGGTAGATTCTTTGGCCTCTAGGGATCCTCCGGGAGCCCAGTGGTGCTAGATACAGCCTCTGAGACACAGGAGCATGTGTGTGTGGCGTGCTCACTGCCCTGGGGCCTCTGAGACAGGGCAGAGGCCAGGCCCTTGCTCCAGCCCACCCAGACTCTGGAAAGCTGTTCAAGAACCAAGTATAGCGGATCCACCCCCACCCCACATTCGCCTGCCCTCCGGGGCAGGACAAGAAGGGTCTGTCAGCGCTGCCTGCCTGGGGACTTCGGTGAGGACCGCCAGGTGGGCCCGGTGGCTGGCAGCGACCACTGGAGGGGAGCCGGCTGTGTGCGGGGCTTTCAGAGGAAGCGTGTATAGGCTGCTTCTGGGAACTGGGCGTGCTGCCCGGGAGGGGGCAGGCAGGGGAGGGCAAGGGAGAAATAGCCCTGACGTCCACGTTCACTGGAGCACACAGATGTGGGCGTACACGTGAGTATACACAGCTCCGTCCTCAGCTGGCTCACTCACAGACCCGGGCGGCGCCTGGGCTGAGGAGGGAAGGACAGGGTGGGGGCAGGGGGTGCTGCAGCTCCTATCCAGTGCCAGGAGCAACCCCACTCCCCTGCTGGTCCCTCTGCTCCTTCATAGCCTCTCCCCGAGTCCTGAGCCCAGTCCCCTCCCCGCTTGCCCCCAGCATCCTCCCTGCCCCAGCATATGTCCCATTTCAAAAGTACTGTATTATCATTATTACTCAATGTATGTGAGTGATTTGGAATGAACTGAGTGTGTGTGAACAGCTTTGTACTTGGATTCTCCCTGGGGTAGGAGCTCCTAGCTCTCTCGGCTTCATTCCAAACAAGGGAGAGGGTGGAGCTATCTTATAATTGGGGGGACATCCCACGGGGACCACTAACCATGTTGTGCCGCAGCCTCACAGCAGCCCTGCAGGTCAAGAAACATTCCCGTTTTATAGATGAGGAAACTGAGGCTCACAGAAATGCAGGGACTGGCCTCAGGCCACTCTCTGGCCACACAGGCCATTGTTGCCACTCACCTCAACAATAGCACAGATCAGGCCAGAAAGGTAGTCACCCACCAGTGGGCCCACCCCCCCCCAACTAGGGAGAGAGACAGGTCTTCAGGGGAGAGACAGCTCCTGTGTCCCTATACCCCACCTCTCCAGACCCTCACTACTTCGTCACAGCAGAAGCAGATCCTCTTCAAGAAAGTCCCCTATCCCCCTGGAGGGTGGCAGGAACAAATGAAGCCACGTTCGTCTCAGATGTAGGGCAGTGGCACTGAGGGCTGCCAGCAAGGTACGGTTCCCCAGGCTCTGAACAGTTCCTGTCCCATTGACCATTTCTTCCTCCCGCCGAGCTCCTGTCCACACCCAGCCACTCCCGCCCCGCCAGCTCCAATGTGCTTGCGCCAGGCCTCCGGCTACTGCTTGTGTGAATCCATTTCAGTGTGTGTCTCCCTTGTGGCTTAGCAGTCATGATGGGTCAGCGAGGCTGCCCTCCCCTTCCCAAACCTTACTACATGGCTCCCCTCCCCAGACCAGTCCCCCATGGCTCATAAGGAAACTGGGGCCCAGAGAGGGGCGGCTACTTTCTCAGAATCACATACCAAGTCTAAGCAGGGTGGGGGTTGAGCCTCCCTGCCCTCTGTCCTTGTATCCTGGTTTGGGTGGTGGCCTTGCACACAGGACCAGCAGCTTCGTGCAGGCAGGCCAGGGGTCTCCACCATCTTGCTCCACAGGACTGAGCCCACAGGAAGGCATATTGATCACTGAATCAATCAGGGGTTTTCAGACTGTGCCCAAGGTGTTCCAGGCTTTACATCCAGAGGTGGCTGAGCCCGAGAATGTGGGAAGCCAGCCCCACCCCAATTCAAGCATAGCAGCTCCATGAACATGTTTATAGATTTGGGTTTTGTGTAGGATGTGGTTTTGGTAAAGGGTTCTGTGGCTTTTAAAAAAGGAAGAAAGAAAGTAAAAGAAAGACTTGAAAACCAAGGAATTGCTTTGAGTTGAAACATACTGAGAGCAAGGGAGCCTCAGGTCAGATACAAGGAAGAACTTCTTGGCTTTCAAAGAATCCCTATCAAGACTGATACCGAGGGCCCCTGAAAGATGTCCATTCCCAGGTGGACCAAGGTCTAGAGGCCTGAATACAATCCCAGCTTCCTCCCAGCCACGCCTGGGGAACTGGCCTCTCCTGGCCCAGCATCCCGTTCTTGCTGCTCCTGGAAATAGGAGATTCCTGAGCATCCTGCAGGCCAAGGACACCTGCTGGGCCCTTCCCCCTACCCCCTCCTCCAATATATTAGCCTCAACATTCAGTATCATCCTTGTGTCCCAAAGAGTAGCTGCTGAACTCGGCCATCAGGTAATAATCCATAATCCTTGGCACCCCTCCACCTTTGTTAAGCCGTTCCCTGGAACTGGTCTTCTCTTTTCCTCCTCATCCTTCAAGGTCTAGCTCCAGCACCTCCACCTCTGTGGACCTTTCCCAACCGTTGATTGCTGAGGCCCACAGCCTGGGCTTCCCCTTCCTGTGGCCCTGTCCTCCTTCTCCGTGGGGTTACAGGCCTTTCTGCCCCCTGCTTCCTGACCCCCATCAGCATGATGCCCAGTAACTACACGTACACACATGCGTGCACATGCACACACCCCTACAGCGATACTCCGCAGCCTGGCTCCAGGCCTGGCAAGGAGAATGTCCAGCCCCAGCGGTCCTGAGGGCAGCCTCCAGCTCAGGATTCACAGCCCCCAGCTCTAAGGCTGAAGCAGGGCCTCGGGCCTGGGCCAGCCTGCTCCCTAGGGAGATGCTGGGGGCTGGAGAGAGGAGACCAACTTCCTTTCCCACCTAAGAGCAGCCCTCCCCCACCCGCATTTCAGGAGGGAGCAGCTATAAATATCAGTGGGCCCAGGATGCTGATTCCCACGACTCCAGCCCCTCCCTGCCCCTTCCCTGTGCATAGCAGCTGGGGCCCGCCCAGCTTCTCCTGCAGTTGGAGGCTGGCCAGCCCGGCCTCAGGCCCGGACACACATATATACTTCCCACCATGGTCAGGGAAGGAACAAATCACCCTTTTTGGGTGCCTTGGAGCAGCTAAAGTGAGCCCTCTCCCGCCCTTTAGTCCTGACTCAGGCCCCACCGCTCCTTCCTCTGAGTCCTCAGCTCCGGGAAGCTCTACAGGGCCAAGGGGAGGCAGGCAGGAAGGCACACGGTGGTAAGGAACATGGTATTAGAGAGCCAAGGATCAGACCCCAGCCCTACCACTTGATGCATGATCTTGGGAAGTGATTTGGCCTTTCTGAGCCTCAGTCTTCTCTCCAAAATGGGGATAAATGATTCCTATCCCCTATGCGTCTTAACTCAAGCCCTTTGCCAGGGTAAATTAGGTACCTGCTTCTGAGATTGCTGCATTTCTGCTATTACCATTTTCTTCTAGAGAAGGACAGGCCTAGCAATAAGGGGGATCTTTCAGAAAGGTTCCAAGGTGGGGGATTGGATGAGGTGGCCCTGCGAGCAGGTCTGTGCGGAAGAGGGGAGGTGGGTTCTCAAGGGAACTCTCAGCCAGCCCAGGACCCCCCAGAAAGGGGGAGGCGACTCAGTGGGCAGAGGCCCACACACCTCTCCCACTGTGATGAGAAGCAGGACAGCCCTTCCCAGCCCCATCCCAAAGCCAGAGATCATGGACCCCGAGGCAACACAGTTTGTATTGAAAGAGTAAACAAAGGAGACTCAGACCTTGAGAGCAGATGGGTGGGAATGAAGAAGAATGAGCAGGCCCAGGGAAGTTTTGTAGGATGGGGAGCCTAGACACCCAAATTTGCGCTGCCCACGCCCGGGGCCCCTTTGAAGGTCAAGGTAGAAGGCAGGGCCCGGTGACGTGAAATGGCTCCCAGAGCTCCCGGGAAGCTATCTCACTCCTCCGTAAGCACAGTAACTACATCACGAGGAACAGAATCCAGACCGAGGGAGTGAGGGACCCTCTCTGCCCTGAGCTGCTTAGACCACTGGGGGTGTTGGTGATGCCCGAGTCCATGTATGTGTGAGCGCAGAGCTGGTGGAGGTGAGAGAGAGTGAGTCTCAGAAACTGGCTGCAGACTGTGCCAGCCGGTTGGCAGGCAGAGAGGAGGTACCCCTAGATGAGAGGCTGGGCAGGGTCTGGGCCCCCAGGTTAAGATCCCAGTGTGTGGGCATCCTCTGCCTTCACCCCATAGACTCTTCTCAACAGACCGCTGGGTGCAGCTCAGCCAGCTCCCCGGATGCACTAAGAGAATCCAGTCGCCCGCCCCCGGCTCTGTCTCTCCACATCTGGTGCCCATGTGCTTCCGGCCACCCATCTGAAGCCCAGCTGAGCCCCTCCAAGGGCAGGGACTCGGATGATGGCCTGTCCATCCAACTGTTGACATCTCTGAGGCATGAGAGATGTTGTAGGGACCTGAGCCAGCTGTGCAACCACAGCCCTAGGGATACCTGGCCCTACTGTGTGGCCTTGAGCAGACTCTCCCTCTCTGGACCTCTGGGTTGAATAGTCAGTCCCTAAGGTCAGCTGTAGAATTCTGAGCTCAGGTCTTTTGAGAATAGGACAGGGAGTCTGCTCCTGTCCAGAGACAACCAGCTGCTTGTCTGGGGGCCATATAGCAAGATGGGCTGGGCCTGGAAGCGGGGCCGAAAGGCGGCCTAGCCTGCCTGAGCTCCCTGGCACCTAGAAACCACTTTGGCAAGTCGGCATGAAGCCCCGGGGCTCTCCTGAAGTGAGAGCAGCGGCCCCTCCACCCCCGGTTCCCATCTCCCACCCCCTTGCCCCAGCCCCACCCTACCAAAAATAAACCAGACCACCCCATTTTGTACCAGCCAGACCCACCCAACCCCTCCAGAGCCAATTGAGTCACCGCTCCAAGCTGCTCCTTTTTTTAACCGTCTGAGTCACTCATTGTGGCTGTGTCTCCATGACACATGCCTCGGGCAACAGCCTCGCCACAGCCTCCAACGGCACCACTGAAGGAGGGGTCCCTATGGAGGCTGGCTGGAGGCAGGTGTGAGCCCAGGCCGTGGCCTCCACCAGTAGCACCTCCAGGCCCCCTAACATTCCAGGGCCCAGACCTGTCCCCAATAGCCCTGTCACTCCCTTGCCAGGACAGGCTTTCAGGGATCCTGGTGAAAGCCCATCTGTGTCCACCACACCCGCACAGTATTCCTTTGCCTCCAACAGGTCTGGGCCTGCCACCCCAAAACTGAGGGTCTCCAGGCCCTGGGCCCTGCTGAGATAGGAGTGGGCAAGGCCTGGCCTCCTGGGGTGAAGGTCACAGAGATGCTTAGTTCCCACCCTTCCTCACTGGACCCAGCTCAGACCCTGACCACTCTGCCCAGAGCACCATGAAGACTATGCCAGAGGCTTCCACTTGAAGTCTCTCCTGGCTTCTCTATCCCCCTCCCCTCACGTGTCAGCCAAGCTACAGGCCTCTCTTCCCCCATCCCTCTTATCTTTTCCCCGTGGCTGTCTCTCTGTCTCTGACCCTGCTCTGTTCCCTTTCCTTTACCTGGTCCCCATCTCGTGGCAACCCAGAGTGCTGCCTCTGCATCCCACAACCCCCAACAGGTCCTTTCCTGTCTTCCCAGTAGACAGAACACACCCTCACCTCCACCCATTCCCACAAGGGGCTCTGGGCCCCAGGGACCAATCCTGAGAGAAATTTTCCATCCCCTCAACAAGTCATCTCCCCCCACTCCAAAGCACAGGCTACATCCTGTCATAGGGGATGTCAGGATCCCACGGGTACTTCCTCAGAGGCTGGGGGGGGGGGAGCAGGGGGCCTAGGAATGGCCCCTCCCCCAGCCCCCGCCCGAGCGAGCCTGCACAGCCTCAGCCCCAGCCACCTCCTGTCTGTGGCCATGGCCTCCAGCTATAAATAGGGGCTCGGATGCTATTTTCTCTAAAAACAAGCCCCAGACTCTGTCACCACAGGCCCAGAAAAGCACTCCCTGGCTGGGCCAGTCCCCTGCCTCACCCCAGCCATTGTGTCCAGCCCCCTGCCTGGGCCCTGGAGCCCCAGAGGGGGAAGAGGCTGAAGAGAGACCAGGAGGTGAGACAAGGTGGGGGAAGAGCTGGGACGCAGCCCCTGCGGCTGGCTCAAAGGAGAGACAGAGAGAAAGAGAGAGAACGCAGCTGCCCCTCTCTCCCCGTTGGGCCCCTCCTCCCCATTCCCATCTCTCTTCACCAAACAGCGCCTGTCTTGTTCCTGAGACAGGCGATGTGAACAGAGAGGCCACAGCAGCACAGTTCCCCAAGCCGCAGCTCAGTGTCTGCAGAGAGGGAACTTGGGGGTGTGGGGGAAGGTGGGGGAAGACTTCCTGTCATATCCGAAGGAGAAGGGGGCATTCCACAGGCAGGGAGGAGAGACAAGCTGGCCAGGCGGGAGGCCCAGCCAAAGCGAAGGCTGGGAATGGGGATCTGTCATTTGTGGATGGAAAACAGCCCCCCAAGGTCTAGGGAGCCTGGCGTGTGGGGTGTTCGAGGGAGGTGAACAGGAGAACTTGATAGGGCTGGGGCAGGGTCACCCAGCACCTTCTGTGCCATGTTAGGGTTGGGGCTTGATAGAGGGGCCGTGAGGAGCCATCTAAGGCTTCCAGACAAGGGAAGATGACAGAGTGACTTTCGGTTTGAGTTAACTGTGGCTGCTATTAGCAACCCGAGGCAGGAAATCCACTGAGCCAGACACGGGATGGTGACCATCTGCCTTGTGGGATGGCACAGAAGAGCAAGAGGGGGAGACGAATTTGAAAGAGAATTTAGGGGCAAGATGGTTGGAACGGGGGGAAGGAGGAGGGAGAATGTCCCGAAAGACTTTCAGATTTCTACCCAGCTGTGGGTGGGTGGTGAGGCCTTCTCTGGAAGGCAGGCAGGTTTGGGGACAGATGACACTGAGTCTGGCTGGAGATGGGTGGGCTCGGGTCTGTAGGTCCCTATGGGTGTGTCTGGTACAGATGTCTCCAGAACATTGGCAGGCAGGTGCAGAGTCCTGGAGAGTTGGGGCTGGAGACAGAAATGTGGGTACCACAACCAAGAACTCCTGTCTGAGCCAGGGGAGAGGAGGCGGGCTAGATAGAGCACAAGGGCTTAGCCGTGCTGACAGTCTGGAAGGGTCCGAGGCCTGGCTAGTGTGGAGTGACCAGCTGGAACCTATTCCAAGAGGAGTTAGGACTGCCCATGGGGAGACTTCTCAGGCCAGGGATCTTGGAGGGGACCTTGTTAACACTGAGACCAGTAGCAAGGACTCTGAGGTTTCCTGGTCCACCCTACCAGGCCACACCCCCTTGCAAGCATCCGCCCATGCCGGAAGCTTGCTACTCTACCTGTCTATTGTCACCTTGGCATGATAGAAAATCTGTCATATGGGCCAAGCGACACCTCCATTCGATCCTTATCTTCCCTTACATGCTGATGTTTCCTCCATCAGCACATGTGTTATAGGCCTCCTGGATGGCAGATGCCCTGGATGGGATAGGGGCTCTCGGTCCTGTTCTCAGGACCTTCTGGTCTGGCCTCTGAGGCCAGAAGTGACCCCACTGAACCCACTGTGGTGACCACATCTCTCTATCAGCCACTTCCTGCTGAGCTGGGCTGGGCAAGCCAAGTTTCTATTGGTCTCCCCATCCAGGTTGCACAGACAGGAAGACTGAAGCAAAGAGAGCATAGCTGCCTGTGGCTAGGAGGCATGGGGGGGAGTCCCCATCCCAAGCCCCTGCTCCCCCTAGTCTCCTGGACACAGGACTTCTATCTGGGGATCATCCCACCTCTCTTCCCTATATGTCAGATAAAGGAACTGAGGCTGAAAGAGCAGTGGTTTCTTCAAGGCACACACTCTTGAGCACAAGCTGGGCCAAATTGGTCCAGGCCTGTGTCCAGACCAACAGTCATCGCCTCCACTAACCCCCCTTCCCAGCTCACACACTCACTGTCTCCAAGCCCAGTCTGCCAGGCTCGGGGAAGCCCCAGGGCACCTCCCCAAGGGCCCTACCCTTTAACGGTTTCTCATCCCAGAGCTGAAGGGGAACTCAGAGATGAGCAACAGGCTTCCACATGCTTCCTGGCTCTGGATTCAGCCCAAGAGAGGGGGTGGCTCCACAGCCCTGGGGCCAGGCTTCTTGCCCACGCCCCTTGCCTCTCCACCCTCTTCCCTGATCTCTAAGACCCCAGTAGGCAAGGCCAGCACTTATCACTGGCTTTTGGAACATGCCATCCTTAGCCAGCCAGGAAGATCCCTCCCTGATCCAGCCAGCCCCAGACCCGGACCCGTGTCCAGCCACACCAGAAGAGGCCGGCTGCCAAACCAGCCATGGAAAGCAGATGCTCTCCCCTCCTTTTTCACTCCCCCCAACCCCAGGAGACCCTGAAGACAGGAAGGGAAAAAATGTGTCTTCCCCAGGCAAGGGGCCAGCTCTCACACCCTCCTCCTGCTGCCCCACTTCCGATTCACACGCAACAATAACCCCCCACTGCTTCTGTGTGCACACACCGCTCCCAGATACCACAACACCCCGCTCTAGAGCCTTGAGCACAGGGGCTCACATCCAGCTCTGCCGCTGCTCCTCCTGATGCATTAGCACAGATAGCACCCTCTTTGAGCCTCAGTTTCCTCACCGGTAAAATGAGAGCTTCCTCACAGAGACCCTGTGGGGGGAAGGAGCTGCCAAGCAGGCCCAAATGCCAGGTGAGGAAGGTCTCTTGCTCTGTCTCTTCCCTGCCAGACCCCCTACCTCAGCCTGGGCCCTCTAAGAGGACGGCCCCTAACCCTACCCCCAGGGCCAGGAAAGCTGGGGAAAGGAGATGTGGAAGAGGGTCTGGAAATCCAGCATCTCCCTACACACGGAGGAAAATTATAAGGCAAGGAAAAGCCTCTGAGAATTGCTCCACACCACAGCAGCCCCACCCTCTATGCCTCAGGCGAGGGGAGCAATGGGGCTTCCTACAAAGACGCCATTGAGGTCCTGCTTCCTCCCCACCCAGCCCGCCAGCCTGGGTGGACTGTGAGATACCACTTCCAGCAAACCTCTCATTTTCCCTCCTGCTTCTTCTGTGCCACACACGGCCCCGGGGTTGGGACACGTGGCTGGGAGCCCAGGGTACCAGCCCTGCCCCTGTCAGTGTCTATGGACCTATCCACCAGTCCCTAGGGTCCTCACCTTCTGGAAAAGCTCCCTAAATTGGAAATGTTTCCCCATACATGTAGGTCCGTCGGCCTGGGTGGCCTCTTGGTTAGAGGACGAGTTGCTGAGGCCAGTGACCCGGGTCAGGATTCAGCCAATAGCTGAGGAAACTGGTCCTGCCTTGGCCTCCTTGACCTTGCAACCAAACAGAAGGTCAAGTACCCTGACAGTGAGTCCTGTGGCTCAAGAGTTCTTGGAATGTAGAGGAACAAGCCCACGTTGACCCCGGCTGAGGTCTCCATAGTGTTGAGATGAGGAGGCCGTTTGCCGTGAGCACACAGAGCCTGGCGTCTCGCATTCTGCTGGGAAGCTACCATCCGCCAAGAGGAACAGCTACTTGTTTAAGCTCTGAGTGACTTTGAAATAAATTACTGTTGTTCCTGTGGGCGTGGCCTGTAGGGTAAGAGAGGAGCAGGTGATCAGCGGGGCTCTGGGATGGCCTTGGGGTATGGACTCCCAGGCTGGAGGCAGGGAGGCAGGAGAGGCAGAGCAGTGAGGTTGTGAGTCTGCAGGGTGCGCCCATCTCCCAGGCAGCTAGCCCTGGCAGGTAGTAAGTGTCTGGGCTTGGCTCTTGTGACCCCATTGTCACCACCATGAGCAGGTTACGTTGTCCCTTTGGTCTGATCTGAAGTCTTTCCCTGTAACCTTGCCCCTTGTTACTTTCAGAGGTGACAGGCTTGGGGGAAGGCTATAGCTCAGCTGAAAGGGCTGAGACTTGGGACATAGTGAGGCGGGGGCTAACACTGAGTATCAGCACAGTGTCAGGCATGGCCTGGAATGGTCATGTCCAGTATCTAGAACCAGACCAGACCCACTGCACCACATCCTCACCTGTCCCACACTCCCCTCCATAAGCTGTGATACGTGGCACTGACCTGTGGCTTAGTCACGTTCATGGCCATGTGCCTCCCATTGTGGCCACACACGGGCCTTGGGTGCTCTCTGGGACTGAGTATCAGCACACGGCACTGCTTTCCCAGCTCTGACATGGGAGGGGAGGGGGCAGTGCAGGGGTCTGGCCCTGGGGTCTGTAGCTCTGGTTCTCAATAAGTTCCCACCCGTCCCAGCCTCCTTAGAAGTGCCCTGGCTTGGGGACAGAAAGCTGGTCAAGATAAAACACACCCCTTGGAGGCATAAGGGGAGGGCTTCTGGCCTGGAGCACCTGAATGACCTCAGGGAGGGCCCAGCTGCTGGGGCAGGGCACCTGGCCCATCCCCGCTCTCACACCAGGCCACCCACATATACACCCACAGGGGAAACAGAGAGCCCTTCATCCCTGCCTTGGCCCTCTTAGGGCTCACCCCCACAGCCCCCTCCGACTTCTCAGAAGGACTCTCCCAGCCTCACCCTTGCCTGCCTAGGATGTGGATCTGGAACGGGATCTGCACACCTGGCGCCAACCCCCAAGGAGCTATAGTGCAGCAGTCTGGCTTCACCGGAGAGCAGGACCTCTTCCCCTCCCCAGCTGGCTGGCGGTGCCCTCCCGCCATACACACTCTCCTGACTCCTGTCTACAGCCGCAGACTTGCTCCAACACCCAGCTTTCTGTGTGTCTCTTGGTTTCTCCTCCTTCATCTCCTTCTTTAGGCCTCTGTCTGGTCCCCTGAATTCAGTTTTTGTGGAGAAGGATTTAAAATCTTTCTTGTGCTTTTTGTCTCCCCCAGATTAGTTCTTCTTTTCCATGGCTGCGTTACTGAATTTGAGAATGAATGAATGAATGAATGAATGAATGAATGACTCTGGGTCCCCCTTCTGTCCCCATCCATCTCTCACCTCCTGCTCCATCTCAGTACCACTGGGTCCACCTCCCCAACATATGCATGTCCAGGTCTCCCACTGCCCACTTTCGCCCCCAGGCCCTGGGCACGCCCCACTGGCCATCCTGCCCAGCAGCTCTGACTACCAAACTTCCTCCCTTATAAAGTCAGGCGGGAGCAGACACCCAGGAATGCTGCTGAGGCTGCCCATGACGCATGTTGGCTGTAGGGCTGCCTGGCTGCCCCCAGGCAACCAGGAATGTGCTGCGAGCAGGGCACACAGGGGCTGATTGCCTGGGAGTCGGGTGGGGTAGGGGGTGCCTGCATGGGCGGGGCTCAGACAGGTGGCTGGGCCAAGAACTGCAGGCTTTCTGCTTCTCTTTCAAGTTGCTTCTCCCCTGGAGCCTCCGTTCGTCTGTCTGGAGGGGGAAAACCAAGCACCTTACTGCATGCTAAAATAGTGGAGAATTTTGATACTGTGGAATCCATCACCCAAGGACTGGGGTGCCCAGGGCTGGGGAGGCAAGAGGCCCTAGGCCTAGCTGTCTAAACTGGGGCAAGGGTGGTGTTCCCAGTTACAGAAAGGATGGGGCAGGGGAAAAAGAGAGCCAAAGGCAAAGAAAGACAGGGAGAGGCAGAGACAATGAGGTGGCTAAGTGGCCAAGACTGAGACAAAGGAGATTAGGGACAGAAGAAGGGAGAAACAGTCTGGCTAACACCAGGGGTTTTCAAGACTCAAAAGGGTCAAGGTCTGTGGCAACCCCCACCCCCAGTGCCTGGACAAAGGGTCTATGCTTGAGGCCCAGCCCCTGGCCAGCCTGGGAGAGCACGGTGGGAGTCTGATAGGCAGAGACACTCCCCACACAGTGACCCCTTGTCCTTGAGCACACTGACAGGTGAGGGTAGAGCATCATGAGGGAAGTAAGCCTCCTGCTTCGAGTCCCCAGAGGCAGGACTCAGGTCCCCATTCAGAAACACTCTAGGAGTGCCCTTGGGGAGTCCGGAGATGCTTGCAGGACCTGCACCCTGCCAGAGGGTGGCTTGCTGGGGGACATTGGCCCACACTTCAGTTCTCCATCTGAGAAGGGGCTTGGGGGGAAAGACACGCTCTTTCTGTGTCCCCAACCCTCATCTCAGGAAGAGGGATGGAGCCACTCTGCCCTGGCCCAGACAGAAGCTCCCTGTCCGTGGTCAGGAAGGGTGGGAAGTTGTGGGAAGTTGTGGGATGCTCCACCTTCGGCAAACCTCTGGGCTGGATGGACGGGGGCCGGGCTGTGGGGTGGGAACCCTGCAGGAGCACACGGTTTCTTTCATGGAGCCAGGCCCAGCCAAGTCACGGCGGGCGGCGCCGAGGGGCAGGACAGGCCTGGGCACAATCGCTGCTCTGTCCTGGCAGCTCCTGGCCCACACGCGCACACATGCACAAACACACAGCCTTATGCAAACCCCAGACACACCCCCAGCCACCCACACACTGGAGCACACACACAAGTAGACATCTACATAGTCCTGGACACCCACCTACCTACCGTCTTTCAGGTAGAGAAACCCAGATGTGTAGCATTCTTCCTGCCCCTCCCACTTATCCCCCAGGTCCCTTGGGGCACCCTGGCCCCCAACCATGCTGAAGGCTTGGCACCACCCAGGCAGCTCACACTGTTAACCCTCTGCATACCCCTATCTGAGAGCAGATCCCCAAACCAGAAAGGGAAGAATCCCCACAGATAGGAGGAAGGACTGGGAAAGTGAGGTCGACTGGGCCCCTTCTCCTGGCCCAAAGGTCAGCCCACACAGCTGCTACAGGCCTGAACTGGTGTTTGATGAATCATGGGTCTTCTTGACCCAGGAGAGTCAAGGGCAAGTCTCCAAGCAGCGCTGATGACTTCCCTCCCACCCCCACTGCCCTGGGGTCCCAGTCAAAGCCACAGAGGCTGGCCTTTGCTACTTTTCTCTCGACTCCTCTGTCTTAACTGTCCCAGAGCCTGTACATCCCTGCTGCTAGTCTCTCGCTTGGCCTTGCTGCCCTTTGAAACCACCCATTCCTCTCCTTCTCTCCTCCACACCTCCCCAAGGAAGCCCTCTGGGATTGACTCCTAACTCACTTCTTTATCTTGCACTGCCTCTTCATTCACAGCCCCTCTCCAACTATCTCCCTGGACAGAATTCTGGGTTCTTGCAACTGTGGCCCATCAGAGACGATAAGGGGCAGCAGAAGGAGACCAGGAGATGGGGAGAGTGGCACTGTCAGAGTTTCCAAACCCCTGGCCAGCAGGACCTCAGAGGCCTATTTTGGGGTGAGAGGGGCTGCCTGGCCTGTGCACTTCCAGCAGCACAAGGCAGCTTGTGTGAGCGCTGCCCTGCCCAGCCCCACAGGAAACAGCAGGGCCCAGCCCCTCAATAGGCTCATTCAGACCCCAGCTCTCTGGAAAGTACCTCTACTTCCTGCCGCCCTCCCACTCTGGCCTGGAAAACCAGGCCAAACAGGCTGCTGCACTCCCCTTCTGGAAGGGGGCTGGAGGCAGGTGGTTCAGTGGTTAGAGCCAACCATCTACTTCACTTCCTGCCTGGTGCAGGCCCTGACCATGACCATGTCCCCGCACCCATCCTCAACAAAAGGGAATGTGGATGGGTGTGTGAGCTCACCCCCACTCAGGGGAGGGAGACTGACTCCTTCCCTGTGCACAGCAAGCAGGTGCCTGTTTAGCTTTCTGGGAGACAGAACCCTGGTCTGTACTGTTTGCCCCTTTCCATGGTATAAATATTCCCACCGGGCAACCTCACCTGGCTTGCAAAAACCCTGAAAATTTAACAATCAACTCCTGGCAGCTGCTAAGAGCTCCAGCCCGCCGGGGGGATGGCTCTGTCCCACGGGGGCCGTTCCCCCATCGTCCTTGCAGCTGCCCTCAGTTTAGTGCACTGCACTTTGTTCTTAAGGGTTGACGCCCTTGCAGATATGGTGCCTGCCGCATGTCAGTGCCCTGTTTGCCTCTCCCCGGCACCACGGCCCGCTGGGTCTGCTGGGTTTTGTGGTTCTCGTCTGATTCCTTCTGCCCCTCAGACGAGTTCTGGCATTGCCAGCAAGTGCTGGCAAGAGGGGGCTAATGGAAGGGGTTTCGAATCAGCCCAAGAGGAAGAGCATTGTTGTCCTTGGACATCCGTCCGGACTCCTCCAGTGGCCGATGCCACATCCTCAGGCCCTTTTCAGCTGTGCCGGCTGGCCAGGGGCACGTGTGTGGGCCGGTGCCAGATCATCCCCATCAAGACCACGAGCCTTTACTCGCTCACCCAGGGCTTAAGGGGAGCCCAACAGAAATGAATCCCTTTTTTAACCCATTCCCGTCTCCCCTCCCTTACATAGCCCTGGACATCTGGGAACAGAGTCAGAGTCATATTTGGCCCTAATCTCTGTGAAAGGAATAAAATTGTTGCAGCTGGTCAGAGGTCAGGGAGGCTAACTTTGGGAAGCTGTCTGGAGGAGGTGGCAGCTTAAGAAGAAAAGGTACCCCAGTGTGGGACAAAAGGGGCCCTGCCTGCACCGTGACCACTAACCTTGGGAAACCGTTGATCTGGCCTGCTCAGGCTATATGAACTTGAGAGGCCCTCTGGCCTGCTCTTCAAACCTTCAGCCCCTCCCAGGCCTTGTCTTTAGATGGACCCAGGCTTGGAGAAGTTGGCGGTTGTTCCCAGCCATGGTGGAGACAGTAGGGCCGGATCTGAGCACTCACCAGGGACTATCACTAGCTTTGTAGCAGGAAGCAATATGAGTGATATAGTAAGTTTTTTGGCCCATTTGGGGTCCAGCACTGCACATGGTCTCCATCTGGCCTCAGAGCCTTTGCTCCTTCGTGGACTCAAGCAGACTGGTAGCCACCCCCACCCCCAAAGACAGCTGGGAGCATGACTCAGGAGAGGAGCAGAGATGGGTAGGCACCACCTCAGGCCCAAGCCGTGGCCACAGCCCACCCACAGAGGTAGGTCATGGCATGGGAAGCACTGCCCAAAGCATGGGGCATTTCATAGAAGGAATGTGAGCAGGGATCAGTTTGAGGTAGGAATTGTTTTCCCGGAACTCTATTTTGGGGGCTTTGACCACCAGGCCAGGCAACACAGTGAGGGATGGCTTTCCTTTAGGCCAGAGAGGGACTAGACCCAGAATGGAGAATCCTCTAGGGCCCAGGGGAGGCAAGTCAGAGCTGGCGGAGACCCCTGATTCCGGAGAAATGCTGAGGGGGAGGCCTGCATAGCCCGCACTGGCTAGGTCTGCCGTCCTGTGGATCCAGGTCTGGGCTGGACACAAGTGAAGCGGTGCCTTCTGGTGCCAGGACCAGGCAGGTGACGAGGCAGCGCCACATAGAACCGTGCGGCTGCACCGTTGCAAAACCCCCTCCCTGCAGCTGGCCCATGCTCTCTGCAGCACCTCTCCTCCTCCAGGGGAGAGCCTGAACTTTGACCCTGGCTCCCTCCCTCCCAGCCTCCTTCTTCGGTGAGAACCATCTGGAGGTGCCTGTGGCGGCAGCCCTGACCAACATCGACCTCCAGCTGCAGTTCTCCACACCCCAGCCCGAGGCCCTGCTTCTCCTGGCCGCAGGCCAGGCTGACCACCTCCTGCTGCAACTCCACTCTGGACGCCTTCAGGTCAGTGATGTCTCCCGGCCAAAGGCCTCCAACAGGCTAGGTGACCTTGTGTGAGTCACTTTCACCTTGGGGTCTCTAGGTCTCCACTGTGCAACAGCAGCTCCAAAGGTGTGACTCCCAGCACAACCCTGTGCTTGACCACACCGCCTGCCTGCAGCCTGGCCCTTGAATGGTCTGTCGCTGCCACCCGCTCCCCCCTCACTCACTCCACTCCCTCTGCTGGGTCCTGCTTTGCCCCAGCCTCCCCTTGAAGTCTCAGTGTGGACATCCCTTCTTCCAGGAGGTGTCCCCTGGTGCTCACCTGGGCTGCGTCCCTCTCCTGGGCTCCAGCAACCCCTGTGAATCCATGTGTCCGAGCACCAGTCACCCAGCAGCTCTGTTGTCCATTCATGATGGTAACAACCAGTCTACCAAACTTCTCCATTTTTCCATTTCATCCTGCAAGTTACCACCAGCTTTATTAGCAAAGAGTCTTCTGGCTCTCTCTTTGAGCCCCCCTCCCCACTTCCACAAAGAGTTTGAGAACCTAAGGGCTTAGCCCACATTTGGGAAAGCCATCGGCTTCCACATGGTGGTGGGGAGAGGACTATGGCTGGCCATCCATCTGCTGCTGCTATTGCTTCTCATTGCCACAAGGTGTCACTGTTGAACAAAGGCCAGGTACAGCCAGGCACTGAGGCTCTTCCTCTGCCAGGTACCGTGATGCCACATCCCGGTGGAGGTGCTCCATTCTTGGACCCCCAAGGCCACAGTTCTTAGTTCTGCGCTCTTTCAGTTCTCTATTCTGCCACCACCAATCTGGTGTGGGAACACCACACCAGAGCCAGTTCTGGGGCCAAAGCCATAGAGAGCAGCATTCTTCTCTCCCTGAGGATCCCTCACCCCAGGTCAAGGAGCTTTTGTTTACTTAACCTCCAAAACAGAGTATCTGATGGGGCACCATCCCTGAACAGTGACCCCCCAGGTGTCCACGGGATTCCCGGGTGCCCATTATTCCAGGGGTGAATCTTCTGGATGCCAGGTGACTTTTCTGTGCTTATAGGAAAAGCGGATGCATCCAAAGTGCTGCCCCCACTCCATTCCTCCTGTCTCCTCAGGTCAGACTCACCCTGGGCCAGGAGGAGCTGAAGCTAGAGACCCCAGCTGAGACGCTGCTGAGCGACGCCATCCTCCACACCGTGCAGCTGACCATTTCAGACAGCGAGGCCTCACTGTCAGTGGACGGGCTCCTGAACGCCTCGGCCGTGGTCCCGGGAGCTCCCCTGGAGGTCCCCTATGGGCTCTTCCTGGGGGGCACTGGGAGCCTCGGCCTGCCCTATGTGAAGAGAGCCAGTCGACCCCTGAGGGGCTGCCTCCACGCCGCCACCCTCAATGGCCGAAACCTCCTCCGCCCACTGACACCGGACGTGCACGAGGGCTGTGCTGAAGAGTTTTCTGCCGACGACAGCGTGGCTCTGGGCTTCTCTGGGGCCCACTCGCTGGCTGCCTTCCCTGCCTGGAGCACTCGGGATGAAGGCACCCTGGAGTTCACACTCACCACTCGGAGCCAACAGGCACCCCTGGCCTTCCAGGCGGGGGGCCGGCACGGGGATTTCATCTACGTGGACATCTTTGAGGGCCACCTGCGGGCTGTGGTGGAGAAGGGTCAGGGCACGGTATTGCTCCACAACAGTGTGCCCGTGGCCGACGGGCAGCCCCACGAGGTTGGTGTCCGTGTGGATGCTCACCAGCTGGAAATCTCCGTGGACCAGTACCCCACACGCACCTCCAACCGTGGGGTCCTCAGCTACCTGGACCCACGAGGCAGCCTCCTCCTTGGGGGGCTGGACGCAGAGGCCTCTCGCCATCTCCAGGAACATCGCCTGGGCCTGGCCCCGGGGGCTGTTGGTGTCTCTCTGCTGGGCTGCCTGGAAGACCTCACCATCAATGGCCAGAGGCAGGGGCTCCGGGAAGCCTTGCTGACCCACAGCATGACGGCCGGCTGCCGGCTGGAGGAAGACGAATATGAAGATGACACCTATGGCCCCTACGAAGCTCTCTCCACCCTGGCACCCGAGGCTTGGCCAGCCGTGGAGCTGCCGGAGCCCTGCGTGCCTGAACCGGGGCTGCCTCCTGTCTTTGCCAATTTCACCCAACTGCTGGCCATCAGCCCGCTAGTGGTGGCCGAGGGCGGCACAGCCTGGCTCGAGTGGCGGCACGTGCAGCCCACCCTGGACCTGAGTGAGGCCGAGCTGCGCAAATCGCAGGTGCTGTTCAGTGTGAGCCGTGGGGCGCGCCACGGCGAGCTGGAGCTGGACATCCCGGGTGCCCAGGCGCGGAAAATGTTCACCCTCTTGGACGTGGTGAACCGCAAGGCCCGCTTTGTCCACGATGGCTCTGAGGACACCTCCGACCAGCTGGTGCTGGAAGTGTCGGTGACCGCTCGGGGGCCCGTGCCCTCCTGCCTGCGGAGGGGCCAAACTTACATCCTGCCCGTGCAGGTAAACCCCGTCAACGACCCGCCCCACATCATCTTCCCACACGGCAGCCTCATGGTGATCCTGGAACACACGCAGAAGCCGCTGGGGCCCGAGGTTTTCCAGGCCTACGACCCAGACTCTGCCTGCGAGGGCCTTACCTTCCAGCTGCTTGGCACCCCCACTGGCCTCCCTGTGGAGCGCCGAGACCGGCCCGGGGAGCCAGCAACTGAGTTCTCCTGCCAGGAGCTGGAGGCGGGCAGCCTGGTCTATGTCCACCGTGGCGGTCCTGCCCAGGACCTGACGTTCCGGGTCAGCGACGGGCTGCAGGCCAGCCCTCCCGCCACACTGAAGGTGGTGGCCGTCCGGCCCACCATTCAGATCCGCCACAACACCGGGCTGCACCTAGCCCAGGGCTCTGCTGCACCTATCCTGCCCACCAACCTGTCAGTGGAGACCAACGCCGTGGGGCAGGATGTGAGCGTGCTGTTCCGAGTCACTGAGGCCCTGCAGTTCGGGGAGCTGCAGAAGCAGGGGGCAGGGGGAGCCGAGGGTGCCGAGTGGCGCACCACGCAGGCATTCCACCAGCGGGACGTGGAGCAGAGCCGTGTGAGATACCTGAGCACCGACCCACAGCATCGCACAGAGGACACCATGGAGCGCCTGGCCCTGGAGGTACAGGTAGGCCAGGAGACCCTGAGCAATCTGTCCTTCCCAGTGACAATCCAGAGGGCCACAGTGTGGCTGCTGCGGCTGGAGCCGCTGCACACTCAGAACACCCAGCAGGAGGCGCTCACCACGGCCCACCTGGAGGCCACCCTAGAGGAGGAGGCAGGCCCGAGCCCCACTGCCTTCTACTATGAGGTGGTTCAGGCCCCTAGGAAGGGTAATCTTCGGCTACAGGGCACACGGCTCTCAGATGGCCAGAGCTTCACCCAGGATGACCTGCAGGCCTATCGGGTGACCTACGGGGCCACAGCACGTGCCTCGGAGGCAGTCGAGGACACCTTCCGTTTCCGTGTCATAGCTCCACCACACTTCTCCCCACTCTACACCTTCCCCATTCACATTGGTGGCGACCCGGACGCCCCCGTCCTCACCAACATCCTCCTCTCAGTGCCCGAGGGTGGCGAGGGCGTCCTCTCTGCTGACCACCTCTTTGTCAAGAGTCTCAACAGTGCCAGCTACCTCTATGAGGTCATGGAGCAGCCCCGCCATGGGAGGTTAGTCTGGGGGGGGGCAGAGGACGAGGCCACCACGGTGACCTCCTTCACCAACGAGGACCTGCTGCAAGGCCGGCTGGTCTACCAGCACGACAACTCCGAGACCACAGAAGATGACATCCCATTTGTGGCTACCCGCCAGAGTGAGGGCAGTGGCGGCATGGCCTGGGAGGAGGTACGGGGTGTCTTCCGCGTGGCCATCCAGCCTGTGAATGACCACGCTCCCGTGCAGACCATCAGCCGCATCTTCCACGTGGTCAGGGGCGGGCGGCGGCTGCTGACGACAGACGACGTGGCCTTCAGTGATGCCGACTCTGGCTTTGCTGACAATCAGCTGGTCCTGACCCGCAAGGACCTTCTCTTCGGCAGTATTGTGGCCGTGGATGAGCCCACACGGCCCATCTACCGCTTCACCCAGGAGGACCTCAGGAAGAGGCGAGTGCTGTTTGTGCACTCGGGGGCCGACCGCGGCTGGATTCAGCTGCAAGTGTCCGATGGGCAGCACCAGGCCACCGCGATGCTTGAAGTGCAGGCCTCAGAGCCCTATCTCCACGTGGCCAATGGCTCACGCCTCGTGGTCCCTCAAGGAGGCCAGGGCACTATCGACACAGCTGTGCTCCACCTGGACACCAACCTAGACATCCGCAGTGGGGAGGAGGTCCGCTACCGCATCACGGCCGGCCCACACTGGGGGCAGCTGCTCCGGGCCGGCCAGCCAGCCACAGCCTTCTCCCAGCAGGACCTGCTGGACGGGGCCATTCTCTACAGCCACAATGGCAGCCTCAGCCCTCGAGACACCCTGGCCTTCTCAGTGGAGGCGGGGCCCGTGCACACAGATGCCACCCTGCAAGTGGCCATTGCCCTAGAGGGCCCACTGGCCCCACTGCATCTGGTCCAGCACAAGAAGATCTATGTCTTCCAGGGGGAGGCGGCTGAGATCAGAAAGGATCACCTGGAGGTAAAGGACTGGGGCCCAGAGAAAGGGGGCCCTTCAGGTCATAGGTGCTCGGATGTTTGGGGATGAGCCCATGGTGACTCCTGGGTTGGGTGTGTGTCCACGCCTTGGGGGTGCATGTTGTGCATGTTGTGTGCCTGAAAGTTTCTGGGGGAGTTTGTGCATCTGCCTGTGAGCTGTGTGGGCCTCCACATGCCATGTGCACACATGTCCATGCTGTGGCTAACTGTGCAGGTTCCCGCTCCCTCCCCCCCAACCAGCCCATGGACTCTCTGCAGTGGAACCTGAGAATCTGTATTCTAATAGTAAGTTCCCTGGAGGGCTTTCATGGGTGCAGACTTACAGACTTAGAGCTAAATCCTCAGCTCTTTCCCAAGACCCCAAACCAGGCCCCAGGACCTGGAGAGAGCTGTTGACCCTCCAAGAACCTCACAGAGCAACCACAGGCCATCTAGCAGACCTGCCAACTTACGGTGTGACCTCAAGCCAGCCCTTGCCTCTCAGATACACTGCCAATTCCAGATACACTGCCAATTTCTGAGCCGCTTGTGGTTCTGATTGTCTGGATTTGGGGCTGACTTTGACTAAACATGTCTGGCATCAGAAAGGCTTTGACATGAAGGAGGCAGCATTTAAGCCAGTCTTTGAAGAGTCTGGGGTTTTAACACGGAATGAGGAGACAGTATTCTAGGCAGAGGGAACAGAATTCCAGAACACAGACAAGCATTGCAGGCAAAGGCACAGAATCAGGAATGTGAATTTGGGAGTAGTGTGCCCTTTTGTTGCCGGACCATCAGGTGAGGGAACACCCGGTGGCCTTTGGGCCGGACGTGGGTCTTAAGCTCTGAAAGCCCTATAGTTAGTTGGTGGAGACTGGGCTTCTCTGCAGGATGGAGCGCTCTCTGGTGGTGAATGGTGGTGATAGCAGGGGCAGGATCAGCTCGAGTATGTGCGTGCGTATGTGTTACACGCATTACTTGTGAGATGTACGTATCTGCGTGATGATATTATATGTCTGTGTCACTGAATCTGGGGGAGTTGTGACTGTGTTCACGCAGCCCCTCTAACCGGCTGCATGTCTCGGTGCTGTGTGTGTGAACCTGAGTGTGCGTCTGAGTAAGCGGTGGTGTCTGGGGGCACTGCCCGGGGGAATGAGAGGGACATGGAGGCCGAGGCTGTTCTGGCCACTGAGGGGCCACGACAGCCTCCCTCTGTGACCCCTGATGGCTCCTCGTGACCCCCTGTTCACCAGGCAGCCCAGGAGGCGGTGCCACCGGCGGACATCGTGTTCTCAGTGAAGACCCCGCCGCGCGCCGGCTACCTGGTGATGCTGTCCCACGGCGCCTCGGTGGCGGAGCCGCCCAGCTTGGACCCTGTGCAGAGCTTCTCCCAGGAGGCAGTGGACGCAGGCAGGGTCCTGTATCTGCACTCCCGCCCCGAGGCCTGGAGCGACGCCTTCTCCCTGGATGTGGCCTCAGGCGTGGGCGCTCCCCTTGAGGGTGTCCGTGTAGAACTGGAGGTCCTTCCTGCGGCCATCCCACTGGAGACGCAGAACTTCAGCGTCCCCGAGGGAGGCAGCCGCACGCTGGCCCCTCCACTGCTCCGAGTCACCGGGCCTTACTTCCCCACGCTGCCAGGCCTTGACCTGCAGGTGCTAGAGCCCCCCCAGCACGGGGCCCTGCGGAGAGAGGAAGGTCCTCAAGAGGGGACCCTTGGCGCTTTCTCCTGGAAAGAGGTACAGCTATCAGGGAGGCCCTGGGGGTACAGCCCCGCTCTGAGGCAGAGTGGGGGAAGCCACAGGGACGCCCAGTTTGGGGTGTACGCAGAGAGGCAGGGTGCTCACATTTATGAAACACCTCTGCTTCAGGTGCGTTGTGTCCCTCCTTCCTCTCTGGTCATATAGAAAGGACTGTCCCATTTCCTTCACTCTGGGAGAAATGGTTGTCCCCATTTCCACCTGCAGAAACGGAAGCTCTGAAGAAGTTGGTCTCCCCCCACACCCAAAGGCAGAGCATGAAGGGTGCTGGGCCTGAGACCGTCTCAGGTCTCAAGCCTGCTGGGGCCTGACCTTCAGCCCCGGGTCTGCCCACAGGTGGAGCAGCAGCTGGTCAGCTATGTGCACGACGGGAGTGAGACACTGACGGACAGCTTCGTCCTAGTGGCTAATGCCTCAGAGCTGGGCCGCCAGAGCCATCCGGCGGCCTTCACCATCACCATCCTGCCCGTCAACAACCAACCCCCCATCCTCACCACAAACACGGGCCTGAAGGTGAGAGCTGCCTGGGATCACCTCCTACCTCCCCCCACAAAGAGAGGCCCAGCACATAGCTCCTTTCTCTGAGCCCGTTTCCTTTTCTAAAATGGGGACCATGCCACATACCTCACTAGGTTGTTGGGAAGAGAGAAGAGCTATTGCACTGAAAATAGAACACAGGTATGAGAATTTTATTGAACACTTGAAAGTGCAGTAGGCAGCCTTCTGAATGGTCTTGCTGTTCCCTGGATTCACCACCAGCAGAGGCTCCTTCTACGGCTCAGGATCAAAACTGAAGAAAGTGCTTTCAGGCCCTTAAGGGTGGACTCCAGGTGGAGAGTGGTTAAGGTCCCTACTTTGGCCCACAGCAAGAGAAGCCACAGCTTGGCTTCTTTCTCAAATGCCTGCCCTTTACATCCCTGCAGAACAGTGGTGCCCTCATTCAACAGAGGTCAAAGCTAAGGCCCAGCCAGGGCCAGGATTTCTCTGTGGTCACAGATGTAGTTGCTAGTGGAACAGAACGGGCATGACTTGACCAAGATCACACAAGATAGTGGATGGGCAGGGCCTGGATGCTGGCTTCTAGGGTCAACAGCACTCATAGGAGGATTCAGAAGAACCTGACTTGGGCCATCTGTGACATGAGGCACTGGACATCTTTGGTGGTAGAGAATGTACCTGTGGGGAGTGGTCCAGTGGTGGGGAGGTCAGCAGAGGGGTGGGGTACAGGCTAAAGGCTACTCTGGAACCACAGGCAGGTGGTGCAGTGTGGCATCCTGGCCACCAGGTGGTGCTGTCCACCGTGTGTATGCCAGGAGACCAGGGCATTGCAGTCCCCCTTGCAGAGCTTCCCGGCCACCCACCCCCCCACCCCCCCCACCCCCCCCGGGAAGCCTAGGGCTAGGAGAAGGTGCCCTGGAATCCCAGAGGGCTCAGTTTTCCAGTAATGGAACCCTCTAGCCCAACACTGCCCAAGTTGCTGACCCAGCTGGGGTTGTGTTACAGGATCCAAGAAATGGGAGCCTGCCCTGCTGGCAGGTGGGAGGAGGCCTGAGGGGGGCTCCTGTTCTCTGAGCACGGGGAGGGGCTGCCCACACCCCTCACCCACCTGGTTAGGACTTGTGATTGCACTGGAAACACCTCATCCCAGTGCTGCTTCAGTGCCCTGGGACGGGAGCCAATAGAAGAGGGCATCAGCCTCTCCAGCCCTCTGCACCTCCCAGGCCTTTCCTCACCTGCCAGGGGAGCCCATTTACAAGCAACCTGCCGGGGGAGGAGGGCAAAACTCACCGTTCTCATAGTGTGCCCACTCCATGCCCACACTCACTATGGAGGGTCTAAAGGGCTGGGGGTCTCCGAAGGGAGAGAACCTGGTGAGGGTAAGAGCTGGGGGCCTCTTGAGGGAGGGGGACATGAGCTGGCCTTGAAGGACAAGACGGGATTAGGGCAGACAGAGAGAAGGGAGCCTGAGCCCTGGGCTGAGAGGGGAGGGTGAATGGCGTGGAGGGCCTTTGTGAGGGAGAGCCCAGAATGGCATGGGCCTCGATGATAGCTGAGGGCCTGAGCCGCAGTGTGATGCCGATGGCTCAGGGCCAGGGAGGAACGAGGTGGGGAAGCTTGGGGAGGACAGAACCTTCACAGGCCTGTGTCCCCAGATGTGGGAGGGGGCCACTGTGCCCTTCCCTCCGGAGGCCCTGAGGGCCACAGACAGTGACTCAGGACCGGACGACCTGGTCTACACCATCGAGCGGCCCAGCAACGGACAGGTAGTGCTGCGGGCGGCACCGGGCACCGAGGTCAGCAGCTTCACACAGGCCCAGCTGGACCGCGGGCTGGTGCTATTCTCACACAGGGGTGAGTGCTGAGAGGTGGGGTGCCCCGGGGATGGGGGGTCACCATGGGCCAGCCTGACCCAACTTCACCCCTATCCTCAGGAGCCCTGGACGGAGGCTTCCACTTCAGCCTCTCCGATGGCGAGCACGCTTCCCCTGGACACTTCTTCCGCGTGACGGCCCAGAAGCAGCTGCTCCTCTCACTGGAGGGCAGCCGGATGCTGACTGTGTGCCCAGGTGCGTCTGCGAGCATGGGCATGCCTGTAGGCCAGGGGACACGCCAGGGTCACGCTGCCTCCTAGCCGTCACGGGCCTCGCCCTGGCACCTGGTCAGAAGCCAACAGGCCCCTTATGCTTCTCACAGGGTCGGTCCAGCCGCTGAGCAGCCGGAGCCTGAGGGCCAGCTCCAGTGCAGGCACCGACCCCCATCACCTGCTCTACCGCGTGGTGCAGGGCCCCCAGCTGGGCCGGCTGTTCCACGCCCAGCAGGGCAGGGCTGGGGACACCCTGGAGAACTTCACTCAGGCGGAGGTAAGGGCCCAGCTCTCTACCGCCACCACTTAGACTCCATTCAGTTGTGGTGGCCCCCTCCGCTGGTGCCAATGGGCACCACTCCCACACCGTGGGCAGCAGACGCTCCCTGGCCCCACCAGGCTGTGCAAGCCTCACCCTCCCAGAGTCTGGGGGACAGAAGGATGCAAGAGGTCAGGGCTACTGGAGCCCAGAGCTGGGAGAAGGTCCTGGGGCATGGCTTCCAGAAGGAAGCTGGAGGTGGACCTTAGGAGCTGGAAGGGTGCAGAGGTGCGAGCCTGGGGCTCAGGTCAGGGGCCCGCCAGAAGTAGAGTGGACCCTGGGAGCTGATGAGCTGGAGCAGAAGTGATGCTGCCACCTTGCTTCAGGGCATAGCTGTCCCAGAGCACAGCAGGTGCCACCAGGTGAAAACTGGAACTCTCAGCCACTTGAAGAGGGGTGATAGTAGTCGCTGGGAGCACAGAACTCTCTGTGCTAAATATACTGCTGGGGCCCGCAGCCATCACTTAAATTAATATCCCTTCTAAATGGAGGAGGGGCCCTGAGTGCTGGTAGCTGTGGCGCTCTCCCAGAGGGAGATGGAGAAAGGTCTCATGTCAACATCCCCCAGGCCCAGGTCTTCTGTCTCACGAAGCCCCAGCTTCGCGCAGGTCCCCTCCCACCATAAGATATTAGGCAGGCTGTTGGCTGTAGCAGCTGTGCACCCTGGGTCCCTGGAAGCCTCTGTCATCTGATGCCTATGAAGGAGGAGGGGACAGGACCAGGACTCTGGCATCCCTCCCCCACCCACCCCAGGCATATGCCAGATGGAAGTGAATGGCCACCAGGGGGCTGGCAGTACCACCCAGCGAAGTTGGAAAGAAGCTTCATGGCAGAGACGCTGTCCCGATTTGGGGGCAGGGGGCAGGGCAGGGCTAGGCTGTGTCTTGGCGGCATGCTGTCTGAGTTGGGTGGGTCAGAGATCGGTGTCCCATTTTGCAGATAAGGAAACTGAGGCTTAAGGAGATGAGGCAGCTATTCGGAAGATGTGACTAGCTAGTAAAAGGCAAAACCAAGATTATGGGTTCTGACTGCTAGTCCAAGATTTCTTTCGCCAGAGGACGCGGTTTGTTCCCAGAGCTCAGAGACCCCCTCCCTGTCTTGCCTGTGATTTGCCTCACCCCCAGCCAGATGCCTCCCACCCATAGAAGCTCCTTGCACCCAGGCATCCAGCCTCCGCCCCACTCCTTGGGCCTCCATTTCCTCCCTGCCACCCTTCAGCCTGGGCCAGAGGTTATGGCTACAGTCCTGCAGGCCACATCTAGCCCACAGATGTGTTTTATTTGGCCTGCACCACGCATTTAATATTTTTAAATGAATGGTCAATATATCACCTTTGGGGGATTTCACACACACACACACACATGCACACACGCACACACGCACACACGCACCCGTGATTTCCAGGTTCTTATAAGGCTGTGTGTTTCCTCTGACTGCAATCAGCTGAAGAGCTGCCGCCCCTTTCAACTGGGCTGTGCTCCCCCTTTAGAACTGGTGATCCCCCTTCAGAGTGGATGGCTCCCCTGTTAGCTGGGGTACTGCTGTCTAATTCATCACAACCCCACTCTCCCAGAGGCTCTGGCATGCGGGGACCCCAGTTTCTGTCTCAGTATTGTGCAAGTCCTGTTTTCCTCCTAAAAGGGAAAAACAAAAAATAAGCCAAGAGGACACGTTGAATTAGCAGGGAGGTAGCAGGCTTCTTTATGGAAGCGAGGAATATTCCTAGGTGTTTAACATGCAGACAGCCATGGAGAACAACAGGTGTGGCTGGAATGGAGACACTGGTGGTGGGAGAGGTAGGAGACCAGGTCTAGGAGGTGAGGTCACAGGGGTAACTGGGTCAGATCTTTGCACTAGCTCACTCTGGCTTCTGTGTCAAGAACAACTGTAGGGGGAGGGAGCAGGGGCCAAAGCTGGGACACAGGAGGCTATGGAGATAATCCAGGGCAGAAGTAACAGTACAAAAGAGAAGGAGGAGTCAGGGATGGCTCCAGGGGTTTGAGCCTGAGCCAGTGGCCACACAGAGCTGCCAATCATGTGAAGTGGCAGGGACCAGGAGAGGTGCACAGGTGGGGAGTCTGTCCCTATGCCCAGAGCAGCCAGAAAGCAAGTGGAAATGTGAGTCTGGAGTTCAAGAGAGAACAGCCTGGGGGAGGTTCGTGACTATTCTTTATGGAGTTTTGCTATGAAGGAGAGCAACATGGGGGAAGGAGCGACAACTATTGGTGGAAAAAGTGAAGTCACAAGTTTTTTCTTTAAGATGGAAGAGAATAACCACGTGGCTGGGTAATGAGGAGACTGTTCCCTTGGGGGGATGGAGGGATGGGGGGGGATTGTCACCATAACAGAAAGAAGGGAAATGGTAAAACTGGTGTCTTCGGTGAGGAAGAAGAGCAGGGACCCAGCGCAAAAGTGGAAGGACCAACTGTTGAGAGAAGCATGGATAGAACTGTGCTTTCCCCAGGGGCTCTGACAGATGAGGTGATTTGCCTGAGGCAGCAGAGCCCAGATTGGACAAGGCACAGGCTGCAGAGCCAGTCTCCTCACTGCCACACGATTGCCAACATTGACCCACCAAGCTGGTGAGGAAGAGCATGGGTTACTGACTTAAAGCGAGGCATAGCCAGGAGAGCGGAGAGTGAGGCTGGGCACCCAGAGTTCATCAAGGCGACTGGAGCACTCAGTGCCAGTGCCACCCTGGAAGCCGGCTCTGGCCCCCACAGGCTGAACCCGCCTCTCTTCCCAAAATGGGGTCTCCCCACAGGTGGATGCCGGGACTGTTCTGTATGAGCACCAGATGCCCCCTGAGCCCTTCTGGGAGGTCCACGACGCTGTGGAGCTCCAGCTGTCATCACCCCCAGCCCCTGATGTGGCCACCACCCTTGCTGTGGCTGTGTCTTTTGAGGCTGCCTGTCCCCAGCGCCCCAGCCGCCTCTGGAGGAACAAAGGTGATCAGCAAAGCAAAGTTAGGGGGACACCGGTAGGGCGGGGGGGGGGGGTGAGGAGGGGGAGAGGGGCACAACGCTAGGGTCAGCAGCTCCCATGTCAGTCCCCAGGACCTGGAAAGTTTACAAGGAGAGTGGGCAGGTGGGGATGCTCTGCGGTCAGGGAGGAGACCTGGCCCTTATCCTTTGGGGTACCCTGAGCCTCACCCTGGGGTCCCTGATCTAAGGAAAGAGTCACAACCTTGCCTCAGGAGTCCTGGTCTGAGGGTCTGAGGTCTCTCTTCAGTGGACACAGGACCTTCATAGCTATATGTCCCACCTCCAGGTCTTTGGGTCCCCGAAGGCCAGCGGGCAGACATCACTAGGGACGCCCTCGATGCTTCCAACCTCCTGGCCAGCATTCCACCATCCCAGAGCCCAGAGTATGACGTACTCTTCCAAATCACACAGTTCCCCACCCGGGGCCAGCTGCTGGTGGCTGGGGAGCCCCTCCACGCCGGGCGGCCCCACTTCCTGCAGTCCGAGCTGGCCGCGGGGCAGCTGGTCTACGCTCACGGCGGCAGCGGCACCCAGCACGACGGCTTCCGCTTCCGCGCCCACCTCCAGGGCCCAGCGGGGGCTTCCGTTTCCGGCCCCCAAACCTCCGAGGCCTTCGCCATCACGGTGCGGGATGTGAACGAGCGGCCACCTCAGCCCCAGGCCTCCATGCCGCTGCGGCTCCCCCGGGGCTCCCGTGCCCCGGTCTCCCGGGCCCAGCTGAGTGTGGTGGACCCTGACTCGGCCCCCGGGGAGATCGAGTACGAGGTGCGGCGGGTCCCCCTCAACGGCTTCCTGAGCCTGGCGGGGGCCGGCCCAGGGCCCGTGACCCGCTTCACACAGGCCGACGTGGACGCGGGGCGGCTGGCCTTCGTGGCCAACGGGAGCAGTGTGGCCGGCATCGTGCAGCTGAGCGTGTCTGATGGGGCCAGCCCTCCGCTGCCCGTGGCCCTGGCCGTGGACGTCTTGCCATCCGCCATCGAGGTGTGGCTGCGTGCGCCCCTAGAGGTGCCCCAGGCCCTGGGCCGCGCCTCGCTGAGCCGGGAGCAGCTGCAGGTGGTGTCAGACCGGGAGGAGCCGGACGCAGCGTACCGCCTCACCCGGGCGCCCCGGTTCGGGCAGCTGCTGGTGGCCGGGCGGCCGGCCACGGCCTTCAGCCAGCTCCAGGTAGACCAGGGGGAGGTGGTCTTCGCTTTCACTAACTTCTCCTCCTCTCGCGACCACTTCAGCGTCCTGGCGCTAGCCAGAGGTGCCAATGCATCAGCCACCGTGAATGTCACCGTCAGGGCGCTGCTGCATGTGTGGGCGGGTGGGCCGTGGCCCCAGGGTGCCACCCTGCGCCTGGACTCCACCGTCCTGGATGCGGGGGAGCTGGCCAACCGCACAGGCAGTGTGCCCCGCTTCCGGCTCCTGGCAGGCCCCCGGTATGGCCGTGTGGTCCGCGTGCCCCGGACCAGGCCGGAGCCCAGGGACAGCCAGCTTGTGGAACAGTTCACCCAGCGGGACCTTGAGGATGGAAGGCTGGCTCTGGAGGTGGGCCTGCCAGAGGGCAGGTCACCAGAAACTGGCCCCACAGGTGACAGTCTCACTCTGGAGCTGTGGGCACGCGGTGTCCCCCCTGCGATGGCCTCACTGGACTTTGACACTGAGCCTTATGATGCAGCCCAGCCCTACGGTGTGGCCCTGCTCAGTCTCCCCAAGGCTGCTCAGACAGAAGCAAGGAACCCAGGGAGCAGCACCCCCACAGCCGAGCCAGGCCCATTAGCCTCCAGCCCCGTGCCCACTGTGGCCATGACAGGCTTTCTGGGCTTCCTGGAGGCCAACATGTTCAGTGTCATCATTCCCGTGTGCCTGGTCCTCCTGCTCTTGGCACTCATCTTGCCCCTGCTCTTCTACCTCCGCAAACGCAACAAGACAGGCAAGCACGACGTCCAGGTGCTGACCGCCAAGCCCCGCAACGGCCTAGCCAGCGACACCGAGACCTTCCGCAAGGTAGAGCCAGGCCAAGCCATCCCACTCACTACAGTGCCCAGCCAGGGGCCCCCACCAGGGGGCCAGCCTGACCCAGAGCTCCTGCAGTTCTGCCGGACACCCAACCCTGCTCTCAAGAATGGCCAGTACTGGGTGTGAGGCCTGGCCTGGGCCCAGATGCCAGTCGGGCCAGGGACAGGCTTGCTCAGGCCCTGGCCCGATTGCTCCCATGGCCTGGTGCTGTCTGAGTATCCCCAGAGCCAGAGATACCTGGGGATATCTGAGGTGGAGGATGCTGGGAGGAAGTCCCGGGAGTGCAGGACCAAGTAGAGTCAAGAGCTGGAATCTCCCCAGCTTTCTCCATGCCTGGAGAGTGGCAAGGGAGCCAAGGTCAGAGGCAGGCTTAGAGTCAGTTCCCCTGCCTTGGAGCTAGTCTGGGATGTCAAAACCAGAGTGATCTCCTAGATACATCAGGACCCTGGATCCTGGGCCTGTGATCTTGGTAAGTCACATCTGACCCAGGCAGCTAAGAGGTCAAGGAGAAGAGAGGGTAGGGAAGACAAATGGGGATCCCTGGCTTTTCCACTCCAAGCCAAGGCTCTCTTTGTCTCTGCCCCAGGTTGACAGGAAAACTTTTCCCCTGGTTTTTTAGGGAGATGGTATTCCCTGGAGCAGAGGGCAGGAGGAGAGAGCCCCTCCACTCTCTAGGAGACATAAGCCAGTAGAATAATATATTCAGGGTACAAGGTAGGGCGGGTTACTCTGGGATGGGTTTATTTAAGAGGAATTGCAAGGAAGCTATTTAACAGTGTTGAGCTAGCCCAGACTGATGGAGGCCCTGAGAGTGTGGGATGGACCAGGGTCTGAGGCCAGTTCATTCCCAGGGCCCCGCCTTGATGGGCTGAGGGCTAGGTAGGCAGTATGGGTCTATGGCCTGAGAACAGGTGGGGCTGGGGAGCATGTAGGGTCTCAGGCCAGGGGCCACTGCAATGCCTGTGCTCCCCAAAGGACTGGGAGTGTGAGCAGTTGGGGGCACTCAAGTCCATGGGGCCTGGATAAATGGTGCTTTGGAGGTTCTGGACAGCTGTGTCTCATTTGTCTGACCCTGCACTGGGCCCTTGTCCACACCAGCCTGTGCACCCCTGGGGGCAGGCCATCCCTCCAGGGCTCAGCAAGCAGGCAGGACAGGGCCACTCAAGCCCTAAATTTCTACCTCCTGGGGCCTTTCAGATCTCTTCTGCCCCTGCCTGTGTAGGCAAGTGGGTCAGTCTTTGTGGGGTGGGCCAGGCCCTCTCCAAGAGCTTAAGGAAACCATTAAATCAGGAGATATACTCAGTGTCCCTGCCACAGATTTCTTTCCCTGAGGTTTGGGCTTCAACAGCCTTGTCCCTCCCCACTCTCAAGAGGTTGGAGTAGCAAAGGTGAAGAGACCGAGGGGGAGATAGGGATCCCAAGGCTGGGGCCTGATGCTGCTGGAGAGACAGATAGGCCGCTGCAGGTGCCTTCCCTTGGCTCGCTGAAGAGTTTCCCAAGGAAGGTTTCTCTTGGTCTCCACCGCCAACAAGACCACCAAGGGTGCTCCTTCTCAAAGGCAGAGTAAGCAGCAAGGCTTCTGAAAAGCCAGCTGTCCCAAGAGGCTGTCATCTGGATAGAGATGGAGTTGAGACACAGGGTCTCCAGAAGACCCTCTATGAACTGCTATGGAGCTGTCACTTTCTGCCCCTCTCCCTTTTGAGGGTCTTCCAGGGTGGTAGGCAAAAAGGACAGATTCTGGGTCCCAGGTGACACTGTCCTGGCAGGAAGTTGATGTCCTCAGAGAAAAAGCAGCTCTTGGGGTGGGAGCTGGCAACCTGAGCACAGCCAGATTGGGGGTGGAGAGCCCCAGCCAGCCTTTGTCAGCTGACCAGCGTCTGGGGACCAGAGTCACCTCTTCCCTGTGTCATCTGAACCAGGTACTAGGGCAAGAGAGGAAACTCCTTCCTCTCCACTGTGCTGCCCCTACAGCTCCCTGCGGGGACGCTTCTCAGTGCCCCTTTCACATCGTGACATCCCCTTAGATCCTCCTTCACTCACAGGATTTGGGCAGGACATCAGGAATCCTGGTCTATCACTGCTGAAAGGGCCCCCAGAGGATCAAGGGCAGGCTGAGAGTCAGAAAGGGCTAGGGGGTGTCCAGCCACACACAGCAAGGCAGCATTAGAGTAAACCAGATCCTAAGGCCCAGCCAGCTCTTGCCACACTGAAGAGACTGCCCCCGAGGACTGTTGCCAGGACCCAGAGAAGGGGACCCCACAGAGATCCCTCTACCCCAGAGGCTCAAAATCCTGGCCCGGCTTCCTTTTACAACCTCATCTCTCCAGCACCCCTCAGGCGAGCTTCCTACAGGGGCCCTGCCAAGGGTGTCTCCACACCACACCCCACGTTCTTCCCTGCCTCTCTTCCTGGAGCTCAGAGCCGGATCCTCAGGGCTCTAATATCTGGCGCCAGCCTCCACCCAGAGCAACCAGTTTCCCTGGGAGTGTAAGCCGAGACAAGGGTGACAGACCTGCCAGGCAGGATCCAGCCGCATCTCCGGTTTCCCCCAGAGGACTGAAGACACCCTCTCTGTTCACTCAGCCAGCCTGCCCTGCCCCCACCAGCTGACAGTGCTCCAGCTCCTGGAAGCCTGTGCTGGACCGTGGGCTGGCACCCAGGCCATAGTGCCAGCAGCTCCATGAGGACCTGGGAGTGGGTCTTTCCCTGGAACACCACACTTGAAGCCCAATCGAAATGTGGGGCCTCAATTTATACAAATCCCTTGCAGATTTCAGATTTGCACCCAGGACTTAAAAGTGTTGCTATCCACCTTGCAAAATAACTCACTATCCCCTTACTTTAAGGAGCCAGCCTGTGCACAGGTGTTTAGGAAAGTCTCGGAGCCTCTGACCCTCTTCATACACACACACACACACACACACACACACACACACACACACACACTGCACTTGTACAAACAGCTGTGTACCCTTAGACCTTCAGACACACAACACAGACCTAAATCCCTGCCCATGTAATACATACATCCACACAATATACACAGCTGCACACACCAACTCAGGAGATAAATACTCCTCACTTGTGGCCCTTCCACAGTCCCCAGAGCTGGCCATGGGGAACCAGGAGTGAGGATTCCCTCCCTATCCAGAGACCCAAGCTGACATGGCAGAGCCAGGAAGTGAACCCACAGTGTGAGGAGGGTGGTGGAAGGGGTATGGGGAGCAGGGTAGGAATTGACAGAGGGCCCAGTTCCTGGGGTTCCCAGCTTAGAAGTCCTGCCCACCACCCTAAATGGTTTAGCCTCTTAGATGCTGAAGAAGGGGCCCTGTTTGAGCCCCTCCCTCCATGCTAGGAGCTGGCCCTTTAAGTGGAGTTGCTATGCCCCCTACCTCTCCTGGCCAATGGGAACTGCCAGGGGTGCTGGCATCTTCCTCTGGGCCCTGAAGATTCAGGATCCTAAAAAAATGAAGGTACCTGGGCAGCCCCCCGAGTTCTCTGATTGGGTCTCCCCTTCCTTGCCATCACATGTGAGGATGCCCTGGCAAACTGATGGAGCCCACACGGGAACCAGACCTGCTGGACCCCTCGCTCCACAGCACATATCCTCCCCGAGCCTCTGTTGTAGTTCACACCATCTCTGTACAGTTCCCACCAGGATTAGTTAGGCATTGGCAACGGCATTTTGTGCCAAAACTGCTGTGGGAGATGCAGATGGGAATCCACCCAGCCCTTCCTGAAGAGCCCCAGACACGCCAGTGAGTAACTACCACTCCACAATAGGTGCCCTAACCCAGCCATGCCATCTGGCTGGTGAGGGGAACCCCAGAGTGGGAAGGCACCTTAGTCTCTCAGCTTCCTTCTCTCCCTGGAAGGGGCAGCCATGCAGCTGCTAAAGCTAAGCATGCCCAACTACTTCCTGGGCACATTTCCCTTCTCAGTGTAATGAGGAACGGCATTTAACCGATAGCTACTATCCTCATAAAGGATGCCTGCTCCTTCAAGGGCCACCAGGATAACTGGTGGGTTGTGCTGTGTCCCTTCACAACGCAGACGTCCTAAGACCTCCCTAAAGACAAAAGTAACCCTTGGTTAAATCGACCAGTGGCCAAGAAAGGACTTGTCTACCCACACGCAGCCTCAGCTGGTGGCCCCCCGTGCCCCCCCAACCTGAGCACTGCCAGCTCTGTTAGCCCAAAACAGAGCTAATCCCAAGGCTTCCTTCTGATGGCTTGTGAGGTCACAGAGGGCTCAAGAGATCCAGTCTCTGGGTCCTGAAGGCCCAAACTAGATGGGTTGTCTAAGTCTTTATTGCCCAAAGTGATCCATGGGCCAGCAGTGCCAGAAGCACCTGGGAGCTTCTTAGAAATGAGGACTCTGAATTCTGGCTCTGTCTATAAGAGCATGCAATTCTTGATCTGGGAGTTATAAGTTCGAGACCCATGCTGGATGGACAGACTACTTAAAAATAAAATCTTTAAAAAAGGAAAAAAAATGAGGACTCTCAGGGCTCACCCAGATCTGCTGAATCAGACCCTGCATTTTGGCAAGGTCCTAGGTAATTAGACGATCAAACAGTAAAGTTTAAGGTGCATTGACTTAAGTCATCCCCCTGTGCCTTCCAGAGTACTTTGTCCTGTCCTGCAAAGGGCTGGGAGCAAAAGAGGCTGGACCACTCACGGTCCCTTCTGGCACGCAGAACAAATGCTAGCCGAGGCCCCCAGGCTGTGTGCTGCCCTGGGGCTGTGAGTGCCTTCAGCGCCAACTCCCCTCCCCTCCCAGGTTGCTGAGGCCCCCAGCCCTCCACACCTTGCAATAAACATACTTCAATGCTATGTGCCCATGACACCATGTCCAGCCTGGCCCAGGCTAGGAATATAGCAGATATTCAGGATATATCTCTTGCCAGAATACAGCCCCTCTCTTCCCACAGGCCAAAAGGTCTCTAACCGCCAATCCCAACCAGACCCCTCTTTCCTGGTATCCCATCTGATTCCCCTGGCTTCCTTCATCCCCAGGAACACTGGCTGGGCTCCGAACTGCTGCTCTGGCCCCCAGGACCCAGGCCCTAAGTTCCTAAGGAGGAATCTGTCCCTGCCAGACCCTTCAGCACTTGCTTCTCTTCCTCCATGCTCACCCATGGCTTCCTCCCCACCAGATACCTGGGGTCTATCCATTCAGAAGCCCATGGGCAGAACACTTGAACCAAACCCTATGTGGGAACCTATGAGCGATAGAATCAAAGTTGATTAAGGGACAGGAGGAGAACGTAACGCAGAATCCCCTTACACTTGGCCTTCCCCTGCGGCTACAGCTCCTCATCAGAACCTCCAGGACCCGCTGACCCCTGTGCCGCTGCAGGGCTCAGCTGATCCCAACCTTCACGGGCACGGGACAGAGCGGAGCCACAGGCACCCCCACTCTGAGGACCCTGCATTCAGTCAGAGGTCTCAGGGCCCCAACTTTAGAGGAGTGACTCACCCCAATCACACAGCATACCTCCAGGAGGCTCAAAACCCTTCCAGATGCCAAAGATGCATCTTTCGGCAGTGGGATTCCTAGCACATGGGGAGGCATTAGGGCATGTGTGTGGGTCAGAGATGCCAGACATGCTGGCCAGCGCAGAGCCCTCCAAGAACCAGAGAGTAGCAGAAGGAACCCTGTTGGGTCTTATTGGGAAGGTGGAGCCTCTTTCAAAGGGCTGTTGAGCAAGCAGACAGGTAGGCGAGGCTGGCGGAGCAGAGCACTCCTGGGAGGCTGTGAGTCAGGAAGGAAGGGCTCTTTCTGAGTCAGCCCTGCTAGAAAGGTTGCCCTGTGGGCGGGGCTACTGGACTAGGCAACCCGGCAGGGTTCTTGGACCCCAAGAAGGTTCCAGTCCCCAAAACTTCAGCCCCTCGGCCCCATGAGCTGCCTGAGAACCTCAGCCTGGGGGAAAGAACCCATGAACTGAAGGAGGGAGGGCAGAGATGGTGATTGTGGCTGCCCAATGAACTTACAGAGGTCCACCCACCTGTGGATGGGATATTTGACCCTAGAAAGTACAGAGCTAGGCCTGGGAGAGCTTGTTACCTGCTTTCTGCCTACAGCCCCGCCTCCTTCTTCATATCCGCCCAGTTCCCAGTTCCTACTGCCATGAACCCTTTGTGGTTAGACAGAGGCCCCGCCCTTCTGCCTGCATTAGAACCTATCAAAACAGTGCATCTGACCAAGGCTGCTTTTCAAAGGGTCAGTGTTGTGGCAAAGCTGTTAGAACAGCATCAGGCACATAGTAAATGCTCAATAAATGTTGACTATTATTATTAGTGCTGTTATAATAGTGGTTATTATTGAGTTACCTAGTATATGGGTCTGACATACTGCAGAAGCTTAACAAATGTTCGAAGTTGACATTACTGTTATTACTGTAATTTATTACAGCGATTGCAGTGCCTGGCACATAGTACATGCTAAACAAATGCTCAGTCCTGGAAGGCCAAATGCATTCCCCATTTGGAAAAGAGGGACATCAAGGCATTTTCCTTTGCTGGACTTTGGCAAGGAGAGTGAGGTGTGCAGCAAGGGGTCAAGTTCTCGGGACAAGCTGGCACCCAGTCTGACCTCCCTTCCTCCACCCCACCCCAATGATCTGGAAGACGCTGGAAGAGGCTTGACCGCTTGGACCCAAGAGGGAGGAGTCCCACTTGAACCTCCCTGCCCAGTGGAGGAGAGCAGGGCTGGAGGGAGGGTGGGCCCAGGGAGGGCCAGAACACAGGGCCCTCCTGAAGGGGGGAGCCTGGGCTGTGCCCTGAAGAACAGGGAGTGCCAAGCTTAAAGCAGAACACAATGGGGACGGGGAGGGCAGGGGATCAGGGGAGCAAGATGGTGTACAGTCAGAGGGACAAGGAGACTGGCTCTGGGGCAGACAGGGGCTCTGGGGATCAGGCTGAGAGAAGCTCTGTCTGATAGGGAGTAGCTGCCCTGGACTGGGCTGGAAGCATGCATGTCCTTCCACACTGCCCTCCTGCCAGGGCCAACCCTTTAAGATGCAGAACAGGGGTGGGGGTTGGGGGACTGCTGAGCCCCTGGGCCAGAACTCTCACCCAGGTGAGTGAGCTCCATTGCCCAACTACCCAGGGGTCACCCCAGGAGCCTCAGGAGTCAGCCAGGTTGGGATACCACCACCCCTCATACATACCTACCCCATACATACCCAACAGGGCTGGGCTTCAGTGCCCGAGAGGGAGGAGGTTGCCTGTTCTGCCGCCTGGGATGGCACAGCCTCCTACTAGCCAGAGGAGGACAAGGAGGGGCTCTCCAGGCCACGCTGGCCTCAAACCCAGCCTTCCAGAGGAATGAGCAGGGACTGATGCATACATCCCCCCCACCCTTTCATTCGCCATGCCTTGCTGAGAAAGAGGGAAATACTCCCAGAGCAAGTCCCTGGATCCTGGGGGGGCGGAGATGATGTCAGGGAGGAAGCATGCTTTTAGCCACCAGCTGCTGCAGCAACCACACACACACACACACACACACACACACACACACACACACACACACACACATGTCCACGCACGCACATACTCACAAGGCTGCCCCATGCGTCAGTGCACACAGGCGCGTGCAGGTGCACTCAACTGACAGCAGCCGACCTGTGCAAACCAGAACCTGCACACATACATACCCTCCCGAGATCTGAGGCATAGGCCTGCCAACGTCCCAAGTCACCTTGCCATGAGCTGGGCACCGCGCTGGGCACTGGGGATACAGCAGTGAGAGAGACAAACACCAGCTCCCCTGAAGTCTGCCTTCTAACAAACAGATATATTTAAAAATCTAACCTTTGCACAGAAGTTTTTTTTTATAGTTTATTTATTTTTGAGACAGAGAAAGACAGAGCACAAATGGGGGAGGGAGAGAGAGAGGGAGAAACAGAATTTGAAATTGGCTCCAGGCTCTGAGATGTCAGCACAGAACCTGATGCAGGACTTGAACCTACGAACTGTGAGATCATGACCTGAGTTGAAGTCAGATGCTTAACTGAATGAGCCACCCAGGTGCCCCTGCACAGTAGTTTTTATTTGCAGATGAGAATATGTGATGTCTAGAGTCTGCTGGAAGCAAGGGATGTGGGAGAGTAAAATACTGGCCCAGGGTTGGTAATTGCTGAAGCTGAGGTACAGGCACGTGGGGATCCAGTATGTTAGTTTCTCTATTTTTTTTAATTTTTTAAATGTTTGTTTATTTTTGAGAGAAAGAGAGACACAGAGCGTGAGTGGGGGATGGTCAGAGAGAGAGGGAGACACAGAATCAGAAACAGGCTCCAGGATCTTAAGCTGTCAGCACAGAGGTCGACACGGGGCTCGAACCCAAGAACTGTGAGATCATGACCTGAGCTAAAGTCGGCAGCCTAACCAACTGAGCCACATAGGCACCCCAGTTTCTCTGTTTTTGTATACACTTGAAAAACACATGCATACAATTGGCAATTAATAATAAGTAAAAGGAAGCACAGTAAGGCAAGGCAAGGGGACAGAGGATTTGAAGCAATGACTTGAATTAACTGAGGTTTCAAACCACACAAACATCCGGGAGGAAGAACATTCCAGAAGAGGGGATCAGCAAATGCAAAGGTCCTGAGGCGCAAGCATTCTGGGCTTGGGAGAGGAATAACCAAGAGTACAATGGGTCTGGAGTTCTGTGGCCAAAGAGACAGGTGTCCCAGGTTCCATCAGAAAGGGACCTTGTGGGCTGTGGTAGCAATCTGGAATCTGGCTTAAGAACAGCAGGAGTCCTGGAGGTTGAAAGCAAGGTCGGACATGCTTTGCTTTAGAATATGGTCTTAAAAGATGGCTCTGAGTCCTACTGGACCATCAGGAGGACGGAAAAAGGTAGAGAAAGCAGAATGGCTTGGAGGCTACCACAGTGATCTGCTACCACAGTGTCCTAGGCGAGCATGGTGGTGGCTTGGGCAGTGAGATGGGGACACAGGTCAGGTTCGGGATCTCTTGAAGAGCTTGAAAGGCTTTGCTCATGGATGGATGAGGAATGTGAGCAAAAGAGAGGTGTTTAGTCCGATTCCAAGTCTGGGCCTGAGTTTCAGGATGAGAGGTGGTGCTATTCCAGGCTAGAGAGCACAGGGAGAAGCACGTGTGGCTGAATGACTACAGGCATGGAGTGCCACCATGGAGACCCACACACAAGCGCGGGTGCACACGCTGACAGGCACTCAGTGACCACACAGGTGGATGCACACAGCCCTGGACACTGGGTACAGGCGCAGACCCCATGCCCTCCTTTGCCCACCCACCCTACCCCACGTTGAAGCCCCAGGGCCTGGGCCCCCAACCCTCTCCGGCTTAGCCTCAGCCCTCACAAGACCCAGTCCTAGCATTTCTCTACCCATCTCACTCCCCATATTGGCCCCTCGAGCAAGGAGGCTCCTGACTCAGTTCCTTCCCAGACACCTGAGTCTTGTCCCTGACCCCCAGCTCCCTATCCCTGGTTTCATCTGCCCAGCTCACTCCTCCGTGACCAGGTCATGCTCCCATGCTCCAGCTGGAGGCCCTACAGAAAGGGATCAGTCCACAAATATTTGCTCAGTGCTTTCTGTGGGCCAAGCCCTCTGTCCTTCCACCTGCTGACTTGAAGGCACATGGCCACCACCACCAATGCTCACCACCCATCTTCCCGCTCCCCTCAATTCCCAGCACTAGTGCATCCAATCTTCAGTGGCAGCTGCCCCAAGCCTGCCCAGCCTGCCCACCTTGGAAGGGCACAGTGAGCCTTCAGCCTCGATGCAATGCAGTGAGCAGCTGCACAGCCTCACACAGGTGACTCCAGGCCTCTGAGCCTCCCCCTGCTAGGAAACGTTGGCAATCATTCTCACCTTCCAGACAATTGTGGGCAATTAGAAAAGTCATGGGGGCCACTGAGCCCAATGCCCAGCACGTAGCAGCACATGGCAGCCATTCAGTGTTAGTTGTTGGGCACTCGAACCAGTCCTTGCCTTGCTGGCCTGTGTGGCTTCAAGGACACAGTGCACCTGGAGCAGGGACAATGCCAACACTCATGGAGTCGTGCCCTAGGGTAATCGTGACAACCGTCAACATCAGTTGAAGAAAATTGTGACCAAGCAGTGACCCTGACTGAGATCCCCCAATGAGTCCATCCAGAGAAGGCCTGACATGAGCCTGCATCTCTTAACTCCTGGGCCATGCTCTCTTGTGGGTGATGGTGTATGTGACAACCAAGAAATGGCCCCATGAACTCCTCCTGCCCTGGACTGACAGATACCATGATAGCCAGCAAGCCTGAAGGAGACTGCCCTCCCCCCATGAAGACAGGGTGGCAAGATGGGGCAAGGCCCAAGGTCTGGCAATGGTCAGGGGCCTAGTCCCAGGCCCAGCCCTGCCATGTCCCTACTGTGTGGCCTGAGAGGGTTCACTCAGTTCTCTCACTTATGAAGTCAGGTAATAATATTCTTGGCCCACCCTCTCTCTAGGTCTGCTGCAGGCTCTGCTCAGAGCAGAGCTCCTTACTGAGCACCTGCTATGCGCAGGCACTGATCAGCTGATGCGTTCTGCTCACGTGATGCTCCTAACAGCCGCCTGGAATTCCTGTTATAAACAGAGAAATGGGAGCATGAAGCAATTAAGAAATGTCCCTGGAGGGGCGCCTGGGTGGTTCAGTCAGTTAAGCATCCAGCTTTGGCTCAGGTCATGATCTCATAGTTCATGGGTTCAAGCCCCACGTCAGGCTCTGTGCTGACAGCTAGCTCAGAGCCTGGAGCCTGCTTCAGATTCTGTATCTCCCTCTCTCTCTCTGACCTTCCCCTGCTCGTACGGTCTCTCAAAAATAAAAAAAGAAATGTCCCTCAAACAAGAACATGTAGGGTAAGATGTGCACTAGGGCTCAGCCCCTCCACCCAATACTGGGGTCCTGTCTCTGGGTGGTGGAGGGAAAGGAACAAGAGGGCTTGCTATCTGGGGGGCAGCAGGGCTGTGGAGTAGCTTCATACTACTCCCGGCCATTGAACTCCTGCCAAATCAGAAGCGAGGGGGACCAGGTCAGCCCGGATGGGGCTCCAGATGCCTCCAGGAGGCCACCTCCTACCTCAGGCACCAACCATCTGCTTCCCAGCACAGGTGGCCCAGACCTGGCTACCATCTCACACCAGCTCGGCTACTCCAGCGCCTCCCTCGCTGGGCCCCATTTCCTGGTCTGTAAAATGATGTTGATAATCTCTTGCATGCAGGGTGGTTGCAAAACACTGGCTATCCAGTGTGCACAGTGCTGCCTACACCGAGGGAGGGAAGAAGCCCCATAGGTTGGGAGATTCAGGAGCAGCACGGGCTTGGACATTTCCCCAGGTAGAGCCCCAAGGAGGCAGCTGGAGCTCGGATGACAAAGTGTTGCATAGGATCTCTAGAGCCTCCCAAAGCTTCTTGGGCCTGAGTGTGTGGTGGGGGCTGTGGAATACTGACCATGAGCCCCAAAGGGGACCACGGGCCACAAAAGGGACTTTGGCAGCTCCCTGAGGTTCCTTGATGTCCACAGGTATAGGGATGACTGAGGGGGCCCTGAGTGCTCAAAACAGACCAAAGACCAGACCCACAGAGGCCTCAGGATGGGGATTAAAGGAGAAGGTTGGGAAGACAGAGGGTGGGTGGGAGAGATGACCAGAGGGTCTGATGCTAATCTAGGACCATGGTGGGCACCACAGGCCCAGTGCCATGGTCCAGCAGAGTCTGCAAGAACCCATAACAGGATTTGCAGAAAACAAAAATAGTAGCAGGACACAAAAAGACAAAACAAAAAGACAAAGTCAAAATTAATAAAGTTTAAATAAATACCTAGAAGACAAGACATTGCCAAGTAATAAACTGAACCCAACTGAAAGAGGTAGAAATGAATGACCTTTAATGTGAAACACAGACAAATTTTCACGTGTGATAGGGTGTGGGAGTTTCAGCCTCTAAAATTCAAAGTGCTAGAGGCCTGCCCATTGTCTTCAGATGTGGCATTACCCAAAACGTGTATGCATCCCAGCAGAAAGGAGGGGTCCCTAAACTGACTTGAGATTCCTTTTCTATCATGTGAGGGAAAGAGAAAGCAAAAAAAAGAAATTCTGGGGGCGCCTGGGTGGCTGAGTCAGTTAAGTGTCTGACTTTGGCTCAGGTCATGATCTCTTGGTTCAAGAGTCTGAACCCTGTGTCAGCCTGGAGCCTGGAACCTGCTTTGGATTCTGTGTGTGTGTGTCCCTTTCTGCCCCCTCCCCCACTTGCACTGTCTCTCTCTCTCTGTCTCTCAAAAATAAACATTAAAAAAAATTTTTTTAAAGAAAAGAAATTCCAGTCAGTTATAGAGAAATGAAGTGATGCCCCTCACACATATTCATCTATAAAGGAAGGTCCTGGGTCAATGCCATGGCCACTGTGCAGGGCCATTGTCGGCCTCTTTGTTCCTGAGGGCTGACAGGACTCATGCTACCCCGCGAGCCCCTATCATGTTTCAGTGGCTGGGTCTGCCGGCTCCTGTTCTTTCACCTCTGGAACAGAGCTCTGCTAGCTCCTTTCCCTCAGACCTAAGTGAGTTAGTCAAGATGCTGAGGAACAAAGTGAGAGAACTGGGTTCAAGTTCAGCTCCACCTTGGTCTCACTGTGTGATCCCAGCCCAGCTCCATCCCTCTGCCCAAGCCCCAGTCCCATCCTCTGCAAAATATAGTGGCACCCCCCCAGGGCTGCTGTGATAGGAGACTGTTTTTTAAACAGCCTGGACTGGGGGCACCTGAGTGGCTCCGTCGGTTAAGCATCCAGCTTCAGCTCAGGTCATGATCTCATGGTTCGTGGGTTCAAGCCCCACAACAGGCTCTGTGCTGACAGCTAGCTCAGACCCTGACGCCTGCTTTGGATTCTGTATCTCCCTCTCTCTCTGACCCTCCCCTGCTCATGCTGTCTCTGTCTCTCAAAAATAAATTTAAAAAAACATTTAAAAAATTATATTTAAAAAAAACCCAGCCTTGACTGCACTAATGTTTGACAAAAAAACTAAGCCAAAGGAAAAAGGCTTTGTGCTAAACTATCCTGAACCCTGGAACTGGATTTCACAATCAGCCCTTCTGAACTACGTCTGGGGGAGGTGAATTTTTATTTCTCCTTGGTCTTTTGGCCAGGGCTCATGGTCTCCTACCCCAGCCATGAGAGGCGCACTGGAGCTGAGCTGGTAGGGAAGCAGGCTGGGGGGCTGGGGACAAGCTGACTTGGCTCGGGGAGGCCTGAGTCAGCTGGCAGGCAGCAGGGCAGGCCCAGTCCTCGCAAGCTTGGGGAGGAGATGCTGCAGGAATGTTTCTCCCGCCCAGGCCTGAGCCCTGCCCACCACATCCTGGCTTTTGCTCATATGGACGCTACAGCCTCAGCTCTGGCCAGAGAGATAGGACATGCCTGGAGCTTTGTCGGGTGGGTTCAGCCAGGGGGCGATGGAGGCAGTAGGGACTGGCCCTCAGGACTGGCCACAGGGCTACTGGGAGCTGGGCTCAGGCCCTTGAACACTGGGTGCCAACTGCTCACTAGACCTCAAGTTCCCTGTCTGTGCAGTAGGTGATGCCACTGGCTCCCACAGCAGGTGGTGCAGGTGCCATGTAGAAGCAGCTGTGTGTGTGCCACCTTTGCCGTGCATGTGTGCCACTTGTAGCTGTGCGCCCGAGGATACGTGCATGTTGTTCTGCAAGGGTAGGAATGCGCTGTGGCCATGAGTGACAGTGGGGTATGGCTATGTGAAGGGATGATGGCATGCGTGTGGATGTGGCTGTGAATGTGTGACAGCGTGGGGCACCATGGCTGGGAGTAAAACCCTGTGAGCACATGACTGCATACGCATACATACAGCCAGGTATAGCCTAGGTGCCTGTGGGCAGGGTGTGTGGCTACATGTGGCTGCGCCTGCTTTGGGTTAGGTGACTATACCTGTGACCACGTGGACATGTGGATGGGTGCGCACGGCTGTGCCACGGGATGGGGGGGCGGTGCTCAGCTGGGCCCACAACTACCTGTCTGCCTGCCTTCCCCAGGCTTGGCTCCACTCCAGTCATGGCACTGCTGTGGCACAGCCACGGCACAGTGGCTCATGGCCCTCCTATGTGTCCAGGAGCCATGATGCAGGATCTGAGGACCGCCTCCATCCCCAACCCCCACATGTGGCCAAAAGGCAAACTCCTTTCCTGGGCTGGGCCAAGACCAGGGATCAGGGCTCAGGATCACCCCCACCCCCAGGTCCTGAGAGCTGCCCAGGGCAGAAAGAGGGGCCTTGTTTTCCAGCCCCTCTCAGGGCAAAGTGAGGGAGGGAACTGGAGGCAGCTGGACCCAGCTCAGCCTGGAACATCTGCCTGGCATGTGACCAAGGCCAGCCAGCAGGCTCTGCCACCACCAGGATGCTCCCCTGCCCCTCTACCGGTCCCCCAGGGCCCTCCTGAAGGGGCCCTGGTCAGCCCAGACCCATCTCAAGCTCCCCCCAATACCTCAAGCCACACAGAGACAGAAAGAAATCCAGAGAATGGCTGTGATATCCTCACTCCCCACTACACCTGGGCCTGCCCCAGGCTAGAGATCTTAGGATGCCTGCAGCACAGACCTGGCCAGTCCCAAGACTTCACATTTGGACTCTCCTCCTAGGTCCAAGCCCCTCCTGAGAAAAATGTTAGGCTGCCTCCCACACCCTGAGGCCGGGAGGCACGGTAGGTGTCCCAGCTTCTCAAGGAAGGGACACAAGAGGGTCATGCTATTCCCAGGGCAGGAAGCAGGGACAGGGGACTTTCCAGGCACTGTGGGTTAAGAAAGGCATTCCTACCACTCCTCCCCAGACTGGCCTCAGTAAGGAGACTCCCCCACTGTGGTCAAGTACCCTCTACAGAGGCTGCCTGGAGGTCAAAGCTGCGAAGAGGTTAAGGGCGGGAAGGTCCCTGGGTGGGCTGGAAAATGAAGGAAGGAGGGCAGGGAGGAGGAAGGGGAAAATTCCACAGAAAGTCCCAAATCTGACCTAATTTTGACCCAGGGCCAGAAGCCCATTCCAGAAGCTCCTCTGAGGGTGCTCTACCCTGAATCGAAAGCCTTTGCTGCCCCTTCCCCACTCTACCTGCCATTCCTTGACCTGCTCTCACTCCCACAAGCTCCCTGGGCCCTGGGCCTGGCCAAAGCCTCCCCTGAGGCCCCAACCCTGCCAGCCGTCTCCGGAGTCCCCCTTGCCCTGAAAGAGATCATGATTTTACCAGCATCCCTCCCCCATTGATTCCTGCTCATACTGACTGGGGCACTGCCGTGGGCCCAGCTGGGGAGGATCCCCTCGGTTTCCAACATGGAAGCCACCCCAGGCCTGGGCACCCGGGACTCTCTAGGGAATGACACAGTTTCAGTCCCCTCCCCCCTCTCCTGGACCAGGGCTTTCCTGGGGGCAAGGCTGGAGCATGGCTCCCTGGGGAGAGGAACAATTAGTCTGTGTGGGGCATGGCCTCCTACCCCTTCCTCAGGCAGCCCTCAGTCCTAAATCACAGAGCACAGCCAAATCCTAGCAGGACTCCACCCACTCGAGAGTTGAGAAGAGTGAGGTCTGGGAGGGGTGTGCGTCTGGTTGGGGCCCACAGCCACCAGCCAGCACCTGCCACTGGCACAGTCCTCCCCCAAACATTTGTGGTTTTGTGCCCAACATGAACTCATGGTCCGCAGCTCCCAGGAAAACACAGGGTTCCATCCTTCCCCCACACTCAATCCCTGCAGGATCCCAACAAAAACAGCCATGATTTTGTTATCTTAATTGCAAAAGGTTTATCAAGAAAACAAGAAAGAAAAAAGATTCAAGCAGCAGGAGCCAGGAGTGGCCATGACCTCCCAAGGTGGGGATGGCAGTGGCACCTGTCAGATCCCCCATCCCATAGCTGGCCCATGCCCAGGCCTAGGGGGAAGGAGTAGCCCCCTGGAGGTTGTAAACATGGGTGCACACGACCTGGCTAGGGAGGGAGCTGGGGCTAACATCACAGTGAGGCTGGCCGAGGGTGCGCAGGCCTGGGGCTTCTGGGGCAATGGGCAAGTCACCCCGTCTTTCTCCCCTTGGCCTTCCCTCTGTGCAACAGGAAAGGTTCTGGGAGTCACTGGGGCTGAGGACCCAGGAAGCCCGGGGCCCAAGCCTGCTCGGAATGTGAAGAGCTATTGCTGGTGAACTCAAATAACTGGTAACTTCTGGGTGTCCTCTCCAGGAAGGTGCCACCAATGTCCTGGGGTCAGGGCCTGTCTCAGCACCTTGAGCCCAGGGTAAAATGCTGCATGGTCCCCTAATCAAGGGGTAATGGAGGCTCAGAGGGTGAATGGGGTGTCAGAAGGGAGTTGGCCCTCAGCTCCTCCAGAGGGAACAAGGTGAGACAGGGACAGGGACATGAGAGCAAGATGATCCCTCCCCTCTGTCACACAGTCCAGAATCTTCACTGAGGGGGCACCAAGCTTACTTGGGAAAAGTAAGGGTGGGAGGAGGGGGTGTTTTCATGCCTCCCCACTTTTGCCCATGCTATTCCTCTCTTCTGAATGTCTTCCCTCCCACCTTTCATCTACTGTCCCCATTTACTGTCTCGCAGGTCTTTGTCACTCTCCAAAACACTATTCAAATGTCACCTACTCTATGGAGCCTTCCCTGACCAACAGCATGAGTGGTTCTTCCTCTAAGCTCCCAGGAGGAGCCCCTTATTTACCATCAGTCATTCTGCGTTGCAGAATGGTCTGTTTCTGTGTCTGACCCCACCTCTACTGGGGACTCCCTGAGGGCAGGAATGTCACAGCCGCAGGGTGGGGGTCAGGGGCCAGCATTTGACCCGGAGCTGCAGCAGGCCCTGAGGCCTGCTGAATGAACAAGGGGGTGGTAGCCAGGTGAGAAAGTCCTGTAGGCTCTAGGGGAGGCTAAGACTGTGGCCCGGCCTCAAGCAACTGACCAGCAGCCCAGACCTCAGCCTAGAAGGTTCCTGACCCCACTCTCACCCCTTCTGTGCCCCTACCTCGAAGGGCTAGGAGACTTCCCCAGGGGTCCCCAGGACCCCTCCAGAGCCCACCCTAGCCCCTCCCAGCCACTGCTGGTGCAGTGAGGTCTAGAGCGGATTGTGCTGCAGTGACCAGGCTCGGGGGCAGGGTGGGGGCGGGTACCCAGGATCAGAGGCTGTCATACATGCGCAATGTCTTCTCCAGCTGCTGGCCTACCCGCTGGTAGAAGAGGATCTGCTGGCGCAGGTAGTTCTGCATCATGTGCTTGAAGTCGAGCTCGCGGCGCTGGTGGAAGTGGTTCATTTCAGCCTGCAGGGCGAAGCCCACCACGCGGCAGCGCCTACGAATGCCATCGGCCTCGTCCTGTGCCATGCGGCCCTCGTCACTCATGCGTTGGCTCTCCTTCACCTTGGCGAAGGCGCCTAGCATGGGCACAGTAGAGGAGGACAGGGAAGTTAGGGCTCTGGTCTCCACCATTTGCTCCCTGTACCCTCCATGAGCCCCCTCACCAGGGCTAACCGCCCTCCACCAGGTGTCTCCACCAGAACACTCCCCAAACCCTCACCTCCATCCAGCTCATCTCCTCTCCGAACCTGGGGCACCACCAGCATCCCACAGCACCCAGCCTGTCACAACACTGCTGGCTCTACAGAGTTCCTTACCCAACACAGGCATTGCCTCTCACACTGGCTCCTAATCAGCTCAGACATCACCTCCTCCAAAAAGCCTTCCCTGCATCCCCACCCCATTAGGTGTTCCCAAGGCTTCCATCTGCCCCAGCTCTTACCACCCTGTGGCTGCTCTGCCTGCTTTCCTCTGGTCTGTGAGCTCAGTGTCTCCAGCATCCAGGACAAGGCCTAGTCCACAGGAAAGCTCACTGGGAACATGTCTGCTGAGCTGATTCAACCAGTTCCTCACAGAACTACTACAACAGGCCCCTAAGGGGCTCCCACCTCAGCCCAGACTCAGGGAGGTTTTCCATGTACCCAAAGCTCCAGACCCTCCCTGGCCCCCCTCTGCTTGCAGATCAAAGCCCATGCCCATTCTCCTAGCTGGGAGGCCCTCTGGGAATCAGCCCCTGCACCCATCCCACACTGGCCCCATGTTCATCAAATTCACCCTGCTCTTTCCTACCTTTGCATCTCCACCTGCTAGATCTCGACGCACAATTTAAGGCCCCCCCATCTGGCTCAGGCACCGTCTCCACACCAGAGCCTCCCCCAGTGCTGAGGCACAATGCCTTCAGACCCCTCTTCAGGCCTCTCCCCACCCCCATCGCACCACTGATTCTAAAACTGCACCTCACAAGCCACCTGGAATTTTCCTTTGTGTGTGTCTGCCCACAAACAGGCTGCCCTCCCCCCACCCCCCACCAGCCTAAAGGGACCAGAAGAAGTTCTAGTAATAACCAGGTGACAGATGGGGGACGGGGGATGAACCTGGGCAGGGGACCCAATTTAGAAGATCTGAATGAATCAGCAAGCAGTTGGTGAATGAATTCCAGCTCTGCATTAACAGGCACTTGCCTAATTGTGCATCAAAGGAAGTGGGGACAGGTGCCAGGAGGAGGAGGCAGTTTGCCTGTGCCTGGCACGCACTCCTCGAGGGGCTGCAGGGAATCCACTGTGCGCAGAAGAGTAAAGCTGTGGGCAGGGTTGGCACGAAGGAGAGAACACCCCCGGGCACTTCAAAAGCATCCAGGGCACACCAACAGCATGCTGGGGGCCTTCAAGATGTCCTCTTTCTATTCTCACTCGAGATGTCCAATGCATTCAAGATCCTTTTTTTTGGTCATCCTCTGTATATCAGGCCCAGGGCTCTACATGCTGGAAATAACTCCAGAGGCCTTTAGAAGGAGGAGCACCCCTATCAGTTAGCAAGTGCACTGCTAACTGGCTAATAACGGCATCTGGGGCAGACAGACGCAAGTCTGGAGAATCTCCAGGGCCGCTCACACAGCACTCAAAAGAACTCTGCAGTCAACCAGTTCCCAGCCCACTCGGTCCTTCTGCCACCTTCCTTGAGCCACCCCCGGCCTCCTGTTCCCGCCCCACTGCTCAGATTTGGGCAGCAGAAGAGGGTGCAGCCCAAGGCCTAGGATGAGAACCTGATAAGAGGCTTCAGGTCTAAAGAAGCCCTAGATGCCACCTGCACATCTCCCCCCCACCCCCCACTACCATACAGAGGAAACTGAGGCCCTGACAGGAAGGACTTGCCTAAGGGCTCCCAGCCTCCTTCATGCCCCTCACATGGGGGATGCCTGGCCCCGAGGTTTCCCTCCTTCTATGGCAGAGTGTTCATGTCCAGTCCCCCCATTTGTGTGGGGCTCCCAGACAACGGACAAGGAATCTACCTGAAGAGAAGACACTAGCTAGCCTGGACTCCACCTGCCTGAAAATTTCTGGGTGTAGTGGGAGTAGACCTGTATTCAAGAGGGCTTTCCTGGCCTTGGAAGAAGGAAAAGCCCCTTTTGTTGATGAGGAGACAGAGGCCCAAATAATAGACACGAATCTATTGCAACTGCTAGGTATCCAGAGACAGGCAGGGAGGCAGGGATGAGGGACAAAAGCTGCAAAGGGAGGGGGAAGCAGAGGTCCTACCCTGCTGTCACCTCTCCACCCTGTGACTCAGATCTGGGGCCGGGACTGGCTAACACTAATGCACCCCAGAGACAGGCTGGGAGTCAGGGCTCAGGCCTGTCTAGCATCCCTGCCACATTCCGTGTAGGACTCAACCTGAGAGCTGAGGACCAGGCTGGGGGGCGCGGAGCGAGGGGTCCTGCCCTGGCAGGTATCCTGTAGGCTGGATCCTATGAACCAGGAAAAAGGAGGCTGAAGCTTCTGAGCCCTAGGGTCCCAGACATATTTCCTGAGATTTTACGTTATCCATCTTGTCCCCACCTCCAGGAGGTAATTACCCGGCCCCTACCCAGGTCAGGGACAAGAGGTTGAGTTCTAGTTTCAGCTGCTACTCTTGCTGGGCTGGAGGTTTCCCAGGTGTCAAAAGGGACAGGCTGGCCTGGGTCTGATGCTGCTGATAACTGCTCTTGGCAGCACACTGCTCTTGAGTTTCCAAAACTGAAAAATGGGATGATAAGGGTGCCCACCCTATCGCATAGTTGAGGTTTCAGTGAACGAATCTGTCTAAAGCACTTAGGACGGCACCAGACAGAATAAGGGCTCAAGAGGCCATGCACAACCGTGTGCAGACTACTTCTCAGAGAGAGCAAAAACCGGCTGGTGGGGGCTTGTAGCAATACGACTCTCTTTGTTTAGGGAAGCCTAGGAGGGGAGGGAGAGGGAGAGTTAGATGATGGTCCAGAACACAGAGGTCGGAGCCACTCTTCCCCCAGACAAGCACTGGGTCCTGCAGGAGACATTCTATCTTGGCCAAGCTGTGAGTACCACGGCCCCTCCATGTACGTTCTGCAGCCCTGGGCCTGCCTCCATCCCACCAAGGATGCCAGCTGAGTTAGCAATGCTAGAGCATCCAAGTGTCCCTCATCCGTCCCCTTCATGCACCCATCCCTGGGGGAGCTCCTTACCCCATCTGTCTGGCACAGGAGGAAACAGCTTGGGCTGTGCAGTCAGACACCCCTGGGCCCCTGCATATCATCCCACCTTATTGCACCTCATCTATAAAATGGAGGGGCCACAGTAACCTCCCTGGCTTGTGGTGAGCCCTAGGACATAGCCCTACCCCGGTGGACTCTCAGGTAGGCTTCCTGGATGGTCACTATTTCCCCTTATCCCAGGAAAACTATTAATAGGGCCCCCTTCATACCCCAAACTTCCCTGGTTTCCATGATTAATTCTATGGTTACTCTTCTCTTAGGAGACTCCTGGACTGGGCTCCAGGGGCCCAGCCAGTAGGCAGACAGACGGGTGGGTTTCATCTCAGTACCAGCCAGGCTCCACAACCCATTTACTAAGGTGGACACTGAGAGGAGAAAACGCTGTCACGGTCACCCCAGAGGCAACATTTGGCCAAACCCTGGTCTCCTGACCCCACCTGAGCCTCCTGTCTCCTTCCTTCCACGGCCTCTGCCACACTCTTGCCAGCTTTCAGATGTCCAGACAGAATTCTAGGGACCCAAGGCCCAACTCTCCTGCTCCTTTCACTGAGAAAGGGTTCCACCCACATAGCCAGCATGGAACCCCTCCTCCCCCCATCAGGCTGTGGTCCCCCGAACCTGCCCAAGTCTGTCTCAACCAGATCCCAAGTCCCTCTTCCTAACTTGCCTGACCACAGGCCTAGGAGTAGCAATGCAAAGCCCAGAAGGAGGAACAGTAAGCCCAAAGGGGCTTGGTCTATTGGGGAGGAGTTCTGAGGGTGAGGGAAGGTAGGTTAGCCTCTGCCTAAGGTTGAATGCACCAGCCCAGAGGACTGTCAGGGCCTCACTTTCAGAACTTCAAGTAGAAACTCTCTCCACTCTGTCTCCCCGCCCCAGAGTCAGAAAGGCCCATTTGGCTTCACTTCTTCCAGCTTCAGTACAAGCCTGGGAGCTCAGGCTGGGTATGGGATTGCCTTCCTGCCCCCAGCTCTGCCCCAGGTGAGTGTCCCCAGCCACTGCACAGGGGCAGCTGTTTAACCACTGTGCCCCTGCTGCCCCCTGCCACTGTGCACACAGAAACATGCCACCAAGGAGCCGGCTGAACCAGCCCTCCCAGGGCCCAGCACAGCAGTGAGTGTGGCTTCACTTCTGCCCAGGGAGACACCTGCCCCACTGGTCCCCGCCTGCCACCACGTCCACTGCCATATCGTCCACTGCCATATCGCAGCCCTAGAGCTCAGATTCAGCTCTAAGGCATCCGTTTGTTTTCAACCAGACTCCTCCCCAGGAGTCTCCCCCCACACCCCCTTGGAGGCCTGAGCACTCACTAGATCTACCCTCCCTTGTTCTCTAGATCAGGAACCTAAGGCCCAGAGAGGGGAAGGCACTGCTGAGGAACACACAGCAGACTGGGGACGCAGCCAAAACTATAACTCAAGGCTCATGTCTCCTGAAGCTGATAGAAGAGAGAAGGAGGAGGATAGGAATGTGGAGGTGAGGAAAAAGGGCAGAGATGGAAGGCAGGAAGAGAAAGTGAGGGGAGAAGAGCCCGGAAGCTGGAGAATTTCTAGAAGCCTATTTCTTGGTAAAGTGGAGCAGGGCTGGCTTACTCCCGACTCTCCTGGATACTGAGGCAGAGCTCAGTGTTTGCTGTCCTCCAGGCTCCATCCAGAGGTCTGCTTCCTAGCCCCACCCAGAGGAAAACTCAGCACCAAGCCAGGCCTGACCTCAGGGCCTAGGGGCCAGGGAGCCAGCCCCACGCCCTGCAGACGTTCTTCCTGAGTTACCAAGCAGCCCTGGGCAGGACCACACCTCTCTCCTGACATCTGCCCTGCCTGTGGTCCCCCCCCAACTCAGCCACCTGCCCCGGCAGCCCCTGACTCACTGCTCAGGCAAGAGAATCCAGGCTCAGGAAGGGGGGAGTTGGATGGGCCATGTGGGTAGTGCCCTGGAACCCTGTTCTTCCCCTAGACCGGCCCGGGTGCCCCTAGGTGACCCGGGATGAGTCACTTCCCTGGCAGTTCCTTGACAGCCCAACATTAACAGACAGGGGCCCATCCTGTCCCTCCCTAACACAGGGGGGCCATGAGAACTGAAAACACAGCTGGGCTTGGGAATTGGCCAACACGAACATGTCCTTGGGGAGGCGCAGGAGGAAGGGACAGTCTCAGCTGGGCCAGGGACTCCCTGTGCAACCACTCTTCTAGGACACCAGCTTCTTCATCTGCAAAGCCAGGAAGTGGGGGGGCCCTCCCGCACACAACAGGGAGCTCACAGATAGGATATGCAGCGAGGAGAACAAACTCTGAAGCCACTGGAGCTTGTGGGAGTGGGAAGGCAGGCCGGACTCTGTGCTCTTGTTATCTGGGTCCCTGGCCCCCACAAGCCTGTGTGCTCCTCAAGGGCAAGGCCTGGGCCTCGGTCATCTCTGCGTTCCCAGACTCAGCCTGAATACCTTGACGGGCTCAGCACATAAGGGATAGATGAGCGCATGACACAGAAACAGAAAGAATGGGACACACAATCAAACAAATGGACAACAAAAGGTAAACAGCAAGCTTCATGAAATCAGGAATGAGAGCTGAGCAGGAATAATAATATCTCCTTACACCTAGTCACATAGCAGATACTTGACGCACTGCTGAATGAATGAAGGAGACAGAAAGACTAGATGGGCTGCTCCATTCCTCTGGGCCATCCTCATATCCCCAGTGCCCAGCAGAGCGCAGACTTAGCAAGGCTCTCTGGCCCACTCTGGCTCTTACCTTTCTGCAGGTGGATGATGTCAGGGAAGTTGGAAAGCAGGCCCTGGTAGAGAGACAGGGTGTCGAGCATCTGAAAAAGATCGTTCTTGGGCTGCTCAGCAAACATCTCACCAACAGCTTCATAGGTACGGCCCGTGTGAGAAATAGCACTATTGAGGGCCTCGGAGCTAAAGGGAGGGTCCAATTGGAAGGCATGACTGATGGCCTGGAAGGCATTGCCCAGCTTCTGGAATTCCTTGCGGAAGCCCCCCACATGCTTGCGCACCAGCTCTGATGCCACGGTGCTGAGCTGCAAGACACTGTCGTCCATCTTCTTGCTGAAGGCCTTGAAGGTGTCCACACGGTCCTCCACATCCTGCAGGTCCTGGTGCTCCGTGGGGATCTGGAAGGTGAGCAGGAAGCTAGCACCCACCATCTCATCCTTCTCTGCCCTGCGTTTACCCATCTTCCACTGCTTGTCATCCAGGCAGCTGAGGAAATGCTGGAAGCCCTCATACTGGGACAGCACAGGGTGACTTGTCATGTGGTCCATCCAGAGAATGAGCCGACGCTTCCGCTTTTCAATAAAGTCCTCCTCGAAGCGGCCTGTGGCCTGCTTCTCCGGCAGGTGGGGCACAGAGATGACAGTGAACTTGTGCAGCAGGCGGTTATAGAGCCAATCGAAGTGTTTGTAGCGGCGGTAGACTGGTGAGCCAGCATGGGTAGGTGTGAGCTTGTAGGAGATGTAGCTTTTGATGCCCTTGAATTTGGTCTGTTTGGTGGGGTCCTCCACTGAACAGGCAAACGGGTGGGGGTTGGCCTTCCACTGGGGGCCACGAGGGCCCATTTCAATGGAGTATGTTTCGGCGATCTTGGCCATCATGGGCACATCACCCAGGATAAAGGCCTCCACCCCAGAGCGCACGAAGCACGAGAAACGGTTGAGGTTACGCCCCACCACGCTGCCACGTTTGGCAGATGCCAGGCTGTCCTGCCGCTCCAGGGGTGGCTTGGGCCGGAAGGCCATGTGCTGGCTGGGGTAGGCACCAGGGTAGGAGAGGTTGAGAGGGGGGTGCCCGTTGGTGCCCAGCCCACCGGCCCGAGGCTCTTCCACCACCGTGCATCCATCATCCCAGTCATCCCAGTCATCATCCTCGTCCTCCTCGAAGCTGCCCTGGTGTGAGAGGAAGCCACCGCCACCACCACTCCTGGAAGGACTGGCCACTCCGGAACTGTCGTACAAGCTCACCTGGGTGCCCAGAGAGCCTGGGCTGCTGGAATAGTTGATGTGGTTGGAGCTGGCACCAGAACGGATGATCTCCACATAAGAGGCAGGGAAGAGCCCTGTCTCACCGCGGCTGTTCTGGCCCTGCAGCCAGCCATCCAGCGAGGTCTCACTGAAGATAACCAGATCCTCATCCTGCTGGATGCTGATTTCCTCCTTGTTCTCGCTGCGGAAGTCATAGAGAGCTCGGCCTTTCAGCGCCATGGCTGGCCCCGTGGTTGAAAAAGAAGAGGAGAGGGTCCTGCCCAGAACCGAGAATGCACTAGCAGCTCAAGGCCTGTCACAACAACTCAGTCTCTCAGCACCTAAGCTGGGGTCTCAGCAGCCACAGATGCTGTCCAGCCTCCCACTATCCAAAGCAATGCCCATTGCCCATGAACTGCCCTATTATTATTAGATCTCCCAGAACACTGCTGTGATCAGGGAGGGATCATGTCCATAATCACCCTCTCTTCCCTCGGCTGCCCCAGATCAGGGAGTCTCTCCTTCCTCCCACTCCCAGAAGAAAAGTCAAGTGACTCCAAGAAATCAGCTCTGAGAGGGCAAGAATTCGCTTGACACTTTCCACTGGAACAATGTTCTAAAATAGAAGAGAATCACTCAGAAACCACTGTTCCAGAAACCCTGGGCAGCTCTGGCTCCCAGCTCCTTCTGGTTCCTCAGGCCTTGGGAGGCTCTCACATTCCTCTGCAGATCTGCTCCTTCCTCCTTCCTCCTCCTCCTCCTCCTGGGCCACTGGGTTTTCAAAAATCCAGAAAATCCAAGAGGGGCATGGAGAAAAGCAGCAGCCTCTTGAATTGAATCCAAGGGTGGATGTGTCCGGCTTCACAACGAGCCAGGCCGGGGAAAACAAGGACTGAGGCTTACACAACAGGCCGCCAACTCGTCGACCCTAACAGCCTGGCCCTGTCTAGGCCGCCTCTGGCCCCGTCCCCCCCGCCTCTGGCCCTGTTCCCCCGCCTCAGGCCCCAGGCCCCAGCCCCTAGCTGGTTCAAGAGCCTTCTCCCAAGTGGCCAGCCCCCACCCTAGGGAAGGAGGGGGCGCGACGAGGCGCTCTGGCGACTTCTGGCCACTAGCTGAGTCGCCTCTTTTGTTTGCCTAGTTCCTCAGCAGTTTCGGAGCCTGAATCCGACCCTGATCTGAGTCCAAGGACCTCGTCCAAAGGTAATCCCCGCGGTACCCGGTCCCAGCGCGCAGGTCGTACAGACCCCCTACCCGGGCGAGCACGCACACTTAACAGGAGTTTGGAGAGAGCGCTGCGGCGAGCAGATGGTGCGCCCGGCCGGCTCGCCGTCCGTCCTCCGCTCTGCCCCGCGGGCTCCGGCCGGCCGGTGGGCGGCGGGCTGCGCCCCCAGCCCGCCTCCGCGTCCAGCACTCGCAGCCCCTAGGCGCCGCCAACGAGAAGCTAGCTCCAAAACAACAGAAAAAAAGGGATTCCGGGAGGTGGCGTCCGGAGAAAGGAGGGAATAGCCGAGGGGGGAGGTAAGGGGTGGGGAGAGGGAGGGAGGGAGGAAAAGCAGGCTGGGGAATTGGGCAAACTCCACTGCACTTCCGTGCGTCCTGGCTGGGCAGGGACGGCCCGGCTCCTCCCTCCCGCGGCCCGGGGCTCTGGAGACGGGAGCCCCCGCCTACTCCTCGCTTCTTCCCCTCTGGCGCTCTCGCTGGCTCCCAGGTCAGGCTGTGGGAGGGTGGCGGCGACCCGCGCACTAGGGGGCCGCGATCCCCCCCCCCCCAAGTCCCCGGCTCGTCGGCCCTCACGGGGAAACACCTAGCGCCCGAAGGGCTCGAGCGCTGCGTGGGGAGCTCGCTGGCCGCCGTCACTGCCGCCGCCGCCTCGCCTTCTGGGCTCGGTTACCCTCCTGCCTTTTCCATGACGCAAGTGGAGGAAAACTCCGAAAGTTTGCAAAGTGCCGGCTGGCGAGGAGGGCGCCAAGCCGAGACCTGGGGTTGGGGGTTGAGGAAGAGGGCCGCCGACGCCCCCCCTCCCACTCCGCTGCCCCTCCACCCCCGCCTCTGGTGAGGGTGGGCGACCCTGGGGCTTGGCGCAGCTAGAGGATTGTTCTCCGGAGCCCTCCCTCCTCTCCCCCCTCCCTCCGACCCTGGCGACACTGGGCGACGCTGGGCCTTGGCGCAGCCCATGAATTCTTCTCCGGAGGGGGCCCCAGAATCAGAGGCTTCTTCTCGGAAGAAGCCTTAGAGGCCTGGGATACTGACTGCCGCAGGTCCTAGTACCTTAGCCAGACAGGGCTGCCCTGGGAGACTTCCTTCAAAGGGAAAGACAAGACCCTACATACGTAGCAACGGGGAACAGGCTTAGGCAAGACCTGGTTCCGTGATGCTTTGTGCGGCCTCGCCGCTGGGTTTTTTTCTATAGGCCATCAGCAGCAAGGAGAGAGGGATGGTCCACCTAGCCTTCCAAGAAGAGGCAACGGGGATTTGACCCTTGGTCTGCCCATCCAGAACACTTTGGGCACTGACTTACAGGCACTGTGCTGGGCACTGGGGATTACAACACAAGTGGTTGTGTCCCCTCTAGGGTTTACAGTCCACCCTCTTGTCCTTAATTCATCTATTTTGTGTCTGTCTCATTCCTTAAGTCGTGCACTCATGAAAACATTAACTGAGTAATCAGTTCTGTATCAGGCCTACTGGACTACAAAGTCCAAAAAAAACAAAGTCAAAAAAGACATTGTCCTTAAATTCCAGAAGCTCAGATATGTCGGAACAAGTAAACAGATAACTCCCTACCCAGTGTGACAAGTGCCCTGAAATGTGCATTGGAGGGCACCTACCCCAGCCTGGGTGGGGCAAGGATCAATGAAGGCTTCCTGGAGGAGGAGGTGCCTAGGGTGAGACAAAGGCTTCAGCCCCTACTCCTCTTCCTGACTGTGCCCTGGAAATTTGCCTACCCCTTCTAGCAAGACCTTCCTTCCTCCATTCTCTATTCCTACTTGTTGCAGATTAATTGGCATAAGGTAGAGCTGTTAAAGGTGGCACTTTCAGCTATTTTGAGGGGTGAGATTTGCAGGCCTCTGGCTCCAAAACCCAATTTCATTGGTGCAACGAGTAGTAGATCCAATTCCTTATGCAGGGATGGCACAGGACCTAAATAAAGGCTTATGTACAACCCCCAGAAGGCCAGATACCAATTGTTTTTAAATTTTTGCTTGTAATTGAAGTTTGGTTGACATATGATATTAGTTTCAGATGTAAACATAGTGATTCAACAATTATATATATAACCAAATGCTCACCACAGTATCATTACCAGCACAGAAATAACAACTGTCAGGCAGACTTGAATTTTTGCATCAATAGATCAAGGCAATTTGGGCTACTCCTCATGAAGGCCAGTTATCAGAGGGTTAGCTCAGTGAATCTGGAAACCCCTTGAAGAGGGGATGGTGCAACAAGTTTTTCAGCCAAGAAACATTGAGATCTTGTCCCCCACAAGAGGGCCGACCTTGATCTTAAGGATTCAGGTCATCCTTGTCTCTCCAACAGTCAGAGAACTGAAGTGTTTCCCCCAGCTGCTTTTGGGATACTCCTTCTCTGTGATCTCTCTTTGGTTCAGACAGCCTCTCTCTAAGCTGGCCCTAAAAACAGCAACTACTTCTTTAGTGCCAGACACTGTTGTAAACATTTTACCTTTATTAGTTCCCTTAATACAATCAATGGGAAACCCAACACAAATGGGATTTCTGCTTATCCAACTAGGATCCTAGTCTTTAGTTGGGTCCCAAACACACCTCAGTCACACATTCACAGACCAACTATCTTGGATCCCCCCTCCCCCACATCTTTTCTGGGTGGATTTTTCTAACTCTGAGGGACCACCCTTTTTTCCAGGTTCTTGGGGGAAACTCTTGAACCTCACAGAGATTTCCATCCAGTTCAGGTATCTTCCATTCCCTTCCTTCTTCCAGTAACCTTCTTCAAGCCTAGGGTAGCATGGAACCCCAGTTACTAGTCTCACGAAACTGCACTTTGTGGTTTCCCTACACCCCTGCTACTCCCTTGGGACAAAGTCCCTTTATTCAGTTCTCACTTTATTCTAATTGGAGTGTGCGCTCTCTTTCCTGCCGGGACGCTGATTCAAGCTCAGCAAACAGCATCTATTCCTCATCCAAGCACCCAACTTTCTTACTTTAGAAAAAGAATCAATAAGAGAACTGCTGCCAGTGGTTTCCAGGCTTACCCCACTGGTGGCAGCAGGAGAACACTGGATTACACAGTTGCAAAGCAGACAAGAGATGGTGAGAGCCTGAGACACTGCAAGGGTGCTGGGCTAGGGAGAAGCAGTCTGGGAGTTCATGGAGGTAGAATAGACTGGAATGGCCTCCAACAAGCTGTGAGTATTGAGGAGTCAACCCACAGCTTCAAAAAATAGATTCTCAACTCTACTTCCCCCACCAGCTACTGCCCCATTTCTCTGCATGCCTGAGCAAAGTTCCTCAAAATAGCCATCCGCACTAACTGCCTACAATTTTTTTCCTCCCTTCCTCTTCTTAAACCCCTCTAGGCAGTCTTTCACCCTCACACTCCACTGTGAGGGTGAAAGACCTAAGAGTTATTCTCGTTCCCCTGTAACTCAACCTCTCAGTAGCACTGGACCAAGTTGATCACTCCTTCCTCCCCCCTGCCCCCAGACTTTCTTCGCTTGCATTGTGGAGACTATACTCTCCATGTTTTCCTTCTACCTTACTGGTTCATCCTCTCTCCAATAATTCTATCTATTTAGAGAGCAGAGGAGGGGCAGAGACAGAGGGAGGGAGAGAGAGAATCCTAAGCAGACTCCACACTGTCAGCACAGAGCCTGGCGTGGGGCTCAAACCCACGACTGCAAGATCATGACCTGAGCTGGAAATCAAGAGTTGGATGCTCAAGCACCCCTCCAATAATTCTTAAAATTAGCGTGACTACAGAAAGTGTCCTCTTGTCTTTTCTATCATATTCATTCCTTTGATGACCCTGCCCTGGGTTGATATACCACGTATCTGCTAATAACACCTCAATTTTTTAATCTCCAACCTAGGCCTTTCTCTAGAATTCCAGATTCAAATGTTTTTCTCCTTGATCTCTCCCCTGGGATGTCTGACACCTCTAACCCAACATGTCCCAAGCAATATCGGACATTGCCCCCTAAACCTGTTCTACTTGGTAGCCTTCCATCTCCAGTGATGAGTAGTTTCTTCCACTTTCTCAGGCCAAAAATTGGAGCCATCCTTGACTCTCCTCCTCCTGGGACTCCCCTCACATCAACATCTCACTACTGCTCTCCTGGTCCCAACCACCATCTTTCTCATCCAGATCAATGCAACAGCTTCCAACCAATCTCTGCTTCCACCTCTGCCTCCTGACAGTCTATTATCAACATGGCAGCCAGAGAGAGCCATTTGAAATATATGTGTTAGATGTCAATACTCTGCTCAAAACCATTCAGTGTCCTCATTTCACAAACATAAAAAGCAAAGTCCTTACTTAGGCAAAGGCCCATGAACCTCTGTTATCTGAACCCCCTCTCCCCTCCTAGCTCACTCTGCTCCAGTCAGGATGGCTTTATTATCCCTCTTCTGACATGCCAGGCACATTCCTGTCTCAAGGGATTTGCACTATTTCCTCCTTCTCAAATACTCTTCCACTAGATATCCACATGGCTCAATCCCTATAAAATATCACCTTCTTGGTAAGACCTATCCTGACATACCCTGTTTAAAATTATAGCCCTTCCTCATCCCAAGCTCTCCTATAGCCTTCTCAGTTTTGTTTCATAATGCTTATCACTTGCTAAAACATATAGTTTATTTTTTATTGTGTTTATTGTCTGGGAGAAGGAGGTTAACCAAGAGTCCTACTGCAGACATTCTGAGCAAGGGTTGAGGATGGAAGTGAGTGAGGCTTGGGGGAATATGAAGGGTGGGGGCGCAGTGCAAACTGGGAGAAGATATTTGTTCCATATATAACTGGTTAATGCTTAATATCCATAACACATAAAGAACATCTTCAGGGGCACCTGGATGGCTCAGTCAGTTGAGTGTCTGACTTCGCTCAAGTCATGATCTCACTGCATGTGGGTTCCAGCCCCGCATGGGGCTCTGTGCTGACAGCTGAGCCTGAAGCCTGCTTTGATTCTGTGTCTCCCTCTCTCTCTGCCCCTCCTCCACTCATACTCTGTCTCTCTCTCAAAAATGAATAATGTTAAAAAAAATTTTTTTAATCTTCAAATCAATTAGAAAAAAACCCCAATATGTATTTGTTTTCTATTACAAATGTAACAAATTACCACAAACAGTGGCTTAAAGCAACACAAATATATGGTTTTACAGAAATCCAAACTGGATCTCACTGGGCTAAAATTCAAGTATCAGTTCCTTCATGAGTGCTCTAGGGAAAAATTCATTTCCTTGCCCTTTCCAGCTACTAGAGACTGCCCAGCATCCGCTGCTCTTGCTTTGGCTCCCTTTCATCTTCAAAACCTGCTATCACATCACTCAGACTTCTGCTTTCATCATCCCATCTCTGCCTCTTCTGTCTTCCTCTTTCACTTGTAAGAATCTTTATGATAACATGGGATCCATCCAGATAATTGAGTATATTCTCAGAATCTCAAAATCCTTAATTTAATCACATCTGCAAAATCAGTGTGTATACACATTACCTGAGGATCATGTTAAATGCAGATCCTGATTCTGCAGGTCAGGAATGAGACTGCATTTCCAACAAGCTCTTTACTAGTCCACTGGCTACACTTTTGAGTAAGAAAGTTAGTTCCCAATGTATTTAGAGATGCATGTATAATGATAAAACTATTTTTTCTTTTTAAGCAAAAGGGAAAATAAACACAAAATTCAGAATAGATACCATTCTCTGGTTGGAGGAATGGCTGGAATAGGTAGATGAAATGGTCCCAATGATGTTTTCTTAAACTGGCTATTGGGTTCATAAGTATTCATTATGCTTCGTAACTTACTTGTGTTACATATATTATTTTCCACTTCAAGTATGAAAAGGACAGTGAAAACCACAAAAATAAAATGATCAATGAAGTAGCTAGATGGCGTCAAAGGCCTGGGCAAATAAAGAGGTTGGTCCTGCCACGCTACAATCAACTAACTTACAGATATAACTAGCCAAAACAGCGTTCAGTGTATTAAACTCAGTACTGAGGGTGACAGAAGTCCACCTTAGCAGGCTAATTCGTTTGGGCTCAACTAAGGAGCTGGTTTTGTACTTAATATCCCAATTTCTCAGTCTTGCTGGGTTTTATGAACCACCCGGCATTCCTACTAACAATACATATTTCAAAGAGGCTCTCATTAGATCCCGATTCTGTGCGTGTAAAGAAGCAGCCCGGAAATCAGTACTTTATAGGTTCGCCGGCATTCAGCCTCACTTGATAAAGAAAATCCGCCCGCCCTCCTGAGGGCTACCTGGCGGAGCCAGCGACAGCAATTACACGTCATGTCTTCGGTCCACCGGCTCCAGAACACTCCCCATCAGGTGGGAGGAACCCGACGATGAAATTAGCACGGTAAACCCCATCAAAGAGGCGCAGCGGACACCCGTCTATCCCAGGACTGGCTTCCTCAGCTTCTATGGGCAGACACTCCTGAGAGTCCTTAAAAGACATCGGTCTGAATGAGAGGAAAAGATTACCGCACTAGGGGACATATTTCTGGTAATTTAGGACCTCACGGAAATTTAAAAGAAAAAAAAAAAAAACCAGAAACACCTCGCTGTGGCTAAACCACCTCCGGCCTTTCTAATGTGCTGCTTCCCCTCTCCCTCAGACCACTTGAAAAGAGACGGGGCATGGGGCGTGGCTCCACTCTGACCAATGGAAATAGAGGGCGTGGCCTTTCTTTCATTGGCTCAGGGCCCCCAGGTCGGCCTACTCTTTGGGCTCCTAGGCGGAAGCCGGTTCCGGCGCAGGTCGGCGCTCTTAGCCAGGGGTCTTACGGCACCGGGAGCCGCCATTATGGTGCGGAAGCTTAAGTTCCACGAGCAGAAGCTGCTGAAGCAGGTGGACTTCCTGAACTGGGAGGTCACTGACCACAACCTACACGAGCTGCGCGTGTTGCGGCGTTATCGGCTGCAGAGGCGGGAGGACTACACGCGGTACAACCAGCTGAGCCGGGCTGTGCGAGAGCTAGCGCGGCGCCTGCGCGACTTGCCCGAGCGCGACCCGTTTCGCGTGCGCGCCTCGGCTGCGCTGCTGGACAAGTTGTATGCTCTCGGCCTGGTGCCCACACGCGGCTCGCTCGAGCTCTGCGACTTCGTCACGGCTTCGTCCTTCTGCCGCCGCCGACTGCCCACCGTGCTCCTGAAGCTGCGCATGGCGCAGCACCTCCAGGCCGCCGTGGCCTTCGTGGAGCAGGGCCACGTGCGCGTGGGCCCCGACGTGATCACTGACCCCGCCTTCCTTGTTACGCGCAGCATGGAGGACTTTGTCACCTGGGTTGACTCGTCCAAGATCAAGCGGCACGTGCTGGAGTACAATGAGGAGCGCGATGACTTCGATCTGGAGGCCTAGCCCGTCGTCCCTGCCTTTTGTGGATGGGAAAGCTGAGACCTGACGCTTCAGATTCTGTGAGGGCGGTTGCCCCAAGAGTGTGTCGGCCAGTCATTGGTTCTTAAGAACTTGGTCCCTCAGCAGCAGGCCACGCACAGAGCCAAAGGGTACGGCCGTTTTCCGTGAACTTTTCTTAGTCCTTGGACAATTGATAATTACAAGACTGATTAAGAGACAATGAGAAGCGTTTTTGTGCTGCACTGCAGAATTGTTAGATTATGGGCCTGAAACATTGTAGTGGGAGGGAACCTTGAGGCCCCCCCCCCCGCCCCCTAGCTTTCCCTTTATTATCTTGTAGCGGGACAGTTGGCTCAAATCTGTTTAACTGGAGTACTTGATCTTGTTTTGTGATTAAGCTAAGTACAGACGATGGATAATTTGGTCTCAGGTTTTCATAAAATGGGTAGATTAGTATCTTGGGTCCCCACCTGTGCCTAAAGGAATGCTTTCCTAATGCCAATAAATGGCCCAACTGTTTTGTAAGAGCAAATTTTTGTCTGTCTGTTTTTCTCACATAGGTTCACATCTGGGATCCTTGGCTCAAGAACCCAGTAGGAAAGATTAGGGTCAGTAGCAACCTGCCTGTGGTGAGGCCTGCCATGGGGGCGCATGTGGAGGTTGCAGGATGTTGTACAGGGCTGGGCAAATTTGTCAGTTTACCATTCTCTTCCTCGGAATGAGTGTTTTGGCAGAGATCTTCCTCACAGGACTTCCTGTTGATATTCCAGCCCCAGGAAATACCATATTAGAGGGCTGAAGTGTTTGGTGTTTGCTTGCCTAAGGAAATAATCACCCTGTAGCTTGGCCATCTAGCGGTTAGAAGAGACCCAGGAGGTTCCTGGAAACGTGGTCTTCGTGGTAGGGAATTGGAGAACAGGGAGACTACCTCTTTTTACCCAAGACTTGCACGGAGAGAATAAACAGACTGCCAAGACCAATGGATTGGCTTTTATGCATGCCTTCTCCATTTCCCCAGGCAAAAAGCAGCATTTGGAAGAGAAACAAGGGAAGGTTGACACTAACAAATGCCTTCTAGTATGTGTCAGGCACAGTTTTAAGTGCAATATGTGCTTCAATCTCTTTAATCCTCCCAACAGGGCTATGAAGTAGGGAATCCAGTTATCCTCTACGTTTCAGATGAGGGAACTGAGGCAGAGATGGGTCAAACTGCCCAAGATTGCATAGCCAGTAAGTGGCAGAGCTGGCATCGTTGCTCCCTTTAAAAAACTGTCAGCGTTGCACAGCCAGTCCTTGGGACAGGGAAGGGTTTAGAGAGGATCCCTGAATTTGAGTTTCCAAGCCAGCAGAGAAATAGCACCGGGTGACATGATTGGTCCCCAGCAAGGTGCTGTATAAAAGTTTGAGCAAGGAGCAGGCACTGAGCTCCCAAAACTTAACACTGACCCAGGGCCTGCCTGTGCTAGGCTGCCATTTGTTCTTCCAACAACCCTGCAGAGTAGGTCGGTTTATCCCTGCCTTTTCAGTTTTGGAAAGAATTGGAACAAGAACTTGTCTAAGGCTGGGGTTCAAGTCCTGAATTGACTCTAAAGGCCATGCTCTTTTCAGTGCCAGTCCTTTAGAAGTGGAAGGAGAGAGGGGGCGCCAGGGTGGCTCAGTTGGTTGAACAGCCGACTCTTGATTTCAGCTTGGGTCATGATCTCAGAATCTTGGGATGGAGCCCTGCCAGCTCCATGCTGAGTGTGGAACCTGCTTAAGATTCTCTCTCCCCCTCTGCTCTTCTGCCCCACTGTCGCTCTCGCGCACTCTCTCTCTCTCTCTCTCTCTCTCTTAAAAAAAAAAGAAAAAAAAAACCTACTTCCTCAGCTCTGGGCTCTGGTGGCTGGGCACAGTCTCAGCCCATTTGAGGAATGTCCTTAGGGCTCCCAAGACTGAGGATCTCATGGAGAGTTTGGTGCCCTAAAAGCACCTCTGGCTTCTACCAGGCAGCACAGGACAAGGCAGATAGATTAGCCTTAGCCCTTCGGAGTAGTTGGATCCCGCACCCGTAGCCCAACAACTTCAAAGTTCTCTTTAAAGAAACTGGGTTTAGGAACTTGGGAGTAAAATACAAGATTCTTTAGAAAAGTCTTTCATTCTTTGGGGGGAAGACATGAAAGAAATCACTTGGGAGAACCTATAACCAGAAAATCTGGGCTTAAAAAACCCCCAAAAAACAAAAATCCTATGGCAGATTTAGAAAGTAAGTTCTGGAGCCAGACTGCCTAGTCTGAATCGTGGCTTCTATGCTTAACTAGCTATGTAACATTGGTTATTTTATTTAGCCTTCCTGAGCCTCCATTTTCTATATTGCAAATAGGTAGTAATTTGAGGTGGGTGTGTAATACCCAGGATTTCTTTATCGTCCCCCAAAACCAGAAACCGCCAGGGAGACCGAGTCACGCATGCAAAAGCAAAGGGCTTTATTACGGGTTTAGGCTCACCGGCGCCTAAACTCACAGACTTTACCGGCATGGTGGATCCATGCCGAGAGCCCCAAACAAAGGTGGGGTAGGGCTTTTATGGGTTTGGGAAGGGGGAGTTACAGGAAATGGTGACACAGGTACAGTGATCCAATTATTATTATCCAATTACAACATTTAGAGTGTTAACCACTCAGAGTAGACCCAGGACCCAGGACCCTCACATAGGGTGTAACTAGCCTTAAGCAATAACTGATTACCTATAGCATCTATTTCTAGGCCTGCCCTTAGGAATGTTAAGGGTATTACAAGGGTGGTCCCTCTTGCCTTGGGCAATGTGTGCCCTTCTATTGTCTCAAACCTGCGTCCTTACAGTTGAAAAGAATGAGGAGTTATTGCTAAATGGGTACAGAGTTTCTGTTCCAGGCAAAGAAAAAATTTTGGAAATAGTGGTGATGGTAAATACACCATGGTAAATGTACTTAATACCACAGAGTTGCACACTTGAAAATGTTTAAAATGGCAAATATTTTTAATGTTAATATTTTTAAAGTTAATTTTTTTTTAGAGAGAGAGCATGAACAGGCAGAAAGAGAGGTGGACAGAGGATTCAAAGCAGGCTCCATGCTGAAAGCAGAGAAAAGATCGCAAATTTTATGTTACACACAGTTTACCGCAATATTTTTTTTAAGTTTTATTTGTTTATTTAAGTAATCTCTACACGTAGCATGGGGCTGGAACTCACAACGCTGAGATCAAGAGTCATGCTCTTCTGACTGAGCCAGCCAGGCGCCCCCACAATTTTCAAAAAGCGAAGAAAAAAAAGAGAATGGTTAATAATTGTACTGACGTTCAAAATTATGGAGAGGGGAGCCTGGCTATAGAACAGGCAACTCAATGTCAGGGTCATGAGTTAGAGCCTCACATTGCATGTGGAGCCTACTTAAAAAAAAAGTTAATGGGGTACCTGGCTGGCTCAGTCAGTTAAGTGTTGAACTCGATTTTGGCTTGGGTCATGATTTTACAGTTTTGTGAGTTCAATCCTGGAGTCAGGCTCTGTGCTGATTGTGCACAGCCTGCCTGAGATTCTCCCTCTCTAACCCTGCCCCGCTCAGCTCGCACACTGTCTTGCTTAAAATAAATAAACTTTAAAAAAGGTTTAGTAAATTATGGAGAAGATTAAATGGTTTAATTCCTGCAAAGTGCTTAAAGGACTCCTTGCATGGGTTAAAACCTTAAAGCTTAGGGGCGCCTGGGTGGCTCAGTCGGTTGAGCATCCAACTTCCGCTCAGGTCATGATCTCATGGTTTGTAGGTTTGAGCCTGGCATCAGGCTCCGTGCCTGGAGCCTACTTTGGATTCTGTCTCCCTCTCTCCAGCGCACCTTCTGTCTCTGTCTCTCAAAAATAAATATTATTATTATTAATTTTTTGAGGAACCTCCACACTGTTTTCCAGAGCAGCTGCACCAGTTGACATTCCCACCAACAGTGTAGGAGGGTGCCTGTCTCTCCACACCCTCACTGGCATCTTTGGTCTCCTGATTTGTTCAGTTTAGCCACTCTGACTGCTGTGAGGAAACAGGTATACAATTCTTGTTACCTCCTCCCCCTTTGGAGAACAGCAAGCCCTTGTTGCCACCACTTGAGTGCAAGCCCTGCTCACTGACCTCCTGTCCCATCGCTGCCTCCTTCACTTCCCCACTGAGTGGCTAGTGTGAGCTCTTTCAAGCTCAAATTTGGTTAGCTCATGAAAACCTCCATCTGCAGTGCAGGTCAAATCCAAACTCCCTGCTATGGCCTACAGGCTTCGGGGTCCCACCTGCCTCTGACTTCATTTCCCCACCACTTCTCCCTCCTCCCTGCCTTCTGTCTACCCCTCACCCAAAGCCTCTCTGGAAATGGGGTGAGTCTCCCTGTCCTCATGGCTGGCTCATCATTCAGGTCTTGACTCAAATGTCACCTCCTAAGAGGAGTTCTCTGGACACTGGCTCCAGCAGCCCCCACCCCACTTGGTCTCTAGCGAGTCACTTGAGCTCCTTAGCACCTGCCTGCACTCAGCTATAGCACCTAGCTTTTGTCCTTCCTGCCACATAACTGGGCTGTAAGCTCCTGAAGGGCAGGGACTGGATCAGTCTGGGTCATTTTGATATTTCCTGTGCTTGGCACAGGCCCTAACTAACAGTAGGCATTAAACACACATCTGTTAATTGACCAATGACAGAGTGACAGGGCTCCTAATGAGAGCCTCCTCTTTTGGAAATGCCTGGACACCTTCCTGCTCCTGAGCTGCTCTGCATTAGGTAGGGATTCCCACAGCTGTGGGCACTTACTGGATGATTTTAGGGGGTGCATAGATTCCACCTTAAATAACATCAAATTATGGAGAGAGAAAGTGGATCTTCCCTTTTCTGTTCTCTTTGGATTTTGTTGATTGTATAAAAGAAAAATTCTGTTAGTGTTACTCCATATCACTTCTCCAGCATTTGCTAATCTGATTCTTACAAAGTCCTCAGTCTCAGTTTTCTGCACATACTAGTATTTAGCTAGATTATAACATTATACTAGTTTCACTGTATATATTTTATAGATACCTTGTTAAAGTGGGAAGTAATTTAAGATAATGCTATGGTGTTCCTTTTTTAAGCTTATTTATTTTGAAAGAGAGAGAAATGGGGTCGCATGGGTGAGAGGCTCAGTTGGTTAGACATCTGACTTCGGCTCAGGTCATGATCTCACAGTTTGTGATTTCGAGCCCCATGTCGGGCTCTGTGCTGACAGCTCAGAGCCTGGAGCCTGCTTCAGATGCTGTGTCTCCCTCTCCCCCTTCTGCTCGTGCTCTCTCTGTCTCTCAAAAATGAATAAACATTTTAAAATTTTTAAAAGAGTGTGTGCGTGTGTGCACGCGCACAAAGGGGAAGGGTAGACAGAAGGAGCAAGAATCCCAAGCAGGCGCACTGACAGTGCAGAGCTCAAGGTAGGGCCTGAACTTTGGAACCATGAGATCTTGACCTGGGCTGAAATCAATAGTCGGACACTCATCAACTGAGCCACCCACGTGCCCCTGTTTAGCCTTTCTTAAATAGTAAATAGCTTTAAAGACATTAAGCACAGGTGCATGTGTATGTGGCCAGTGTGAAAGCGGGGTGCCAATGGCTATAGTTGGGGAACTACTCACTGTTCTAGGCAGAGCAGGCCCTTATGGAACACAGACTGGCTCCAAATGAACCCCTGGGCCAAGTACCGTTTAGTTTGTTCTTCTCAGTGATAGGAGAAGTTATTCAGCTGAGTATGAATGAGGGACTGGAGCCTTTTTTCCCTGGACCTCAGCTCATTTTGCTTTAATGTGTAGGGCCTTTGTTCTGTTCTGTGCAGTTCTTACCACTTAATGTGACCTCCATAGTCATGGATAGAGAATAGTGGTTCTGGGACACAAAATCCCAATGTCAAAGTTCCCTAGTGAAGTCGGGCCCTGGGCTTTTCTTTGTCTCATGAATCAGGCAAACATGAGCTATTATTTGAGGATGCACGAAATAAATAACCTAGTGCACTGCTTTGCTCAGTCGGACTACCAAGAGATAGAACTCACTGCGGCACCTGGGTGGCTCCATTGGTTAAGCACCAGGTCATGATCTGGAGGTTTCTGAGTTCCAGCCCCACATCGGGCTCTGGAGCTTGCCTCAGATTCTGTGTCTACCTCTCTCTCTCTCTCTGCTCCTCCCTCACTTGTGCTCCCTCTCTCTCAAAAATAAATTAAAATTAAAAAAACATAGAACTCACCTACATAAATTCTGAGGCCGTCCAAATTGGGTCTTCCAGGGCCCCTAGCACCCATTACCCTCTATCAGTCTGATCTGTTCTTTTTGGTCCAAATGGATGGTGTCATGTGCTTAAAATATGTAGCAAGTACACATCTTGGCATTCCTTGAACTCAAACGTGTATTTTCGGCAGTGTAGTAATATCCAGCTTCTCTTTAAGTCCAACATTCAGAATATTCAAATGTTTGGCTTGAAAGCTGTGTGATTTGGGTGAAGTACTTAACTCTCAGAGCTTCAGTGGACTTCGTTGTGTTATTTGGAGATTAAAGGAGATAATGCACGTGAAGCAGTGTCTGCCTCAATGTAAACATTAAGTAAATGGCTATCACATTTTTAATTTACATCTCATCAGTCCTCCCTGGAAGAGACTGCACTCTAATTTGATTATCTCCTAAATATCAGCTCTTTCCCCCTCCCCACCCCGTGCCCGTAATCCCAGCAAGGTTTACTGAATGCTGTATTTTGTGATGGATGCTGTCTTCTTAAGCAGCAATCAAGCCAAGGTCCCTGCCATTGTCAAGCCCACAGCCGAGAAGCAGAGACTACCAAACTGAGCAAAAGGGCTGTAATCGAGGTATGTCGCCCTCGACATAAGAGCGAACGGGCGGGAATGTTTAACTGAGACTTCGGGGGCCGGGGTGTCATTCAGGCAACCTGCACTGGCCGTCCAAAGCACAAACACAGGAAAGAAAGCGGACTGCCGGTACCCCTAAGGAGCGGGCGGATCTGCGGGGGAAGCTTCAGGACCCAGGGACTGGAAGACTTTCAATGCCTGGCCCCGGAGATCCGGGTTCTTCCCATTGGCGAGAGGAAGCCGAGGAACTGTGCTCAGGTCCGGGCCGGGCCATGTCACCAGGAAGGAATGGTCGGTATCAGTGCCTCACAAAAGGACCCCTGTCCGAGTCAACCGAAAAAGCGCCAGTCACTAAAAGCGGAAATAACGGGCCCCAGCGACCGGTCGGAGGCTGCATTCCCGGAATTCACGATGGTGGGCGGAGCCGGAAACTCCGGGCGCGCGGCAGGTGGGCCCAGCAGCGCGGCTGCAGCCAAAGGGGTGGATCTGGCCCTCCCTGAGCAGCTGATTGGTCGGCTCCCGAAAGCGGCGGCTGCTGCTCCTGGAACTGTCACCTCCGCCTGGTGAGTCCTGGGTTCGAGCCTGGGCCCCGCGGGCTCCCGAATTGTCCCTCGGCGCCCGGCTGTCCCTCTCTCTAGCCGGCTGGCACTCCTGGACTCCCGAGGCGTGCCCTGGAGAGGCAGAGCCAGGCTCCGGCTCCCCTTGGGCGCGCTGCCGCTCTTCAGTTACAGGCTGTCGGGCCAGGACCCCTCAGGGACTTTTTGTGGGGGGAGGGGCCAATAGTGCAAGGCCTAAGCGGCCTCGTTCCTAGAAAAAAGGCAATGCGGAGCTGTGGCTGGGAGGACGGCGGAGTGTAGCTGTAGTGGAGGCCGAGATCCCCGCCGCGGGGAGGGGGGGGCGGGGAGGTGAGAGGCGAGGGCAGCCGAGGCGATAGGGGACGCGCACAAGTCTGGCTGAGACCTCCTGGCCCAAGGTCAGAACCCTTGGAGGCTGCACCATCCAAGGAATGGGTTGAAAGAGCAGGAGCCGGCCAAGAGCAGTCATAAAGGTACAGAGGGCCGCCCCAGGAGCCAGGTGTGTGTAATAATTTTGTGATTCTTGGCAGAACGAGAGGCCACACCAAGATAAAAGCATGGCAAGGCCTAATATGAGTGTATTTCAGATTTGGTCATTACTTTGGTAAGCCGAAGACATAATGAATTTTTTTAAGATTGTGTTACAGATGTGTTTAGACGTGTACAAAAGTACAGAAACACACGAAAAATAGCATACCATTATGGGTCCCACGTAATCATCACCCAGCTCAACCACAAATGGTCACCCCGGTTGCATTACAAATATGTTAAGATTCACTTCGCGGCACTTCGGTGGCTCAGTTGGTTAAGCCTCCAACTTTGGCTCAGGTCATGATCTCCTGGTTTGAGATTCGGAGCTCTCCACAATTGGGCTCCGCGCTGGATAGCCTGCAGCCTGCCTGGGATCCTGTCTTGTTTCCTTCTGTCTGTCCCTCCCCAGCTTGCTGTCGCTCTCTCTCTTTCTCAAAAATAAATAAACATGGGGTGCCTGGAGGGCTCCATTTGTTAAACGTCCAACTTCAACTCAGTCCATGATCGATCTGACAGTTAGTTGATGGGTTTGAGGCCCCTGTCAAGCTCTGTGCTGACAGCTCAGAGCCTGGAGCCTGCTTCAGATTCTGTGTCTCCCTCCCTCTCTGCCCCTCCCCTGCTCACACTGTCTCTCTCTGTCTCAAAAATAAATAAAACATTACATCAAATTTTAATAAATAAACATTAAATTGTTTAATAATTTTTTTAAAAGATTCACCTCAAAATCATTCCAGTAATATGTCAATCTTAAATTTTAAAAAAAGTTCCTTTCATGTTTAATGGGCATAGAGGTTCAGTTTTGCAAGATGAGAAGAGTTCTGGAAATTGGTTGCACAACAATGTGAATGACTTAACACTACTGAACTGTAACTTAAAATGGTTAAGATGATAAATTTTATGTCATGGGTTTTTAACCACAATTTTTTTTGAAGTTCCCCTCAAATTAAAAAAAATGCTGTGAATTAGGGGGGAGAAATCTGACTTCAAATGTGCAATGGAAAGTAACTCGTTGCCAAGTAGAGGCCCAGAGAATTGTTTTTAACCATGGAGGCTCTGGAATGAACCTGTTGGTTTTAGTGCTCAGAGCAGGGGGACCTGGCGCCTGGGGTGGAGTTTAAGCACGGAGGTTTGCCTTCTGGTTTATACTACACCTGAAGGGTTAGGCCAGCCCAACTTTGTGAGTCTGATGTCTCCTAAATGTTCTCTTATAATCTGAGGCACACCTTTAACCCTTAGCTGAACTCCTATGCCACTTCATACCTTCATTCACAGAAGAGTGAGTGAAGTGTGGATTCACCTCTCTATTCACATTCTTTAGGGCACACTTGGGTACTCTGTCTTCTGTTTCCAATCTACTCCATCTCCCAAATGTACCATTTGTCAGTCTTTCACACTCCTTGCTGTTAACTGGTACACAGCCTTATACATCTAGCTTTTTGACAAGTGAGTCCTACATGGGTAGCCCTGAAACCTTCCTTTTGTCCACTCCAAACAAACAAACAAAACAAAAGAAAATGAGAAATGAGAAAAGCAACTGCCAGGTTTGGGATTGGGACTCCTCTTGTCTTGTTCTAAGGGCCGCAGGACCAGTATTTCTCCTGGAGCTAAATTTTCTAAATGTAAGTTGGCATTTATTAGAGAATTAAACAATTGGGAAAAATTTGCATCAGAAAGTTATATTAGAGGGGTGCCTGGGTAACTTAGTCAATTAAGCATCTGACTTTGGCGCAGATCATGATCACATTGCTCATGGGTTCAAACCCCGCATTGGGCTCTGTGCTGACAACTCAGAGCCTGGAGCCTGCTTCAGATTCTATGTCTCCCTCTCTCTGCTCGTCTTCCTCTGTCTAAGAATAAATAGACATTTAGAAAATTTTAAAAAGTTATATATTAGAGGGGTGCCTGGCTGCTTCAGTTGGTGGAGCACACTATTCTTGATCTTGTGATGGTGTGTAGAACTTACTTAATAAAATAGGGACACCTATTTATTTATTTATTTATTTATTGAAGGGTGACTCAGTTAAACGTCCAACTCTTGATTTCGGCTCAGGTCATGATCTCAGGGCTGTGGGATCAAGCCTCATGTCAGGCTTTGAACTGAGTGTAGAGCCTCCTTTGATATTCTCTCTCCCTCCACTGCACTCTTCCCTGCTCATGCTGCGCGCTCTCTCTCTCTCTCTCTCTCTAAAATAAAATAAAATGTGTGCATTTTTTAAAAAGTTATATTAATATTAAAAGTTATTGAGTAATGGCTATTTAGAACTATTCAGGAAAAAATATGATACTTAATCACATCACTGGATGTCAATGATGGTAAAAAGAAATTAGTGACAGGACTGCTGGTAATGAATGACAAAGCAAAAGTTAGCAGGGTGAACTTGCTTTGTCTTGATGTATAAGCTTGTATCTGTACACTGGGAGCTCTCAAGATGATCATTATTAAAGTATCTGTGGGAAATGATGTGATTGTTCATATATAACTCATTTACCCTTTAACTTCCTTTTTCCCCCATGGAAACAGTTGTGATTTTGGATCAAGTGAGTTTTGTGTTTCTTTTAGGAATATAGCCATCATGTTACATCATAACTGCCTGTACACAGGAGGTGATATGAAATGAATGAACCATTTTCTTTTGTTTTCTTTTGTAGAGAAGATGGAAGAGCTGAGTCAAGCCCTGGCTAGTAGCTTTTCTGTGTCTCAAGATCTGAACAGCACAGCTGCCCCACACCCCCGCCTGTCCCAGTACAAGTCCAAGTACAGTTCCTTGGAGCAGAGTGAGCGGCGCCGCCGATTATTGGAACTGCAGAAATCGTAAGGGATGCTTTAACTCTTTACGTTCTTTCTCTAGGCTGGGAGCCTCCAATGAGGCTCTAGGCTTGTCTCTTCAAAGTAGACCTTTAGTAGGTGCATCTTGCCCATGAGGTCCGAGGGGTAAATCTTGCAGAGGTAGACATCCTTTACACCCAGAGCTTAGGACAAGATGGAGATGTAGGGGAAGACAGAAGTTTGAAAGCAAACGCTCAGTTATGTGGTTAAATTTTTCTTTTTTTCCTGGCAGCATCACTGAGCTTTGCGATTTAGGGACTTGAGAAGGCCACGCCCAGACTTCCACTCCCCACATTCCCTGTGTGGCTTCTGCACTCTGAATCCTGGCATTGGTGTGGTCTTCCTGTCTGCCTTCAGCCCAAATGTTTTCGTGGAGCCCTTGAGAATTCAGTACAAATAATTCCACAGGGGATCTGAGGAAATGTCTTCCATACACTTAATTCTCAATGCCAAGATGAGCAAGCAGGGGAAGAGAGCAGGATAGGAGTGTCTGAGGCTGGGCTGCTCTGAAGTCAGGGCCTATCCTGTATTCTGAGTACAGCACGGGCCTCTTCTGGGTAATAAGGAATTAAGGATTAAAAGGAACTAATTATTTTTAATGTTTATTTATTTATTTGGGGGAGGGGAAGTATTGGAGAGGGTCAGAGAGAGGAGGACAGAGGATCTGAAGTGGGCTCTGCACTGACAGCCCAGGTGCATCCAAACTCATGAACCTCTAGATCATGACTGGAGCTGAAGCGGATGCTTGACCGACTAAGCCTCCCAGGTGCCCCGGAAAGAGCCATTACCACTGCACAGTTTCTCTGCAGTCTGCATTTTGCCCAGTGCTGCATCATTGAGTGTATTTAGCAGAAATGGTTCCCCGTGGCCTCTACAGATTACATTTTCAGATCACCTCCCTCCTCCACACCCCCATCTCTGTTTTTCAAGAGTTATAATTAATTATTTTGGAATAGGTAATGTATTAGTTGTATGTGCTCATATTCAAAATTCAAAATATGTAAGAGTATATGGTAAAAAGTCTCCATCCTGGTATTCTGCTAAGTGAAATAAGTCAGACTGAGAAAAAAATACCATATGATTTCACTCATGTATTGAATCTGAAAAACAAAGGAAATGAATAAGCAAACAAACAAAAAGCAGAACCAGACTTATGAATACAGAGAACAAATTGGTGGTTGCCAGAGGGGATGGGTTTGGGGGATGGGCAAAATGGGGCAAGGGGAGTGGGAGATACAGGCTTCCAGTTATGGAATGAATAAGTCATGGGAATAAAAGGTGTACCATAGGGAATACACTCAATATTATTACAGTGTAGTAGGGTAACAAATGGTACAGTTGTGGTGACCATAGAGTAATGTAGAGAATTGAATCCCTGTATTATACACCTGAAACTAATATAACATCCTGTGTGTCAACGATACTTTAAAAAAATTTTGAAATAAAAGTTTCCCTCCCACTTCTGTCCTCTAGCCATTCAGTTCTTCTCCCATATTATAGTTTTTTGTGTATCTTTCCAAAGATACTCTGTGCACATATGAGCAAGTGTGTGGTTGTATGTGGACATGCCATCTTTTAAATAGAAGTAGTATATAGTGCACTTTTCTGCATGTTTGTTTTTTATTTTTATTTTTTTATAAAGTTTATTTATTTGAGAGAGAGAGCACAAGTACAGGAGGGGCAGAGAGAGAGAGAGAGAGAGAGAGAAGGGAGAGAGAGAATCCCGAGCAGGCTCTGCACTGTCAGCGCAGAGCTCAATGCAGGGTTCAAATCCCCAAACCACAAGATCATCACCTGAGTCGGAGGTGGACACTTAACCAACTGAGCCATCCAGGTGCCCCCTTCTGTATTCCTGAATTAAAAGGCCATTGTGCGGGGTGCCTGGGTGGCTCAGTTGGTTAAGCCTACGACTTCAGCTCAGGTCAGACCTCACATTCGTGGGTTCGAGCCCCACGTCGGGCTCTGTGCTGACAGCTAGCTCAGAGTCTGGAGCCTGTCTTCAGATTCTGCGTCTTCCTCTCTCTCTGCCCCTCTCCCTCTCATGCTCTGTCTCTCTCTCTATCAAAAATAAATAAAAATATTAAAAAATTTTTAAAAAGGGGCGCCTGGGTGGCTCAGTCGGTTAAGCCTCCAGCTTCGGCTCAGGTCAGATCTCACATTCGTGGGTTTGAGCCCCGCGTCAGGCTCTGTGCTAGCTAGCTCAGAGCCTGGAGCCTGCTTCCTGTTCTGTGTCTCCTTCTCTTTCTGCCCTTCCCCCTCTCATGCTCTGTCTCTCTCTGTATCAAAAATAAATAAAACATTAAAAAAAATTTTTTTTTAATTAAAAAAAAATAAAAGGCCATTGTGCTTGCATGTGCCCTCTGGTATGTACCCTCACGTGACTGGGCATGAACTTGTGTGTCTAAGAATACCTGAGAAGAAACCAGCTGAGCGGGTCTCACACTCTCTGTAGTGGATCTCTTGCCTTTTCATTAAGGTATCTACGGATCACTTTAGAACAATCAGGTTCCAAACCGTTCTTATTCTTTTTTTTTTTTTTTAATTTTTATTTATTTTTGAGAGACAGAACACAAGCAGGGGAGGGGCAGAGAGAGAGGGATTTTGAAGTAGGCTCCAGACTCTGAGCTATCAGTACAGAGCATGATGTGGGGCTTGAACCCACCCACTGTGAGATCATGACCTGAGCCGAAGTTGAATGCTCAACCGACTGAACCACCTAGGTGCCCCATAACGGTTCTTATTCTTGCTTAACCAATTGCCCAAGCTTTCTAGAATATGTAGGAAAAAACAAGTAAGAGATAGATTAAATTGTAAACTAAGAGGCCTGTTTTAAAAGTTAAAGAACTAGAAGAAGGCCTGGCTGCCCCTCAGAAAGCTATGTCAATTGAAAGTCCCAGAAGTCATCCTTGTTTTAAACTCCTCACCGTGTCTCAGTGATTCTTCTCTTCAATCACTGGGGGCCTTTGGACTAGATGCCTGCCAGGCAGGAGAGTGTCAACTGTCACCTTGGTAGAGATGTGGGAAACTGGAATGGGGTGGGCAGGAGCAGGGTCAGCCTTTCCAGCTAGTGAACCTTGAAAATTCCTTTCAACATTTTACTTTGCCCATTTTTAAAAACTCTAAGGAAAGCTGAGTGTGTTTAGAGTGGGCTTCAGATCTAGGACCAGTGAGGGGGCCATCACCAGTTTAGCCTTATGGAGGAAAATCTACTATCTCTTTCACTAGAACCCTCAGGGTGCTCCTGAACTTGGAGCCTTTGAATTAAGCTAAACTTGTCACATTGTAGAGGGTCTTCCTATAAGATATAAAGGACTGTCCTTGGGCCTTCTTTTCTCCAGTAAGCGTCTGGATTACGTGAATCATGCCAGACGACTGGCTGAAGATGACTGGACAGGGATGGAGAGTGAGGAAGAAGAAGATAAGAAAGACGATGAAGAGATGGACATTGACACTGGCAAGAAGTTACCAAAACGCTATGCTAATCAAGTGAGTAGTCCAGAGGAGGGGAGGCCAGGTCAATCCCAGCGAAGGAGATGTTGCCGTAAAGAGAGAAGGAGAAGGGGTGCCTGGGTGGCTCAGTCAGATAAGTGTCTGACTTCATGATCTCACAGTTTATGGGTTCAAGCCTTGCATCAGGCTCTGTGCTGACATCTCAGAGCCTGGAGTCTGCTTCAGATTCTGTTTCCTCTTCTCTCTGTCCCTCCCCTGCTCATGCTCTGTCTCTCTCTGTTTCTCAATAATAAGTAGATGTTTAAAAAAATAAAAAAGAGGAGGAGGGAGTGCCAGGGTGGCTCAGCGGGCTGAGCATCTGACTTCAGCTCAGGTCATGATCTCAAGGTTCATGAATTCAGGCCCCACGTCAGGCTCTCTGCTGTGAGCGCGGAGCCTGCTTCGGATCCTCGGTTTCCCTTTCTCTGCACCTCCCCCCGCTAGTTCTCTCTTTCTTTCTCTCTCTCTCAAAAATAACGTAAAAAAAAAAAAGAGAGAGAGAGAGAGAGGAGGAGACGAGACAGGAATGAGGATGGCAAAGAAGCTGCTGCTGTGTGTGAAGCCTGTGGACGGAGAAGAGAGATGGCCTACAGTGCCGTGTGCTGGCTGGGGGTCACCGAGGGAGGCTGTGGCTGGTGGGCTTGAGAACACTGACGCCATACTATAACCAAAGGTCGCTGGCCTGCTGCAGAAAACCCTGAGCTATTGATACACTACCAGACTGCACGCACTTGTCGTTTCTCAGTTGTCACCGTACAGCAGTTCTGAATCAGGCCTGCCCAGCCCAGCCCTGTTCCCACCCCACCTCCTAAGTTGGTATCTTTCCCGAGCAGAGCACTAATGTGCCAAGCTTGGATGTTCACAATCAGATGGTGCAAGGTGGGAAGTACAGCTACCCTTGAATATGGGGAGCCTGCACAGCCACCCCCAGCCAGCCAGGTGACCTCCGTAAAACAACAGCTGACATTAACAAAGGTGACTGTGTGGCCTGTAGGCTGCAGAAACAAAGCAGTGTGGTTCGTGGAGTCATAGGGGAAGCAGGCATGGAAACTGTTCAGTGCTTTTGGCAGTCTGGGTGTTCCAGAAACAGAGTATCAGTCTAAGTGGGACTGGATATCCACCTTGCTATTATATTCTTCTCTTGAGAACCCAAGTGTCTTGTCACCTCAGAATCCTTTCCCACCTTTAGAATATGGTTCCTGGGTACACACACTGCCATCTTCTTTCTGTGGCCCAACTACAGCCTAGATAGCATCTTCTATGACTGAGTGCAGTTCAGTTCTGCTCAGCGAGCACTGTTGAAGGCCCTGCTCTGTAGTAAGCGAGGGTCCGTGCAGGAAGATAGGCAAGGGCCAGAAATGGCCCCTGTGCTCCTGTAATAAGTGGAGATTATGGTTTTTGCTGTAAGAAACTGAGATTGGCTTCCAACAGGGAAGGAAGTGGGGTTGTGAAATTAGGAAGAGGTTAACGAACTAGAAGGCAGCTTTGAAGCACAAGGGAGACGTTGATAGGCAGAGGAGCATTCCCGGCAGCAGGAACAGCCTGAGCAAGGGCTCTGAGCAAGATGAGCAAGAGCCCTGAGGTGGGAGGAGTAAAAGGTGTGTTTCGAGTCAAGCTGTATGCAGGCCAATGAGGATGGAGCAGAATAGGGTGAGGGAAGGAATACAGCAGAAATAGGTGCAGCACCCCCACTTCTCAGGGTGCCTGGCTGGCACCTTTAGAAAAGGTTACATCTTTTTTAAAAAATGACTCATTCTGAGAAGTACAAAAGCCCTGATTTGGGAGGCATCTAGGTGGCTTAGTCTATTGAGCTTTGGACTCGATTTCAACCCAAGCCATGATCTCACATTTTATGAGTTTGAGCCCCATGTACAGCTCTGGGCTGACAGCAAGGAGCCTGCTTGGGATTCTCTTTCTCTCTCTCTCTCTCTCAAAATAAACAAACATTTAAAAATAAAGAAATATGTGCAAGAGTTTAGACTATATTTTATTTATTTACTTATTTTAAGGTTTTTGTTTGTTTTGTTTTGAGAGAGAGCACAAGCAGGGGAGGGGCAGAGAGAGACTGGAAGAGAGAGGATCCCAAGCAGGTTCTACACTGTCAGCATAGAGCCCTTCTTGGGGCTCAAACTCATGAACCATGAGATCATGACCTGAGTCAAAATCAAGAGTTGGGTTGCTTAACTGACTGAGCCACTCAGGTACCCTAGACTGTGGTTTAGATTTTGGGGAACCACCGAGAATTTTTGAGCCAGGGACAGAGTTGAGACTTTGTATGACATGCCTGTTAGTGTATATAAAAGGGCCTAGAAGAGAGAGACTGTAGTAGGAAGCTTAGCTTTGCCAAAACAGATCTGATGATGAGTGCTGAGGGCAGTGAAGGTGTAAAGAAAATGAGATCATGAGTGTGAGAAGTATTGCCAGGTTGAATAGATGGAATTTAACAGTGGGTTGGATAGACTAGGCCGTATGAGAAGTGGTTAAAGGCTTAACCTCTGAGGTCACATTGACCTGACCTCAAAGCCAGGCCCTTCGTCGATCTTAAGCAAGTTACTTAACCTCTCTAAAGCTCTGGTTTCTTATCTGTAGATGGGGATAGTTAAACTACTATTTCACAGGATTGTTAGAAGGATTAAATGAGATAGTACACCCTAAATACTTAGCCAGGAGCCCCACAAGTATTAGGTACGGTTTTTTTTAAACAGCCATGTTAAGATAATTCACATACCATACAATTTACACATTTGCAGGGTTTTTACACATTCAGTGGTTTTTAGTATATTCACAGGCTGTGCAACTGTTACCACTATCTAATTCCAGAACATTTCATCACCCCAAAAAGGACCTTCATATCCATCAGCAGCCAGTTCCCATTCTTCCTTTCCCCCAGCCCTTAACTGTCAGTAATCTACTTTCTTTCTCTATGGATTTGCCTCTTCGAGACACTTCATATAAATGGAATCATAAGCCATGTCTGGTTTTCTTCATTTAGCATAAGGTTTTCTTTTTAAGTATTCTGTTGTATAGATACACTACATTTTGTTTATCTATTTATTAGTTGGTGACCACTTAAGTTGTTTCCCTTTTGGCTATTGTGAATAATGCTTCTGTGACCCTTCAAAAACAAGTTTCTGTGTGGACATGTTTTCATTTCTCTTGGGTATATACCTGGAAATGGAGTGACTAGGTCACATCGTAACTCTGTGTTTAACATTTTGAGGAACTGCCAGGCTGTTTTCCACAGTGACTACACTTTGTGGGCGCACCCCCCAGCCACGTGTGGGGCCCCAGGGTCTCCACGCCTCTGCCAGTGCTTGTCTTCGTCCGTCCTTGTGAGGACAGCCATCCTGGTGGGTGTCAAGTTGTGTCTCCTGGTTTTGATTTGCATTTCCCTGATGACTAATGATATCAACCATCTTTTTTCACACGCTTAGTAACCATTTGTATATCTTCTTTGGAGAAATGTCTATGGCCTTTTCAATGGGGCTTTTATCAAGTTGTAAGAGTTCTTTATACATTCTAGATACAAGTCTCTTATCAGATACATAATTTCCAATATTTTCTCCCATTCTGCAGGTTATCTTTTTACTTTGTTGTGGGTATCAATGGCGGCACTAAAGTTTTAAATTTTGGTGTAGTCTTATTTATGTTTCCTTTGTTTTGTCACTTGTACTTTTGGTGTTGCAGCAATACCCTTCTATAAGGAAGTGTGGATTACGCCTTGGTTTAAGATTCAGTAACAGAGTGGTGTTGCTATTAACAGGGCTAAAGGATACAGAAAGGGAAAGGGGGCTTTCAGGGATGGAAGGTACTTGGACGATCAAAGGCAGTGAATTTTGTTTGGGGTACATTGAGTTCAAGGTACAGAGAGAGCAAGCAGAGAAAGAGATACCACGTGGACACCTGCAAATATAGGTCTGGAGGAAAGGAAAGCAGTCTAGAAATGAAAAAGAAGGAGAATTGGGGTGCCCAGCTGGCTAAATCAGTGGAATATTTGACTCTCCATCTCACAGTCCTGAGTTAGAGCCCCTCGTTGGATGTAGAACTTACATAAGAAAGAAAAGGAAAGAAAACAAAGGAGAATTAGAAGGTGTCCTCTCAGAAGTGGCAGGTAATGTGGTCCAGCCCCAATGGGACAGCATCTAAGAGAAAAGAAGGGGAACCTGAAACAGCCTCCTGTAGATTCTCTACATTGTTTTGGGGGAGCATTTGGAGGAATGTTTGGAGGGGAAAAAAGAGAATAGCTCTGTGTCACAGGGCTAAGGGAACGTGTGTCACTGAGGATGAGGAGGTGGTGACAAGTAGCATCACACCAGGAGTGGAGCCAGGAGGATAAGGGGGAGGAGAGGGAAGAGAGAGAGGAGGTCACTGGTGGTTGTTGGCAGGGCTGCGGGGGTAGCAAATCTGGACTGAGGGTGTCAGAGTGGGTGGGAGGGCAGCATCAAGAAATATGAAGCTGTTGGGGCACCTGGGTGGCTCAGTCAGTTAAGTGTCTGACACTTGATTTCAGCTCAGGTCATGATCTGTAGTTCATGAATTTGAGCTTTGTTTTGTTTTTTTTTTTTAATTTTTAATTTATTTTTGATACAGAGAGAGACAGAGCATGAGAGGGGGAGGGGCAGAGAGAGAAGGAGACACAGAACTGGAAGCAGGCTCCAGGCTCTGAACTAGCTGTCAGCACAGAGCCCGACGCGGGGCTCGAACCCACGAACGTGAGATCTGACCTGAGCCAAAGCCAGAGGCTTAACCGATTGAGCCACCCAGGCGCCCCATGAATTTGAGCTTTGAATCAGGCTCTGCAATGACAGTGCAGAGCCTGCTTTAGATTCTTTTTCCCTCTGCCCATCCACACTCGTGCTTTTCTCTCCTAAAATAAATAAGTAAATTTAAAAAAAAAAAAAAAAAGGAAAGAAAGAAAGATGAAGTTGTTTTAAAAAGGAGAGAGTGAAATAGTGTAACAGAAATGCAGAGTGATAAAAGATTTCATTTTTGTTCTGTTTTTTTTTTTATGATTAGGGCTTGAGTATTTTGTGGGCCAAGGGGGAGGAGAGATGAGAGATTCTGTGGGAGGGATTAGTTGATAGGCCACTCTCTGTGGAGATGGGAGGGATCGTGAGCCATGAGTAGAAGAGTTAATCTTTGCAGGTTCATTTTCCCACCACCCCGCCTTTTTTGAGGTAGATTTCCCAAAATCCTTTGGTACAGGATCTGGGGTCACCAGTTTGGGAAATGATCTAGATTAAGAGCATCTCAAAGTCAGGGACCTTATTCATCTCTGAGGTTATAGCCCCTGGAAGGTAGTAGTTATGAGAACAGCAGGTAGATGGACAAAGTGAGGTGAGGAAGACGGTCCCAGCACCCAGGCACAGGAGGCGACGTAGTAAGAATTATGCATACAGGAAACAAAGATGAGAGAAGTTGAAGTTCATATGGCCTCCATTGAGTCAGGGTCAGTTGAGACAAGTCGACTAAGACCAAGTGGGTGCAGGTCCATTGTCAGCCTTACATGTATTTTCATTTTATATATATAGGATGTGAATTATTTTTTCAGGGTTTTTTTTTTAAACTTTCTTTGTTTATTTATTTTTGAGATAGAGCACAAGTGGGGGAGTGTTAGAGAGAGAGGGGGAGACACAGAATCTGAAACAGGCTTCCAGGCTCTCAGCTGCTGGCACAGAACCCAATGCGGGGCTCAAACCCACGGGACCGCGAGATCATGACCTGAGCCAAAGTCAGACACTTAGCCGACTGAGCCACCCAGGCGCCCCAGGATGTGAATTTTCTGTTGGTGCGAATGTTGCAGCAGCACACTGCTGCTGATTCTTCTTTTCACTATTTTATTTTTTTTAAGTAATCTCTCCACCCACCATGGGGCTCAACCTCCCAACTTTGAGATCAAGAGTCACATACTCTACCAACCGAGGCAGCCCTGCACCCCACCACTGTTGATTTTTAATGCCATTTTTTGGTGTTCCCAGTTGATGCTGTCTGAATGGTTGATTGACGTCCCTCCAGATCTGGGCCAGGAGTGGATCGTGGTTGTGTGCCCTGTTGGGAAAAGAGCCCTGATCGTGGCCTCCAGGGTGAGTAGCTGCCCCCTCCCTACGCTTAGTCTGTAGTGGGAGGATCCTCCGTACTTTGTGCTCTTGCGCTTGGCCTGGAGATTGAAACGCTTTCCTGCAGGAGGGATTTGTCGAGAGCCATCTTTGCACTGATGAGACCCCTGCAGATTGTGAGGCAAGAGGGCGAGGAGACCTTGATGCCTAATGGAATGGTAACTTTCCACACAGGGTTCTACCAGTGCCTACACCAAGGGTGGTTACTGCGTCAACAGGTTTCCTTCCCTTCTGCCGGGAGGCAACAGGCGAAACTCAGTGACAGCAAAAGGTACCTATATAAAATTGTCTATTAAGTTAAAAAAAATTTTTTTTAGAAATATACATATACTTATTTTTAAGTAATCTCTCCACCCAACAGTGGTTCGAACTCATGACCCCGAGATCAAGAGTTGCATGGTCTACCAACTGAGCCAGCCAGGTGCCCCTGTTTATTAAGTTTTATAATTCACAAAAGACAGTAGAAGCTTGGTTACGTATTTTAAAGACCCACTCTTTTTTAAAAAGAATTTTATGTTTTATTTATTTTTGAGAGTGAGAGTGTGAGCAGGAGTAAGAAAGGGACAGGGAAAGAAGGGAACAGAAGATCTGAAGCGAGTACTCAGCACTGAGAGCAGCAAGCCTGATGCAGGACTTAAACTGACAAACTGTGAGATCGTGACCTGAGCCAATGTCGGGCGCTCAACCCACTGAGCCACCCAGATGTCCCGAAAGACTCACTTTGAAAGCCTACCTTTAAAACTATACATCTGGACTCAGGCCATCTTCTTCAAGGTCAGGTCTCCTCAGCTGCAGAATAGATGCAGCACTATGAATTAAAGTCAACACACCTTTCCCACAGGCATCGATTACAAGGTGACCCATGCAGTTTTGGGGGAAAAGGTCCCTTAGAATGCTGAGTGTAAAGTATCATAAGCTGTTGCTGGGGCTTCCTGCCAAATTCCCTTTTCTCCTGGATGTTCTCCTGTATCGTTGTCCAAACCTTAGCCTCTCCCTCTAACCTGGGCTCAGCCGAGAAGACTGAGATCACGGAGGTTAAATAAGTTACTCACTGTCATTTACCGAGAAGGTGGCAGAGCTGGGCCTGAACCCTCCTCTCTTCTCTGCCTGCTCAGGCTCTCTTGGTGGTTCCTTATGTGCTCGGCACTGAGCCTTGACTTTTCTATCGGCTTTCAGAGCCCTTCACTCGTGAGCTTCGGCTCACCCATTTTCATGTTTTTCCTCTACTTACTATACCCACTCCTAGCTTTGTTTAGCTGGCTTGCCTCCCTGCTCCCCACATATGCCCGGTTCATTTCACCTCTACACCTTTGCTCATGCCATTTCAGTACTCTGGCCTGAAATACCCTCCCATCTCCCTCTGCCCTATTGTTATAATCCTCTGATCCCAGAAGACTGTGTCCAGGTACCATCTCTTACATGCAGCATCTCCTGCTGCTCTGATCTCGCTCCTCTGGAATTCCTGTTGCTCTTAGGTCGTGTTGTACAGTTCAGCTCTTAGTTCTTTTCTCTATGGTCATCTTATCTTATCCTTTACTGGACTGTAAGGTCCTTGGTATATGTGCTGCCAAAGCGAGCACTGGATTGTAAGGTCCTTAAATTTTTTTTTTAACATTTATTTATTTGAGAGACAAAGAGACAGAGCATGAGCAGGGAAGGGGCAGAGAGAGAGACACACACAGAATCCAAAGCAGGCTCCAGGCTCTGAGCTCTTAGCACAGAGCTTGATGCAGGGCTTGAACTCAAGAACTGCGAGATCATGACCTGAGCTGAAGTTGGCTGCTTAACCAACGGAGCCACCCAGGCACCCCCGGATTGTAAGGTCCTTAAAGGCAAGAATTACTTATAGGTAATACTCCACACAGAACATAGTTCCTATGATAGGAACTGAAAAGGGCATGTAAATTCAGATGGAAGATTACTTGCCTCTTGGATTGGAGCTTTTCTAAGGTAAATAAATGTTCCAGTTTATCTAAAAGTTCAGAATAGGGGCACCTGGATGGCTCCGTTGGGTAAGTGTCTGACTTCAGCTCAGGTCATGATCTCACAGGTCGTGAGTTCAAGCCCCACGTCAGGCTCTGTGCTGACAGATCAGAGCCTGGAGCCTGCTTCGGATTCTGTGTCTCCCTCTCTCTACAGCTCCCTACCCTCTCAAAATAAATAAACATTAAAGTAAATAAATAAAATGAAAGTTCAGTATTTCCACCTGGCTTAAGGGTGGCCTTGATCCCACTCATGCTGTCCTACCTCGAGTTGCCGTTAAGCTGCACTGGGAGCAAGAAAGGGCCGTGAGGGGGCACCTGGGTGGCTTAATCCATTAAGCCTCAGACTTTGGCTCAGTGTATGATCTCGAGGTTTGTGAGTTCAGGCACTGACGGTGCAGAGCCTACTTGGGATTCTCTCTTTCTCCCTTGTTCTCTGTCCCTCCCCCGCTTGCACCCGCCCCCAAATAAAAAAATAAAATTTAAAAAAAAAAGGGCCATATGAACTTTCTCTGTAAGGAACTCTGATTGGAAGGGGAACCCCATTCTAACTTTCTGTTCCGTGTCCCCAGACTACACCATTCTGGATTGCATTTACAGTGAGGTGAACCAGACCTACTATGTTCTAGATGTGATGTGCTGGCGGGGACACCCTTTTTATGACTGCCAGGTAAGGATTGGTAGTTTCCTCATGTCTTCTCCTATTTTCTCCTCTCCTGGGAAAGTGGCTCAGCATGTGGGTTTGGTACGTGACCAGCTTCTTGGTATGTACAGGATGTGGTATATCAAGAACATTATCTAATGTTCCTTGCCTCTTTGAGTGTGTTTAAATTAGCTTTGTTTTTTAAAAAAGGAGGAGGAGGAACTAAGGGAAGTACAGCAAATCTTGAGGGGAGGAAAGAGAGAAATAGAGCAGAAGGGCAGGCCAGGACTCTAGGAGCTGCAGCCACCCCCTCGCTCTCTCTGGAGTGTGGGAGGACTGCTGGTGGGAGGACAGTGGGCAGTGGGGATGGCGCCTGTGCAGGCGGCACAAGAAAGAGAAGGTGGAATGAAGTCGCCATCAAATAGTCTCTGGCCACCTCTCCCGCTTCACAACCACATCCTGCCTCTGAAAACAGCAGGGCCTCCCTGGTTCAGCCCGAAGCCTTGAATCTCTGAGGGGCCAGCTCTGGAAGGAGATGTTCCAAGTGAGGAGGGACCCCGATATTCTCCCCTCAAGGGTCACCTCCCCCCAGCGTTTTTCTGAGATTGGTGATTCTTAGGAGGGACAGTAGCAGTCATCGGAGTAAGGCTAAGTCAGCCCCTCAGACTTCATCTCTGCTCCCAACACTGCTCTGTCAACGTCCTGGTTTTATAATGGTGATTTTTTGTGCTCCCTGCCAATTTGCATATCATAGTAGTTCTCAATGTGGTTGGAAATGCAAGTTCCCAGACCTACTGAATCAGAAACCCTGGGGTCAACTCGTGTTTTCACAAGCCTCCAGGCAGTCATCAGGGAGGCCCAACGCTCAGAATCATGGGTGGTCACTGTAGGCCACCTCTTTCCATAGCCATTAGCCAAAGCATGATTTCTCAAAGCATGATTTCCCAGAGTATGCTGCTGAATCCGTAACAGCCCAGACTTGCACTGCTGAGCACTTTGTGAGCATTATCTCCCTGAAACCCTTACAAGAACTCTGTAAGGTGAGTACCATTGTCATTCCTCATCATCCAGGAATGGCAGGACGCTGAGAGCCCCAGACGGTAGGTACCTTGCTCAAGTCCAGAGCGGCATCTAAAACTCAGATCTCATAAATTCAATCTAGAGCATATTTTCCTTTAATTCTGTTGAAGGATGCTTCATCACATGTATTCACAACTTATAAATTTGGTAACTAAAACTACCTATATTTCTATAATATATAGAAAAGACTGTGGTGGGGTTTTTTTTAATTTTTAAAAGCAAAATAATGGACAAGAAACAGAAGGTTCTAAATAGCTACAGAAGGGTACATATCAGTAGTTGAGAGAATAAAGTATTTTATGAGAAGTTAAAACTATACAGCAGTTTCTAACCCTCAGAATTAAAATAAAACAAAAGCTAACATAATGTGCTTTGGAATTAGAGTCCTGGGTTCCATGGTATTTTCTGTGGGCAAATGATATAATCCCTTTGAACCTCAGAATACTTGCCTGTAAAATGGAGATGGTGGTAATCCAGCTCTCAGAGGGCGGTTGAGGACTAATCAGGGTGTGTGAAGTCCTTAAAAAGGGGCCTGCCACACAGTAGGCCTTCAGTGATCAGTGTTGGCTCTACTATTATTAAAAATCCTATTGGATTTTTAAAAAAATCCCCAAAGATTTTATATTAACATCTTTCTGACCTTATGGCAGTGTTTGAAGAGACAGGAGCGCGATGCTAGAAGAACTTAGATCTTCATAAATTACATGGCTATTTAGGACGGAGTGTTTTTGTTCATATCATCATTTGAAATGAGCAGCATTTCATCTTTCTGTGTCCCTTCTCTGTGGCAGACTGATTTCCGATTCTACTGGATGCACTCAAAGTTACCAGAAGAAGAAGGACTGGGAGAGAAAACCAAGCTCAATCCTGTAAGGCTTGGTGTTAGGATTGCAGGATTCTCGATGTGGATTGGTTTGAATTGGTCTGTTATCTAAATATAATCATTATGAATGAACTTATCTTTTTTATTTTGAGGCAGCATAGCATAATAGGAAAGGTGTGGGCTTAACAGCCATCCAGGTCTGAACCTGTTTTGGCTTTAACAATTACTAAAGTTAACTAGCAATTAACTGAAGTTAATAACTTCATTTGGCCTTAGTTTCTTCATCTATGCAATAGGGTTAATAACACCTACTTTACAGGGTTGTTCTAAGAACCAAACGATACAAATGTGCAAGTTCTCCTAACATGATACTTCTGGTATGCACTTAATAAATAGTGGTTGGGGGCACCTGGGTGGCTCATTCTGTTAAGCATCTGACTTCAGCCCAGGTCATGATCTCATAGTTCATGGGTTTGAGCCCCGTGTCGGGTTCTGTGCTGACAGCTCAGAGCCTGGAGCCTGCTTCAGATTCTGTATCTCCCTCTTTCTCTATTCCTACGCTGCTCATGCTCTGTCTCTTTCTCTCAAAAATAAACATTAAAATTTTTTTAAAATAAATAGTGGTTGTATAAAATGCTAAGTATTTTATAATTACTAATAATGCTATCTAGAATAATGCTGTCTAGAACTCCAGTACAGTGGTTCTCAAACTGTAACGTGCATCAGCAGAGGCTGGAGGCCTGGTGAAACGTAGATACTTGAGCCCTCCTCACCAGTGTTTGTGTTTCAGTAGGGCTAAGGTGAAGCCTAAGAATTTATATTTCTAACAAGTGATGCTGGTGCTCCTGGTCCATGGACGACACTTTGAGAACCTCTGCTCTTGTATGTGAGCTGAGAGTGACCTCATCTAGTCAGCTGATTCGTTTTACAGATGAGAATGTAGGCTCAGAGAGGGACTACTTTCTCCAACACCCCACAGGCCAGGATGAAAGGCCAAGTGCCTTTGCTATCCACTCTGATTGAATAGGCGATGGCTATTTTCAGGGCATTGTATTAGCAAACACTTGTAGATTGGCATTTGATTGTATTGCATGTAATACTCTTAAAAGTAATCAGACAACTAGTTACAGGACAATAATTAGGGTCAGTATCTAGCGATGTTATCAGGACGGTCCTGGAAGAACATGCATTGAGGAAGGGGAACACAGGAGCTGCTCTCTCTGAAATGTTCTTTTGTTTTGTTTTTTGTTTTTTATTTATTTTTGAGAGACAGAGAGAGACAGCGTGAGCAGGGGAAGGTCAGAGAGAGAGGGAGACACAGAATCTGAAGACAGGCTCCAGGCTCTGAGCTAGCTGTCTGCACAGAGCCTGACGCGGTGCTCAAACCCACAAACCGTGAGATCATGACCTGAGCCGAAGCCAGACGCTCAACTGACTGAGCCACCCAGGCGCCCCTCTCTGAAATGTTCTAAGCACTCTTAGAGTATTATCTTAGTGTATTATCTCATTGAACCAGTGCAACAACCCCATGAGATAGATATCCTATTCATTATCCTAATTTATAGATGGGAAAGCAGAGGCATATAGAGATGAAATGATTGGCAGAGTGGGGAGTCAAACCCAAGCAATCTGACGTATTAGAGTTTTAGTCCTAATTACTTTATTATACTTCTCAGTCTAAGAACCCTTACTGGGGGCACAGTTGGTTAAGCGCTTCTACCTTGCTGGGTGGGTGGCTCAGTTGGTTAAGCGTCCGACTTCAGCTCAGGTCATGATCTCACAGTTTATGGGTTTGAGCCCCGCGTTAGGCTCTGTGCTGACAGCTCAGAGCCTAGAGCCTGCTTTGGATTCTGTGTCTACCTCTCTCTGTGCCCCTCCCCTGCTCATGCTCTGTTTCTCTCTGTCTCATTAAATAAATAAATAAATAAAAACCCTTGCTGATGTGAAAGGGGCTTCACTAGCCTTTCTGTAGGACTTTCATATGGCTGCGAGAATAACATACAGTCCCTAAACCTAGCCCAGGATACTGCTTCTAAGTCCTGGGTGTGTGTTAAAATCAACTGGACAGCTTTAAAAAAAAAAAAAA
>NC_043708.1:111370287-111386959 GCF_006229205.1 Suricata suricatta | reverse complement strand
ACATGTACTAATTTTTTGTTCTAATTTATGTTTTAGTTTAAATTTGTAGGACTAAAGAATTTCCCTTGTACCCCTGAGAGCCTGTGTCAGGTGCTGTCAATGGATTTCCCTTTTGAGGTAACACAACCATTGTCTTTAGTGCTCTGACGTGATTGCAGGACACAGGGAAGCTCGGTTACCCAGAGCTTAGGATATCCTCTGACTTTGCTGTATCAAAGCATCAGAAAAGGGCTTCTCCATTAGAGAAGTCAGAATTCCAGAGCTGGAGGGGCCCTGCTTGTCTATGTCCCTCATTTTACAGGTGGAGAGGCGGGGGTCCAGGGAGGGATAAGGCTTCCATTCCTAGGTCCTTCTGGGGTGCCTATTTCCTGCTACAAGCCTGCCTACCATGGCTGACTGTAAAACTGGGGGCTCCTGTGGCTGACAGACCACAGGGGTTCAAACTCCTTGTCTTTCCTTCCAAGAGTAAATGATGCCTGGGGATGGCCATGCTTGCTGAGCAGTGGCATGGAGGCAGGGTGACAGACTTGTCCTGGTTTGTCCAGAACTTTCCCAATTTAGCACCGTAAGTGTCATGGCCCTAGAAGCTCCTCAGTTCTCAGCGGCCTTTTGTCATTTTCAGAACCTCCCGTTATCCTCTCCAGGCTCAACACACGGACTTTACTCTGCCCATCATATCCTTTAAAATTCTGCCTAGTCACGCACAAGTATTTGCTTGAACTTGATATAATTTTGTTAAAAGGATCACAGCTTTCCAAATGAGGAAATGGCAAAGGCTGGGTTGCCTTCAATTCTGAGAGTCAATTAAGAAGGTGGTAAGAACACCATCTTTATTTATAACCCTATGCCCCAGTGACAATAAATGCTTTTTAGAGATGAGTCACTGAATCACGGAAAAGAAAATGTGGGACTGTAGGAGGTCTTCCTGTTGAGAAAAACTTGAGTTTCCCAGAACATAACTTGCAGATAATTTAGGGGGAGGTCAGGCAGCCAACAGTGGCGTAGGGAACAGGACTTTTTGACAACCTGTGATCCCTGTGTTTAGCAGTCCAGCATCTCGGAGGGGCCTGTCCCATTCCCCTGCTTTGTGCCCTGCGTGGAGCACATTCCCCCTTACAGAGACGTCTGAGTGCTGAAAAGTACATGGGATCCGGGCGCAGAAGACCTGGGTTCATGTTGAGTTTCTGCTTCATACTGCCTAGGTTTGGGGGGGAGGCCCCCACAGCTAGCCCTAGCCCCTTTTCTTAAACACCCTCAATGGTGGGTAGGAGGGTGAAGTAGTGGGTAGGCAAGCCCCTGTATACAGGAAAGTGCTATTTATATTTTTATTTTCAAAAATTTAGATTTCTAGGCCATTTCTTCATTTAGAGAAATTGCATGTATGAGAAACAAGGATTCTTTTTCCATTGGCAGTGATCCAGGAAAGGGAGTTGGCCTGCAAGAGCCGTCCCCGTGTGCACAGGCTCTCCTGGAAACATGGAGCCCCAGAAATCACTTTGGTTTCCCCTTTTGTAGGTAGACGGACTTCTCTTCTACCACAAGCAGACCCACTATAGCCCTGGCAGCACTCCTCTCGTGGGCTGGCTGCGCCCCTACATGGTGTCAGATGTCCTCGGAGTGGCCGTGCCAGCTGGCCCGCTGACCACCAAGCCAGAATATGCTGGGCAGCAGCTCCAGCAAATTATTGAGCACAAGAGGGGCCAGGAAGGCATGAGGGAGAAAGTCACACACAAGGCATCTGGTGATGGGCGCTATGAGCTAGAACACCTGTCTACCCCCAAGCAGAAGAGCCCTCCCCTCTGCCTGGACCCCCCTGGGAGCCTCATGGAGAACTAAACAGGACGGTTCCTTGGGAGTCACAGGACAGTGCTTGCTGGGGAGGAGGACAGCGGCAACAACAGGTGACTTGGTTTTACAGTGGACTTTGCAAAGCCACTCTGGCTCAGACAGGGAACGGAGGTTTCCAGACTTAGGTGGGTTTGGGTTTGGGGATTTGAGAAGTCACTCCCTGTGAAAAGTGTATCCCAGATATCTACAATGTAAATACATGTAATTCTTAAGAAAGAAGTTGTTTGTGATTCTTAAAACTTTAGGTGGTCGTGACCCTCCCCCACCTCCACCCCCAAGGCCACCTAAGCCATGACTGTTCAAGTCTTGGCCCATTGCACTGTTTTTAGCACTTAAGCATTCTGCTGAGTTTCCAGTTGCTGCAGTTAGTAACGTCATTTTCTAAAAGGTCTTACCAGGAACTGCAGTTCTTGGTATTTGAATGTGTTCCCTCTTCTGAGAAGTGTGAGTTTCTTTGGTTTAGACACTGCCTGAGATAAAATGCAAATGGAGTTCATTCATTCACAACTTCAACAAACATTGTGCCTTCCAGAAGATAAGCCTTGTGCTGGGCCCCATGATGTAGGGGGGTTATGGAGACAGGACTCGATCTCTGCCCTTGAGGAGTTCAAAGTCCAATGAGGAAAGACACCCACCAGCAGGACAGCTGAGAGGGTTGCTTAAGGGCTGAAAGATGCAGAGAGCCTGGGTCGGGAGAGCAGAGGAGGGTCCACAGAGGAGGTTGGAGCAGAACTGAGGCTCTGAGCAGGACAGAAAGGGCTCTGCAGACAGGAGAGTGGGCGTTTCTCACACAGGCAGCAGGGTATGGCGTTGCACCATCCAGAGCAGGGCAAGACTCCCTCCGGGACCTGAGGTAGGCTCAAGTTTAAAGGAGGGTTGGGGAGCTGCCCAGGAGGAGGCCGGAGAGAGAGATAGACCTATGTATTCTGCAGAGGTTTTAGATTTTCTGTCATGGAAGCGCTTTGAGCAGGTCAGATCCATTCAGATTGGTGAAGTAGGCTCTTTGGCAGCGGTGGCAGTAGAAGATAGTATCTAAAACTAACCAATTCATTTCTGCTCTGTGTTCAGGAAGCGTGTCCCATTTCCTGTGGCTTCGATCTGCTCCTCGCACTGCTTTTCACCTTTCTAGGACTTCTTTTATTGGACAAAAAAGATTCCACTATTCTAGTCCAGCAGCACTAGCGTCCTGTGGACAAAATTTCGGAGGGATGCAGGTTAGATCTTGTCTGACCAGCAGTTGTTCCCTTGTGATGATTAATTCTGGGAATAGATCTGGGCAGAAGTCGTGGTTCAGTAGAGCCCGATTACACACATTCAGCACACCACTGGAACTAGCCTCAGCATTGGGCTCTTACAGAGCTGCTAAAGCTGACTCTCTAAAATCGGAGAAGGAAGACAACTACTCCCCCACCCCCATAATGATCCTGCTGGCTGTGGATTGAAGCATGCCTACATCAATAAGCTCTTTTCTGAGTTTGGGTCAATTCTGCAATAAGAACATTGTGTTCCTCTTGCCAAGAAGCATGGTGTTGGCTGCCTAGATGCTACATGATCTTCCAAAGGAAGTCTCTTGTTTGTGCTCTCAGCAGGCCAACTATATCATTTCAGGAGCTGTGCATACTAGCGAGCGTCATAGAGACTTGGCTGGGCTCTGCTCAGAAATAAGCAGTCTGAAGGGACTGCTTCCTCAAAGGACACTCATGGGAGACAGAACACACAAGCCAAACCTATCACCATGCACAACTTGGTATTGTTGAATAATAGCTCGAAGAATGTATCTTAGAGGAGTGCCCCTTCTATTTTTAACCAAGAGCCAGTATTATCAATAACTGAATAGAATGTGTCGTCTTCTGGTCATATTTCTTATTTATTATAAAACCACCTCCTGTCACCTGTTTCAAAGATGGTTGTGTGAATAAGCTATTGTGACTGGATATGAGTTTTCTGGCCACCCTTCCGAATAGCAACCCGTTTCCTTTTTGTAGAATTATCTCTTCCCCAAGCAGTGTGATCTGGTGGGACTATAATCTCTGGGAACTGCCCTCCTTTGGCCAAATGTCAGGCTCATGACTCAAGATGGGCCAGTCACATAGTCCTCACCAAGAATCTGTATCATTTTTCTTTAATTAAAAAAAATTTTTAATATATAGATTTATTTATTTTTGAGAGAGAGTCATTGTGAGCAGGGGAGGGACAGAGAGAGAGAGAGAGAGAGAGGGAGAGGGAGAGGGAGAAACAGAATCCGAAGATAGGCTCCAGGCTCTGAAGCACAGAGCCTGAGGGTAGGCTCGAACTCACAAACTGTGAGATCATGATCTGAGCCCAGTCGGATGCTTGACCGACTGAGCCACCCAGGCACCCCACCAAGAATCTGTATCTTAAGCAGAAGACCAAGGAGAGTGAGTGAATCCATTGGAATTCATTTATTTGGTCCTCAGAAAGTCAGTGGGTGTTGCTTGTTCTTGCTGTGAAACCTATGAGCATCCTGTAAATTATATCTTGCTTAAATTAGCCAGAGCTTATTTCTAGGCTCACAACCAAAGAATCCTATCTGATCCCATTGCCCAGTATGGTCTACCCTGCTTGCCCTTGGCTGGAGGGCCAGTGTGGCATGAGTTAACAAAGGACTACTCATTGAGATCACCTGTTTCATCTCAAAAGCCACTTGAACCCATGCACCTAGAAAACAGTAGGCTGTTCAACCAGTTGATGCAAAATAAGTAGTCTTGGTTGTTTTAATGTTAGCCCAGAAAACTATGCTTCAATGCCTGCATCAAAGAGTTGGTGTCATCGTAATTCGCTTGTGTTTGATGATAATTTGTCTACAAACACTACTTCTTCATTAGTTCACTTTGCACTTATGTCAGAAACCTGACTTCTGTTCCTACCACTTCCAAGTGCTCTCATCAAGGGACTGGTGGTCTCCTGTTTTCCAAATGAAAGGGATGTTTCCCAGTCTCTCTTTTTCCTGACTTCAGCTACTGTATATATGTTGATGCCCTCTCTGAGCTCCAGCCCTGTCTATGTATCTCTAACTCCTTACCAGCCAACCTCTCGGTCACCAGAAATGGTACAGCCCAAACCGAACTCATTATCTTTCCCCCGTAGTCCGACTCAGTCATGTTCTCTTCCTGCGATCCTTGTCTGTGTTAATAGCATTTAGTCACCCAAGCTAGGAACCTAGGTATATCATATTTCTGTCCATTTCTACCTTTCACAGCTAGTGACTCACCAGGTCTTTTACATTCTACCTCTCTCTTTTCCATTTCCCCTATGACCTAAGGCCTTAATTCAAGTCTTCATCATCCTGGAGTACTGCCAAAGTCCCTTACCTAGTTTCCCTGCCACCAATCTTTGCCCCACTCTAATCCACCCCTGCCACAACTGGCAGGGTGACCCTTTCTAAAAAATTCATTACTTCAGGATTTCCCATTGCCTATAAGCTCCTCAACTTGTCATACAGTTTTCTTCATGACCTGGCCTTAGCATATCTGTCCAGCCTCATAAATTACTTTCCTTCCTTTGCTGCCTCCTCTCCAGGGATGCTGCTTTACAGTTCCTTGTACAAACGTGTTTCATACACATCCTCCCACCTCCATCACCATGTCCCTCCTCACTCTGGTTCCATTCATCTGATAAATATATCTACTCATCTTTGGAAACTCCATTCAACAGATATCTGGTTGAACCTTTACCTCGCAGGTAGAATTAGCCATTCTCATTTTTGCACCCTCCCAATCCCACTGCATATTTATGGATAGTCTTCTATCTCTCCCAAATTTAGGGAGAGTCCTCAAGACCACCCTTAGGTTTGATAATTCAACAGAAGAATTCACAGAACTCACTGAAAGCTATGATACTCACAGATAGAGTGTGCCACAGTGAAAGGACACAGATTAGTTAGCGAAGAGGAGAAATGCATGGGGCAGAGTCCCAAAAATTCCAAGCATAAGTCTTCCAGTTGTCCTCTCCTGGGGAAATCATGGACAGCATTAACTTTCCTGGGTACTGTGTGTGACTGTGCTCATGGAGTATGGCCAACCAGAGAATCTAACCTGAGCCTTGGTGTCCTAAGATTTTACTGGGACTTGGTCATATAGACCTGATTGGCTGACCCCAGTCTCTAGCCTTTCCAGAGGTCTAGCTGATAACACATGATCCAAAGTTCTCATTTCCCCCAATCACATTGCTAGACTTGTCTGGTGTGGCCAAAGACCCCCAGGTAAACACTTTTTTAGGACATTCTTAGGAGCCCAGGGAAAAGGCTACCCTCCCTTTGAGCAAGTTTAACTTTCTTTTTATTTTTTTATTTTTTTAAGGTTTTATTTATTTTTGAGAGAGAGAGAGAGAGAGAGAGACAGCATGAGCAGGGGAGGGTCAGAGAGAGAGGGAGACATAGAATCTGAAGACAGGCTTCCGGCTCTGAGCTATCTGTCAGCACAGGGCCTGATGTGGAGCTCGAATCCATAAACCATGAGATCATGACCTGAGCCAAAGTTGGCTGCTTAACCGACTGAGTCACCTAGGCGCCTCTGAGCAAGGTTAACTTCCTTACTGTGCACTCCCTCTATTAGATTGAGGTCAGAGACCTGGTCTTACTCATCTTTAGGTCCCCAGTGCCTGGCATTATGCCTGGCACTTGTTTTAAGTAGTGTTGGTTGGGTGGATGAAATGATGAGCTGGAATGAGAAGGCAGTCTGAGGGATAGCCTCTCTCTTCTCTACTGCAAAGAGTAGTGACCCTGGAGTGGAGGTGGGTGGTGGCCTGCTAATGGGTAGTTGAATATGCTGTAGAGTTCTAAGAATATGAACTAATGTTTTAAAAGGACAACCTGAAAACTTCTCAGGATTAAAGCTATGGACTTCTCCTCTAGTAGTAGTAAGGAAATGAGTAAAAACCTCACAATACATATTTTTAAGCAGATGTGGTCATCTGCGTCTTGCCTTCTGATATGTAGGACAGGAAAAGTGGAGAAATGCCTTGAGATTTTGGCAACAGTAGGACTGCTTCCTTTGGTAAGAAGCACTGATTTCTGAGTTCCACCCTGTCTTAGGATTTTGTGATTATATCCAGTCTTTACATCAAAAAATCTCAAGGGGCACCTGGGTGGTCAGTTGGTCAAGCTTCTAACTCTTGATTTCTTCAGCTAAGGTCATGATCTCATGGTTGTGAGATTGGGCCCTGCCTTGGACATCACACTGAGCATGGAGCCTGCTTAAGATTTTCTCTCTCTCTCTCTCTCTCTCTCTCTCTCTGCCCCTCTCCCCAACTTGTTCTCTCTTAAAAAAAAAAATAAAAGAGGGGTGCTTGGGTGGCTCAGTCAGTTAAACAACTGACTTCAGTTCAGAGCATGATCTCACAGTTTATGAGTTCGAGTCCTGCATAGGGCTCTGTGCTGGCACTTGGAGCCTGGAGCTGCTTCAAATTCTGTGTCTCCCTCTCTTTGCCCTCCCCTGCTCACATTTTGTCTCTCTCTCAAAAATAAACATGAAAAAAAATTTTAATTAGAAAAAAATGAACCAAATTCATTTAAAAATGTTGTTTCCCACCGAGTCCTGAGAAGTTTGGTCTTGGGTCTTGATTTGATTGTGACTCACCCCTGGGTGCCCCTCGCAGTGGGTCCACTGTAAGGCGGAGGCAAGGAGGAGGGGACTCGGAGAGCTGAGAGATTGTCTGTAGTGCAGATGAATTAAGAATGGCCTCACCCCGGGGTTCCCCTTGATTTCTGCTCCAGTAATCATCTCAGTTCTTGGGTTTGAGCCCCGCCTCGGGCTCTGTTGCTGCACTGATAGTGTGAAGCCTACTTGGGATTCTCCCTCTCTCCATTTCTCTGCTTCTCCCCTGCTGGCTCTTTCTCTTTCAAAATAAATAAATAAACTAAAAAAAGGAAAAAGCATGGCCTCAGGCAGAGCTCCAGGGTGGCTCAGTCCATAAAGCATCTGGACTCTTGACTTTGGCTCAGGTCCTGATCTTGCCAGGCAGGAGTCTCACTGAGCAGGAGCTGAGCCTCACCTCAGACTCAGCATGGAACCCAGAGATTGCTGGAGATATTCTCTCTCTCTCTCTCCCTCTCCCCCCTCCACTCCCCTTGTATGCTCTCTCTCTCTCTCTCAATAAACTGTAAAATAAAAAAAAATCGTATTAAAAAAAGGAGTGGCCTCAGGCAGCAAATATATGAGGGAAGAGACAGAATCCCGATGTAGAATGTGTGCATTTGTTTCTCACATCCATTCCAAGTCATAGCGATTGTTTTGAAAAGTTGATTTTTGTGTCTGTTTTGAGGAGGCAGAAAAGTGACCAGAGGCAGCCTAGGAAAATGGGGTGGGGGGTAGGCCTCGATATTGGGCTCCGCGCCAAGTGGCGTTCTCCTCATCTTCAGAGACAGTTTGGAACCAGAAGAGACAAAATTTGAAACCTGGATAGTTCTGGCTAAGATTTGGCACAGACCATGAACACTTGTAGCAAACTTCCTCCCTTCTTGCTTCCCTCTGGCTGGCAGTCCTTCGAGCCTGCTCTCTCTCTCCCTCTGCTTTTGCCCTGCAGGTTTTCTCCCCAGTCAGACCAGGAAATAAAAGATGAGACTCCAGTCTGTCAGTTCCGCTTCTCTTTGGCAACTTTAACAAAAGCTTTTATAAGGGAGGAAGTTGAAACTGGTTCAAACAAGGTTCTGTCTATTCATGGACTTAATTCGTCCATTCTGCTCTGGACTCCCATAAGTCAACGTGAGTGAAGCCGGTTAACTCAGATGGTACCTCCCTCTTATATCCAATGTTTTCTCTTAAGCAACTAAGTATCCAAGGTAACCAAACCAGGTTGGTAAATTTTTGGTAAAAACTAGACCTTGTTGGCTAGAAGGGACAGATCCCTTCTTTCAGCAAACATTCCATACCACCTACTGTGTACTGTGTATCATGCTAGGTTCTAAAGAAAGTAATGACTAAGACATGGTCCCTGCCCCCAAGGAATCCATGATCTAGGAGGAGAAATGGACAAGGAAGCAAATTAATCAGAGTGTTAAATAAACTCTAGATACAGGTGTCAGGTGTGGAAATGTTATGCCCAGATTTCAATATCGTCCCCAAAAACCAGAGACCGCCGGGGAGACCGAGTCACGCATGCAAAAGCAAAGGGCTTTATTACGGGCTTAGGCTGGCCAGGGCCTAAACTCGGGCTCACAGACTTTCCCAGCACAGTGGATCCGTGCTGAGAGCCCCGAACAAAGGGGGGGTAGGGCCTTTATGGGTTTTGGGAAGGGGGAGTTACAGGAAATGGTGACACAGGTACAGGGGTCCAATCATTATCGCCTAACATCATTGGCAGTAACTTTAACCATACACATTGTCCAGAGTGTTCATTACTTTTGGCGGGACCCAATCACAACATTTAGAGTATTACAGAGTGGACCCAGGACCCTCACATGGGTGTAACTAGCCTTAAGCAATAAGTGATTATCTATAGCTTCTATCCTAGGCCTGCCCTTAGGAGTGTTAAGCATTTTAGCTGGCCGCTTCTGATTGGGAGTTACTAGGATGGTCCCTGGTTGAGCAATCTATGCCCTTTTATTTTCTAATGATTCTGAGAAACCCGGCACTTAGGCCTCCAGGGTCAGAGGGGAAACTTGAAGCTTGTCATGGAGTCAGTTTGATTCAGACCTGCGTCCTTACAGAAGTAACATAGACTAGTGAATGATTAACCTGTGATTTGGGAGTGGTGCATAGGGTGTCAGATGAGAAAACTGTAAGAGCCAGCTCATGTTCTAGTTAAAAAAAAAAAAAAAAAGGCGGCCGAGAACAGCAATAGGTAAGGGCGGACCCCTAGAGTATTTAGGGTCATGGGGGAATGTAATCTACGTGGTATAAGGTTTTTCACCTTTCTTGCAGAGCTCACGTTCAGCCATTCCAGTTGTGATAGATTTAGCTTATGAATAAACAAGAAAAACATGTATATCCTAGACACTGATTAGCAGCATTATTTACTTATTTACTATGTATCTGTTTGCTTTTTAGAAAAATAGCAGTAAGAATTTTGGGGGATCTTTTATAGCCACAACATGTGTGTAGAGCACAACTCGTCTTTTCCATAGGCACTAGCTATTTTGGAGCAATGTTTGAGAGGAGCTTTGGATTTTAGAAATAAAAGTTTTTGGGGGGAAAGATTGTAAAATTCCAATCACAGTTTGGAAATATTTTTTTTCCAAATAAATATACCTGAACAAATATAAGAAAGCAGGAGAAAATGGCAAGCTAGGTCTCAGAGTTAAGGTGGCTGTCTTATTTTACTATTTTTTATTTTAAAAAAATTTTAATGTTTATTTTTGAGACAGAGACAGAGCATGAGTGGGGGAGGGGCAGGGAGAGAGGGAGACACAGAACCCTAAGCAGGCTCCAGGCTGTGAGCTGTCAGCACAGAGCCCTATACAGAGCTCCAACAAAACTTGAGATCACAACCTGAGCTGAAGTCGGACCTTAACTGACTGAGTGACCCAGGCGCCCCTATTTTAAAAATGTTTTAAAATGTTTGTATTTATTTGGGGGGGGCGGGGAGGATAGGGAGAGAGGGAGACAGAGGATCTGAAGCAGGCTCTGCGCTAACAGCCGAGAGCCCAATGTGGGGCTTGAACTCCTGAACCGTGAGATTATGACTTGAGCTGAAGTCAGAGACTTAACCGACTGAGCCACCCAGGTGCCCCTTTTTTACTTATTTTTGAAGATGGTTGTCTTCATTGATTCAGTCATTCAACACATTTATGAAGGGCCTGCCTTCTAGATACTGAGGGGCCAGGGGCCAACAAGATAGAGGTGGTTCCTGATTTCCAGGAGCTTACAGTTTTGTAGAGCAGGCAGAGACTAGGCTGATGGACATAGAAACAAGAGCACAATTAGAAACAGTGATCAGCTCTCTGATAAAAAAAAAAAAAATGAGGGTACTGTGAGAGAGAGCAACAGGGAGTCTCATTTAGTGTAGGAAGTAACCAGGAATATCTTGCTGAGGAAGTGACTTTTGAGTTGAAACCTAAGAATGAGTCAAATTTGTCTGGTGAAGAAGATGGGAGGAAGAGGAGGATAAGGTTTCTAGACAGAGACTTGAACCCTTTGTTTTAAAAGCAAAAAAAAACCAAAACAAAACAAAACGGAGGGTGCCTGGGTGTCTCAGTCAATTAAGCATCCAACTCTTTTTTTTTTTTTAACATTTATTTATTTTTGAGGGACAGAGAGAGACTGAACATGAGCAGGGGAGGGGCAAAGAGAGAAGGAAACACAGAATCCGAAGCAGGTTCCAGGCTCTGAGCAAGCTGTCAGCACAGAGCCCAACATGGGGCTCAAACCCACAAACTGTGAGATCATGACCTGAGCCAAAGTCAGACACTCAACTGACTGAGCCACCCAAGTGCCCCCTCCCCTTTATTTAAGCATCCAACTCTTGATTTCAGCTTAGGTCATTATCTTTTGATCATGATCTCACAGGGTCCTGAGATTGAGCCCTAGGTTGGGCTCTGCTCAGGGCCTGGGTGTGTAGCCTGCTTAAAAGTCTCTCCCCCACTGCTACACGTGTGTGCTCTCTCTCTGAAAAAAATTAATAAAAAATAATAAAAGCAAAAAACAAAAGTACAATTCATAACACTTCTCTTGCCCAGGTTCCTCTTTGTAATTTATTTTTTTACTTTCAGATGTCAGTTCATGTTAATAAAAATGTGATTTTTTTGACAATAAACTATTTTTAAAAATGTGATTTTTGTCTGTCACCTATACTTGCCCAACCCTATCCTCACTTTGGCTTGCCCTGCAGCCAAGAATTAAAAAATCTGAGGAGGGGGTGCCTGGGTGGCTCAGTTAAGCATCCAGCTTCAGCTCAGGTCATGATCTCACAGTTCGTGGGTTCGAGCCCTGCGTCGGGCTCTGTGCTGATCGCTCAGAGCCTGGAACCTGTTTCAGATTTTGTATTTCCCTCTCTCTGACCCTCCCCTGCTCACGCTGTCTCTTTCTGTCTCTCAAAAATAAATAAAAAACGAAATTAAAAAATCTGAGGCTATGTCAATACATGTGGATCTACCTTTATATTTTTTGCAAAATGATAATTTCAGCTAACTTACACTGTGATGGTGAGATTAGACGAAGTCATTTAGAACAGTGCTTGGCACATGGTAGGGACACAATAAATGTGAACTTAGTATTTGTGTATGTGTGTACTGTAATTTCATTACTGAATTTTTTATTGATGGACCATTATGTTGCTTCCAATCATTTGCTATTAGAAACCATTTGGCATCCCTAAGAGTTGATTGAATATGATGACAGATAGTACCATACTTGGTTTCATTGGTTCAAGTGTGCAGTGAAAGGCAAGCCTTTGTACTCCTATTCTCCTAAGATTGCTGATCAGAGCAAATCCAGCCAGCTCCCTTGTCCTCAGTTTTGTTACCCATGTGTCTGCTAAGAAGCTTCTGAACATTGTCCTGTTAGAACCATGATAGACATCAGTTCTGGAGAGTCGTTCCCTTACACACCCACATGCCCACACACACAGCTGTGCCTCTGAAAACATGCTGAGTTCTCTCTCCTAGCTCACTCTGTTAAACTGCTCCCTTTATTTATTTTTTAAGTGTTTGGCTTTTTTTTTTAATGTTTATTTTTGAGAAAGAGAGAGAGAGACAAAACACGAGCAGGGGAGGGGCAGAAAGAGGAGGAGACACAAAATCTCAAACAGGCTCCAGGCTCAGTGCTGTCAGCACAGAGCCCAAGGCAGGGCTCAAACTCACCGACTGTGAGATGATGACCTAAGCTGAAGTCGGACGTTCAACGGACTGAGCTATCCAGGTGCCCTGAAAGCGTTTCGCATTTTAAAAAATGTTTCTTTTTCATAAAGAGAGTTGGGGAGGGGCAGAAAGAGAAGGGTATGGAGGATTCAAAGCAGGCCCTGTGCTAAGAGCAGACAGCCTGATGTGGGGCTTGAATTCATGAACCTGGTTGAACTCATGAACAGGGCTCAAAGCCACGAACTGCAAGATCATGACCTGAGCTGAAGTCACAAGCTTAACCTACTGAGATATCCAAGTGCCCCAAACCTCTCCCTTTATTAATTCTCTTCACCTGATGCCTGTACTGGGCATTTAAGTGCCTGGATCCAAATTCTAGCCCAATACTAATTAATTAGCTGTGACTTCGAATAAATCACTGACCCCTGGTGTCCTGAGGATCACTAGGCAAAACTCCTGAGTACACTCAGCAGTGCGTGGTTGCTCAGGTCCTGCTATTTCCTACTCTAGCTTAGTCCTAAGAGCCATATGCCTACTCTGGGAGAAAAACTATATTTAAATTACTATTTACATTTGGCAGGGGGAGGGGAGATTATCTATCCACATGCAAGATTTAAATACACTCTGCTGTTGGAAGCCAAAATAGTAGTTACTCTTGAGGAGTAGTGACTGGGAGGGGACATAAGGGGGATTTTGGAAAGTCAGGAATGTTCTATTTCTTGACCTGTGTGCTTGTTACATGGGTGTGCTCAGTTTATGAAAATTCATCATGCTGTCTATATTTTCACCTTTCTGCATGTATATTTTACTTCAATAAAAAGTTAGCAAAAAAAGAAAACCAAAAACTTAAAATGTGCAAAAGACCATATAGGGAAAAGTCCCTCTTTCCTTTTGTTCTCCTAACTCTGACTTCCCTTCTTGAAAGACAACCAGTGGTCTTTTTTTCTTTTTTTTTTTTAACATTTATTTTGAGAAAGGCGCACACACACACACACACACACACACACACACACACACACACAAAGTGCAAGCCGGGGAGGGGGGAGGGTTGCAAAGAAGGGGAGACACAGAATCCAAAGTAGGCTTCAGGCTCTGAGCTGTCAGCACAGAGCCTGACGTGGGGCTCGAACTCACAGACTGCGAGATCATGACTAAAGTTGGACACTCAACCCACTGAGCCACCCAGGCACCCCAACCAGTTCTCTTTCTTATGCATCCTCCCAAACCCTTTCTATGTATAAATAAGTTTATATGTTCTTTTTTTTCTTCATACAAATGACATCATGTACACTATTTGAGTCTTGCTGTTTCTACTACAGTAGAATTCAGGGATCATTCCATATCCTTACATGTGGACGACACCATTGTGTTGTTCATTGTTGTAACCCCAGTACATACCCCAAGTCCAGTGCTTGGCATAAAAATATACTTGTTTAATAAATAGACTGCCTTCCAGAGAAGTATCTGGTTGCAATACTGAGGTGATGAACTCAACCAAGAGTCAGCCTTACTGGTGCAAATAACCTACCTGAGATAGCAACAGATCCAAGTTCCAGGGGCTTCTTGTTTTATTCATGGCAAATTATGCTCAGAAACTGACATTATCTTTGCCAGTAATTTAACACAGGTTCACTGCAGGAATTGTAATTTATAATAATATTGCACACGCCAGTAGCACACAGGATAATGTCTCTTAATAAGTCAATAAAGAAATAGGATACTCTAGGGGCACCTGGGTGGCTCAGTCGGTTAAGCCTCTGACTTCGGCTCAGGTCAGATCTCAGGTTCATGGGTTCGAGCCCCGAGTCAGGCTCTCTGCTGACAGCTAGCTCAGAGCCTGGAGCCTGCTTCTGATTCTGCGTCTCCTTCTCTCTCTGCCCTTCCCCCTCTCATGCTCTGTCTATCAAAAATAAAGCATTAAAAAAAAGTAGGATACTCTAAACCAATCATAGATTAATCACATTATTGTTGCAGACAAAGGGATGTTGAAAGAGATGGATGAAAGTCCAAATTTACATAATGTGTACATTTCTACCAGTTGGTTCTTGATAGAGTCAAACTAAAAGCGAGGTATCAGCTGCACCTGGCTATCAGGCTACGGTTGGCAGCAACGTCGGTGGCTGCTTGGAAGGTCTTTGGAACATTTACACATCTTGCGCCACTGCCTACAAGGAGTAGCCTGGCCAAGGCAGGTACAGATGTTCCTTCTCTTCCTCAGACTGCTGCACAGCTTACCACCACTGCTAAGAGTAGGCCAATACTCTTACTAAGAGCAGGAGCAAATGTCTGAAGATCTTTGGAGAGCTATTTAGATCAGCAAAGAGTAGCCTTGTCCACACTGAACACTCTAGAGTTACTGTGCAAACCTCCTGGTTTTTAAAGTTTAAAAGTCCATCACATGATGGACACCACTGCTGTTACTATGGTGTCAGTGACGTCATGGTCATCTTTACTCCGGGGGCAAGAGTTCGATAAGAACGTCCTAATACCAAACTTCAAAACAATTTCATCAAAACAAAACCACAAGTAACTTTGTTTCAAAACATGGATTTGAAATCGTGACAAGTCAGGGCACAATATTTTTCTAACCAAGGGCAACCTGAAGGTCCTATTTTAATGATGCAGAAATGAGATGAAGTTACAGGTTGCTTCTAAAATCCTAGAACGAGCCTCAGAAACCAGGGCACCTTCCTAAGTTGTCTGAAGACCTCTCCCTTGGATCTCTCTCCTAGCTCTCCAGGGCTCCAGCCATTAGGAATAGCTGTAGCTTGTTAGCCATACCCCTTTTGGAATATTTCTTTTGTCTGAAATGATGCAGCAACATAGTAGACCAGTCCTGCCTTCCCTGTGTCTCTCAAACTGACCCCAAAAGTGTATCCTATAACACCCTCCACGCTCTTTGCTGTGATTGCCCGACTGAAAACCCAAGGTTTGCAAAGGCTGCGTGGTTCCTGAATGAGGTTTGAAATCGGATGCTGCTTTTGTGAGGTACTAAACTTAGCTATCCTGGTTATGGATTACAGGATACAGGCAGCAAAGAGAAAGTGGGAGCAGGGTCTGTTCCTTCACCAGACAGACCTCCTGGACCTCGCAGGCAACCTTTACAGGGTCTTCCGGTCACCAGTAACATGGAGACAGACGAGGATTGTGGGTCCGTCACGCGTCGGGGCAGCGGCAAGCAACCCCAGCAGCTCCTTTTCAAAGGAACGTAGTCTCTTCCTCCTCCACGGAGCTGAACCGTAAAACGCACGCCCCTTTCCTCCTCGTACCCCCTCCCCGCAGACTGGAGTCGCCGAAGCCCCTCCCAGCGCCGGTCCCTCCGCTCTCCCCTCCCCCGCCCCCTGCTTCCCCCGCCCGGGCTCCTCTCTGTCTCCCCCTCCCGGACAGCGTCCGTGGACGGCGGGCCCTCCCGCCGCCTGTTTGTGAATGAGACGCTCAGTTTCTCAATGGAGCCGCGGGGGGCTCGGGCGGACGCGGGGCGGCCGCAGCGCTGGCCCTGAGCCCGGAGGGGGGCGCCTCTTCCTCGCTCCCTCCCCTCTTCCCTCCCTCCAGCCGCCGCCGCCGCGGCTTTTGAGGAACGGGGCTGAGAGGCCGCCGCGCTGGTCGCCCGGCCCGCATCCCCGAGGACTCTGCCTCACGCTCCGGAGGAGCCGGAGCGCTGCCGGAGCAGCCTGACGCCGAGGAGGCCGACGGCCTTCGGGAAATTTCCGCCGAGACCTTCCGCTCTGGGCTTAAAAAGTTCTTGAGTTCCTTTTTCCTTTTCAAATCCCGGTTGGCCATTAGCTCCTCGCCGATACCTTTTTTTTCTTTCCGGGAGAGGAGGGGGAGTGCGGGGAAAGGAGAGAAGAAAATAAAGGATTTCCGCCCCGAAGAGAGCGACAGTTGTGAGAGCTTTTCCTGCAGGAGACAGTAGCGGCGTTCGCGGCCGCCGCGGGCGCCCGGCCCCGCCGGCCCCACCATGCGCGAGCCGGCCACCGGTTGTTGAGGCTCGGAGACGCGGAAGCGTCGGCCGGCAGCACCGGGCTCCCCACGCTCCCGGGCGCGTTAGGTCGGCCGGGCGGCGGCGGCGGC
>NC_043708.1:111241438-111370187 GCF_006229205.1 Suricata suricatta | reverse complement strand
CGGCGGCGGCGGCAGCGGGATGGAGCCCGCGACCGCGCCCCAGCCCGACATGGCGCCGGAGCTGACCCCGGAGGAGGAGCAGGTAAGCGGGGCCGCGGCCTTAGCTGTGGGTGTGTCCGGACCCCCGAGGCCTAGGCCGGCCTCTGCCCGAGGTGGCCGCGCGCTCCACGGCCCCCGGCCCGCGGGTGCCCCTTCCCCCCGGCGACCGCGCCCCAGGCCGTTAGCCCCCGACCCAAGAAACGCTGCTGCTGGCCTCTTCGGTCCCAGAGGCTTGCGGGCCTCAGATCGCCCCCTCCCCCCATTCTGGTGGTAATTCAAGTTCCTCGGACCGGGCGGGGGAGGGCTCTCTTTCCCTCCCATCACCCCCAACCCCGACGTTTGTTGAACACCTACTTGCCTTCGGTCCCTCGACCCCTACGAATGTTCAGCCTCTTTCCTTGAGGGTTTGTGGTTTTTTAAGGACAGGCAAAGTCCCGTTTGGGGGGAGGATTCCTGCGGGGAACATCTCCCCACCCCAGCGGGGTGGTGATAGGCAGTGGGTACGTAGATGCCCTAGATTTTCAGATGAGCCCCTCGGGCTTCTCACAGGGCTGTGGCAGGCCTACTTGTGCAGATTCTGGAAGATCCAGGCCTCAAGCTCCCGAAGTCCCTGGCCCTGGGCCGCCCTATTCAGCTCTCTCTGACTGTGCGCATCCCCTCACCCCCTACTTCCCTACCCTCCCCCCGCCCCCCATCTCCATCTTTCTGGAGCCTACGTTGAGCTCCATTGTCCCTTAAAGCTTATGACCTTCAGTTCCCAGAAGGAAGTGGTTTGCGGTGTCATTCTGGGGGTTTGGGTAAGGGAAAAGCCCAGCGCCCTTCTAACTTTCCCTCCCCCACATTCCTTCTGGGGAGACAAGGACCACTCCTTCAGAGGAAATTTGGAAAATGTGCTAGCTGAGATTGGGAACCCTAAAGGCTTTTCGCAGTCTCTTCCTTGGCAGTGCCCATTCCCGGCCTTAGCTATGCTCAAATATAGCCATAGTCTGATTTCACGTTAAAAAAACCCCAAAAACCTGAAATAAGAAGATGATGAACCATACTGGTAACCCGTTTCAAGCCCTTCAACCCTTATTCCCAAGGACCACATTTGGTAGCACAGTCTCTAGGGTGGAGACAGCATGATTTTACAAACTCATATTAGTTAATCGGCGTTAAGACCTGATTTTTAAAAAGCTCTTGACTTTTCTCCTCATTTGTGGAGATGACATTTTTCACATTTGGCCTCAAACCACTATCTTGCCTTTTCACTCCTTGAGATAAAATCAGCATGGGAGGAAAAAAAAAAAAGAATTCTGCTCTGTAGGAGCAGTGGTAACATCCTGGTATCTGCAGTTGAGTGTTAATAAATTGCTAGTCAAGGCCTAGTGCAAGCAGGTGGCCAAGGGGCCTGTTCTTCCAGAATTAGGGAAATACTTCAGTACTAAGGTGTGTTGTGTTGATTTTAAAGAGGCAACCCTCGTTCGCTTCTTTTCTTTGGATTAGTCAGATTTAGAGTTTCTATGTTTCTAAGACTTAAAGGCATTAGTATTCCACTGTGAAAATGGGATTTGGTTGCAAATTAAAAAATTAAAACCAAGAAAGCAAGTATCGATAAAGTCAGTGCTTTACTCTATATAAAGGATATGCATATAATACTTTTACAGCGCTTATTAAAATCTTTTGTATTTAGTGAAAGTCTTTTACAGTGAATAAGTATGATGGGCATTAACAAGGACTGGATGGTAACGGTAAAATATTTATATATTAAGATCAAGAAGGTATGTGGGGGTTTTTAAATTGTACCTTTTCCTACAGAATGTTAAGTCAGACATTTCAAAATGTGAAACAAACATAAAAGTAGCATAGTTCCAATTATTGTAATGCCTGATAAAATTTCATATTTTAGTTTAATATCACATAAGAGCACTCTTCACTGTTACGATTTATTTAAAATGATTATGCGAAGCAGCAGCAAATTCATATTAGTCTTATCTAAGTAGTCATGGGAAATGAACATCCATTTCATAATGCTCCCCCATTGCTGAAACCAATTTTATTTTATTTTTTCTTTCCATCAAAAAATTTTTAATGTTTGTTTATTTTTGAGAGAGAGAAAGACAGACAGCATGAGCAGGGGAGGGGCAGAGACAGGGAGACACAGAATCTTCCAAAGCAGGCTCCAGGCTTTAAACTCTGAGCTGTCAGCATAGAGCCCGACCTGGGGCTTGAACTCACAAACCCCCTGTGAGATCATGATCTGAGCCGAATGAAGTTGGAGGCTTAACCAACTGAACCACCCAGGTACCCCTCAAAGCAATTTTAGAACTCATTTGGAGTTGACTTTAAAGTTTGTGGCAGAATCTTTCAAATATCTGCAGTGTTGGAAACGTCTTGTCCTTTCGAGGGTCGGTTTGCTTTTTGGAAATACCAGACAGTCTTTTGGAATCCTATTATCACAAGTTAAGGATCACACTGGGTTAACCCAGGTTCAGGCAAAAATGAAATGCGTATATGCATTTAGGTCCTTTTGAAGGTAGGTAACTAACTGCCTTAAAGATGTTTCTGGAGCAGATCTCTCCTGCATGGTATTCTTCTATATGGTCATGTGAATCAGAAACCCAGAAGTTTCTTGAGCATTTTGCTTTCCCTCAGGCCCCATACACTATACATCATCAGATTTTCCTGAATATCTCTTGAATTCATCAACTTCTTCCACTATCACACCATCACCCTAGTCCCCAAGCTATTCTATCCTTACAGAACTTTTGTTTCCTACTGATCTATCTGCATTCCTTACTCTTATTCTAGAAGGCAAAGGCAAATTGAAAATCTCATTGTGTCTCTCATCTGCCTTCCTGCCCCTAAAAGAAGCATTTATAAAACTCTCAGTGGCTTTTCATTACTCTTGGGATATAACCGCTCCTACATATTATCTACAGTGCATGGGTCCCTGCGTGGTCTAGAGCCCTGGCCAATTTTCACACCGCATCTTTCCTCCAGGCACACTGGCCTTTTGGTCCTGCACTCTTGCTGTTGTTTTCTCCCGGTACGGGGTCTTTGCACAAACTGCTTTCCCCTGTCTGGGAACACCCTCCACTGTTCGCTCCCTCTTCATCCTCAGCCTTTGCTTCCTCAGGAAGGCCTTCCTTGATCTCCCCAATTAGGTTAGATCTGTGTTACTAGCTCTTAGAGTACCACCGTCCTTTATATCACTTTTCACAAATTTATCCTATTTGTGGGATTGCATGACTGGAAGCCCCATGAGGGTTGGAATGTGTCTGCTTTTGCTCACTGTCATATGCACACTGCCTAGCCTAATGACTGGCACTTAGTGTATGGGCATTCAAAAAATACTAGTGGAATGAAGAGTTGTTCTGTACACGAATCGAACACAGACAGCATCATCCTCTTTCTGAATGAAGTGCTTATAAGAATAAGTACATTGTTCATTTTGATATATACTTCTGAAGGTCATCATTGCTTTGTAGTCTGATTTTCTATCTAGGCATGTGCTGAACTGATATACCAAATTGTCATTTGTAACTGATGTTCCTTGCCTTGATTTTCTCACTTCTCAGTAGTTAACAGAGTGTACAATTGAGTTACAAGAAAAAGTATGCTTTGTCTTTAAGGAATTTACATGAATAGCAGCAAAGTAATAACAGTAACTGTTTTCCTGAGTTTCTGCTTTGAGTCAGGCTCTGTGCTGGGCATTTCGCATAAGGTTAATCCTCATAAGATTGGAATTATTGCTTCATTTTGCAAACAAGAAAACAGAGAGAAGGAAATTGCCCAAGGTCACATAACTAGCAAGCAATAGAGCCATGATTTCTACCCAGTGCTGGGTTCTTCTGCCTCCACTGCAGATGTTCCCTGTATTCATTGTACTACATAACTTCTCATAAAGCAACTAGTTAACTTACTAAGATGTCTACATTCATGTATAATAGCTAATTTTTTTGGTTTGGGTATTGATCTAGGTGTATTTGGTTTTGATGATGTGTCTTAAAATATGGTCTAAAAATTGCACAGAAGAAAAATTTTGGAAGACCTTTACTCAGACCTATTGCCAACAGAGACCTATACAGTCTATGCAAGAAACTGTGATGAAAGTACTCTTGGGAAAAAGTGTGTTCCTTAATCAGAGTTGACAGCTTTCCATTTTGAGGTGTGATCACAATAAAAACTTAATTTTTTGATATCTTCTTTATCGTTTGTACAGGAGAAATAACTATTCATGGAACCAAATGTAAATATTATCTCTCCAAACTTTAAAAAGCCGGGCGTGGGGCGGCAGGGTGGCTCAGTCGGCTAAGCCTCTGACTTCGGCTCAGGTCATGATCTCATGTTCATGGGTTCGAGCCCCGTGTCAGGCTCTGTGCTAACAGCTCAGAGCCTGGAGCCTGCTTCTGGTTCTGTGTCTCCTTCTCTCTCTGCCCCTCCCCCTCTCATGCTCTGTCTCTCTCTGTATCAAAAATAAATAAAACATTAAAAAAATTTTTTTTAGGAAGCCAGGTGTTTTGTATGTTAATGTGTAAATATAAAAGCCTTTCTTAATGGGCTGGCAAAATTAAAACTTAGGCAGTGTGAAGGGAAATTTCTAAACATCAGTACTTGTCTTCATTCTTGTTATTGTCTTAATTTCACTTTCCCACAGTATATACTAACATTTGTAACTTGACCTGAAGTTGATAATTTTTTGAATTTGCTATATAATTATAGTTAACTTGACCATCAAGGATAATTAAAGGTTTCTTGAAAGGGGGCGGTTAAAAAAAGGGGGCCTCTTACTCATCTGTTCTATCTTTAAAACGTACAGAAAGTGGGGCTTCTTGAGTTACATCTGTTTGGGCGTAAGTTGTGAGGAGAACTCTCTCTTTGTAATAAACCATAAAATAAAAACTCAACTAGGATTCTAAGGCTATTCAAATTCAGAAATTATAGCTTTTAAGGGTCTTGATTTTGCATGGATTTCTCAGTAGTGATTAATAGGATAAAAGAATCGAGTCGTTTTCAGAGCACCTGGGTGGCTCAATCAGTTAAGCATTAGACTTCTGCTAAGGTCTTGATCTCCTAGTTCTTGAGCCTTGCATTGAGCCTCTATCAGCATGGAGTCTGCTTTGGATCCTCTGTCTCCCTCTCTCTGCCCCTCTCCCTTGTGCGCTCTCTTTCTCTCCCATCTCTCAAAAATAAGCATTAAAGAAAAGAATAGTTTTCTAAGGTATTTTTGTATTTATGCATATTTATTTATTTATGTAATAATTTCAGGAATCGAATTTAATGATTCATCACTTATATATAACACCCAGTGCTCATCCCAACAGGTGTCCTCCTTAATACCCCTTGCCCACTTAGCCCATTTCCCCACCTAACACCCCTCCAGCAACCCTGTTTGTTCTCTGTATTTAAGAGTCTCTTATGGTTTGTCTGTTTGTATGTCTTTAATTTTTTTTAATGTCTATTTATTTACTGAGAGACAGAGGCAGAGCCTGAGTGAGGAAGGGACAGAGAGAGAGGGAGACAGAATCCAAAACAGGCTCCAGGCTCTGAGCTGTCAGCACAGAACCCGATGCGGGGCTCTAACCCATGAACCATGAGATCATGCCCTGAACCGAAGTTGGACGCTTAACCGACTGGGCCACCCACGCACCCCTAAGATTTGATTTTTAAGTAATCTCTACCCCCAACATAGAGCTCAAACTCACAGCTCCAAGGTCAGGAGTCATGTGCTTCACTGACTGAGCCAGCCAGGCACCATGCATATTTTCTTCTTAGACCAAAGTTGGTTTTAATAACTTGTATAGTGCTTCTTTCATATTAAAAATAATTCACGACTTTCTTTAAAGTTGCTCTAGGGGTGCCTCGGTGGCTCAGTCGGTTAAGCCTCTGGCTTCGGCTCAGGTCAGATCTCACGTTCGTGGGTTTGAGCCCCGCGTCGGGCTCTGTGCTGACAGCTCAGAGCCTGGAGCCTGCTTCAGATTCTGTGTCTCCCTCTCTCTCTGCCCATCCCCCTCTCATGCTCTGTCTCTGTATCAAAAATAAATAAAACATTAAAAAAAAAGAATCTTTAAAAAAAAAATAAAGTTGCTGTAACGAATAGTCTAATATTTATTTTCAAATCCTCTAAAGAAAATTTCTGTTTTAGAGTTAATGTTGTTTAGAGCATTATTGTCAAGTTAATAAGCTAGTGCTTACATCGTAAGCACTCAGTAAAGTTAGCCATTATCATAATATTCTCTGTTTTTGAATATTGAAAGATTTTAGAGCCAAGTTAGCTTAAACTAATCCCAAGGGAGAAAAATATTTATCTTTACCCCGAGGATTATCACTTAGCATGGATTCATGTGACTGCCAGAAAATAGTTATCTTCCAACTCTATAACGTAGTTTTCAAAAACCTATTCTAATTCCATGCTGTGGTTTCTGTTCTTATAACAGGGATCCTCTGAAGTTAAAAATTTAACTGCCTTGTGGTGGACTTCACAGATTTTTGGCATTTTTCCCAAGGGCAAGGGTTTTTATCCTGGTTCTTGTGGCCAAGAACTTCCCTTTTCCCACAGCCTCACATGTCCTGTGCTAAATGTCATCTGTCCCCCCAGAAGTGTCCATACGTCAAGGGCCAGATGATTCATAACATTAAGTAGAGGCCTTCTTGAGAAGGAAAAGAAGATGAGGGAAAGATGAAGAATTCTCATTATTGTCTTTATTGCCAGTAACTAATGATGTTGTAATTAACAATCAAGTAAAATTTCATCTGGATGTGAGAATTTTACTCTTAAAATTTCTGAGCATATCAACGGCCTCGGACTTCACTTTGTGTGAATGTTAAGGAACCTGGAGGTTTTCTCTAGGAACCTGACTTTTAATATTTGTTAATGAATTAAAAAGTAAGACACTTCCTTTGGAAAGGAGCTGAACTGTTTCACGGAGGTAGAAATTAAATGTTCTCTCTCTCTCTCTCTCTCTCTCAAAAATACACGTAAAAAAAAAATTAGATGCCATTGCCCTAACCCTGTTCATGTACTAAAACCTGCAGTGCCAATTAACAGTCATTTCACACTTGCTCTACCACCTACCCTGGAGCCTCACACAACTGGGTATATTTTCTTTTTCCACGTCAGTCATTATATTTCCCTCCTGTATGCACCTCTGTTGCTCTTTCTGGCCACTGGAATAGTCCCTGTTTCTTATTCCTCTTCCTCCAGAGTTGGGGGCGAATGTTGCTGGAACAGGTTCTCCAGCCTGTACTCTTCAGTGCTGGAGGGCCTTTGCCTGCTGGAAAGAGCACTTTCAGGTCTAACTTTGAAAAGACCTCTTGAGTACCTAACTGCAATGGAACGGCATAGGCAGCAGGGTAGGAGACTGAGATGCTCCAGAGCCCATGGGAAGAGCAGTTTGTTTATTAAGGGTTGATTATATCTTAGATCCAGATTATAAAATAATGAGACCAAAACAGTAGATGAGAGGTACTTTTTCTTTAGTTTCTCCTTCTAAGAAAAGCATTCCATTTTTCTCTAGGAAAGACCGTTTCTGTTTTATGTATCGGTTTCCTCTGAAAAACCAAACCCACCCAAAACATACATGTATAGTTCTTGTCTTTTATCCAGCACAGGTGGCACAGATCTGACTAGGCTTGTAGAAATATTATGAAACCAGAATTCTCAGAATTGATGGGCAGATTCTAAAGAGAGCTGTCTATGACTTTAGTACTGAAGTGTCTAGGGATATGTATCCATGAATTACTTGTTCATTCCTTGAACTGGCTAAGCTTTACGTTTGTTTTATATATATCATTATTAAATGATATACATCATTAGTAAAATAATATTCTTAAAAATATCCTTCTTAGATTCTCTACAATGATCATATAGTTCTTTTATCATTAAAATCAGTAACATCTTGTAAAAAGTGCTGCATGCACTGTACAAGTTTGGGATTATGTTATTAAGTGATGAGATCCCAGTATTTAAAATTAATGCAAATATGGCCTTTTTCTAAATAGAACTATTTGCAAGTGAAACCTGGGCCTTTTGGGAGATGATGGCAATAAGTCTTAGGTAAACTTCAGGAACCCCCGGCTTCCTTTGTGGCTCCAGTTTTGTTTTATATTTTTGAGGCCATTTTGTTTTCTTTCTTTAAGCCACTTTTAGAAGACTTAATTACTTAACTTAAATAAGTGATTTGAATAAGTAAAGCCCCTTACAGTTACAAAACGCTTAGTAAATGGTTGTGCTGATGGTATTTTTATTCTTTCTGCTTACAGGAAACATTTTTTTTTCAGATAAGAGTAGGAAGAAAAATTAAGAATCTGACTTTGGGGGCCCCTGGGTGGCTTAGTCGGTTAAGCATCTGACTTCGGCTCAGGTCTTGATCTCATGGTTCGTGGGTTTGAGCCCCGCATCAGGCTCTGTGCTGACAGCTAGCTCGCGCTCTCTCTGTCTCTCAAAAATAAATTAAAAAATTTAAAAAATTAAAAAAAAAAGAATCTGACTTTGTAGCAGTGAGAGAGAGGATTTCAAGATTGTCTGAGACTTCTGACAGTTACCATGCATGAGTAATGTATCTAGAAGATGGTAATGGGGATACCTGTTTCTCATTTTATGCTTCTGTCACTTTCTGCACCATCCATTGGTTCCCTGTTTTATTTCATCTTTCCAGGTTATAGATTACCTTTAGGTGCATTGGTCAGCATTGTCTTTTTTTCCCCCAGATAAAATTTTAAAGGTCATCTCATCTAAAAATGACTCATATGTGGAGTCCAGAGAGTAACAGTTATATTATCTTCTGTATCTTTCTCTCTTTTTTAAATATTTTATTTATTTTTTGAGAGAGAGTGTAAGCGAGGAAGGGGCAAGGGGAGAAGGGAACAGAGAATCTGAAGTGGGCTCTGCTGACAGGCTGACAGCAGCAAGCCTGACGCGGGGCTTGAACTCACGAACCATGAGATCATGACCTGAACCAAAGTCAGATGCTCAACTGACTGAGCCACCTGGGTGCCCCATCTTCCTTATCTTTCTTTTTTTTGTTAATGTTTTATTTATTTTTGATAGAGAGACAGAGCATGAGAGGAGGAGGGGCAGAGAGAGAAGGAGACACAGAACCGGAAGCAGGCTCCAGGCTCTGAGCTAGCTGTCAGCACAGAGCCTGACTCGGGGCTCGAACCCATGAACCTGAGATCTGACCTGAGCCGAAGTCGGAGGCTTAACCGACTGACCACCCAGGCGCCCCTTCCTTATCTTTCTTAAATAGCATTTGTGAAAACATTCTCGTTCCATTGTTTGTCTCAACCAAGATGATTTCACCCCCCCCCCCCCACAAATGTCCATGTCTAGAGATAACATTTGATTGTCACAAATAGAGGGTGCTACTGACATCTGGTGGGTAGAGACCAGGAATGCTGTGAAACACAGATAGTGTATAGGACAGCCCACCACAACCAAGAATCATCAGACCCAGACTGGCAATAGTCCCAAGGTTGAGAAACTCTTTTAGTTTTTTTGTTTTTTTGTTTTTTTGTTTTTGCCATCAGAGGAGAGGGGCCAAGTTGAGTGGAGGGGGAGTGGGAGAGAGGGAGAATCTTAAGCAGGCTCCACACTCAGAGCACCTAGCCTAATGCAGGGCTCCATCCCAGGACCCTCAGATCATGACCTGAGCCAAAATCAACAGAGGCTCAACCGACTGAGCCACCCAGGCTCCCAGAGGAACCCTAGTTTATATCTGAAAGATTTTGTAGTTCTTAGGAACAGAGATACAACTAAAAGTAAAAATTCCTACTTTTTAGTTGAAGATGGGTCTTTGGTTAGTTAACACATTTTTATTTATTCAAGTATGTGTCCCCAGATATTGATTTTCAGGATTAACTCTATGTACTGAAACATGAAAAACTCTGGTGTTTTATTTTATAGCATAACCATCACAGAGGACAAAATGAGCCATTTGCAGGGGTTTTTACACAGATGGGAGGATTTTATGTGACAAGGAGAACACTACTGAGCGCTGCCATGTAATGATAATAATGGAATGGAAGTGTCATTTTTGCTTTCCCCTCTAAATGTTTCTGAGTTTCTGTTCCTCCAATGAGTGAAGTGTATCTTCTGTTTCATGTTAACATCCACCAAGAGAAAGGTTTTATAGATTATAAACAGAAATAAAATGTTTGTTCATTCAGCAATCATTAATGTCTACTGTACCAAGCTCTTGATCAGCATGGATGAGGGGCTCTCTGTCTTTGAGGAACTGCACTCTAGTTTTCTCTAAGCAGTTTTTGAATTGTGGGCTACCCATCATGGAAGAGAACCTCTTGAACACAGTGAGGGCAGGATCTCTATCTCTGTATCCTTAGTAAACATTGTGAGAGCTCAAAATACATTTGCTGAAGAATGAGTGAAAGCATGTTGAAATTGTTTAGTCCTCACACAACCCACGAAACTGCTATTCTTTTGCTCCGGATGATTGTCTTTGTGATAATTGGGATGATGTTCAGAGGCTTTCAGTAATTTACCAAGAAGGCAGCCCTGGGACGCAAACTGATTATTTTAGTATATGTGCTGCCGAAGCGAGCACCGCAAACTGATTATTAAATGCAGTGCTCTTTCTAGTAAACTTCGTCTGTTCTACTGACATGTTTCTATGTCTGACACACCTATATACATACATATACCAGAAATAGCTCGCTCTTGGCACTTGGGTTTCACATTCCTAGTTTCTGCTGTTCTCAAGTTTTCCTACAGAGAAGAGGCTACATTGTTACCAGCTGTTTAGTGTTCATTAATTTATGAAAGAAATTATATGCTTTAATGGGGGGTGAATGAACTTGGGGGTTCATAGAGGGCTCTGGCTCTACCTCTGTTAATAGGTCTCCTCTTTGCCTTTATAAAGCCAGTCTTTAGTCTTTTATATATAAAATTTAAACTTTTATATATTGTAATCAGTATAATGGGAAAGCATGTGTAGTATACATGCCTACAAATAACTAGGATGAAACTATAGCTTTTTAAATTGTTTTTTCCTGTTGCCTGGGTGGCTTGTTCAGTTAAGTGGCTGACTCTTGATTTCGGCTCAGGTCATGATCTCAAGGTTGTGGGATTGGGCCCTTTGTTGGGTTCTGCACTGAGCGTGGAGCCTGTTTAGGATTCTCTTTTCCCTTCTCTCTGCCCCTCGAATGCTCTTCTCTCCCAAAATAAATAAACTTTAAAAACTTAAATTGTTTTTTTCCACGATACCTTCACTTTGACCGTGTTTTGGCTTCACTTGAGCCATTACTAGAATTTGTTTCTCAATTCTTAAAAAAAAAAAAAGTTTTCTCCTTGTTTCACTTTCTATACTCACAGATTTTCTCATTCTTAGATTCATTAAGGAAGAAAAAGTGTTACTGAGAGGAAGTCCTGAAGCCTCGAACATGATACACAAGTACCAGAAGTTTTATTTGGGAAAAGCTCTTCCATGCCAGGAAAACCCCAAAGTGAAGAGAAAATATTTCTAATGAGGTCAGGGACTTAACAGTGATAGAGCTAGCAAGATTAAAATACACAGGATTTCCAGTATACTTTTGTTTTCAAAAACATAACTATACACCTTTTTAATTTTTCTTCTGCCATCCAAAACATCATTTTCTTTCTTAGCTGATATCAATCTAAGGAAATGCTAGCTTTGGAGGTGATTTTGTAAGAAAATTAGAAGCAACTGGAAATTTGTTTTGAGTGATAATGCTTGGAAAGTCTATTCAGGACCTCTGATTGTTATCATGCTGTCCTTATAGTACTACAAATATTGGTAAAAGCCCACATCAGACCTGTGCTAACAATAGTGACTAAGCATATTACCTGTTAGGATGGCTATATATATATTTGCGAGTGCAAGTGGGAGAGGGGCAGAGAGAGGGGGACAGGATCCTAAGCAGGCACTGTGCGGACTGGCTGACAGCAGCGAACTCAGGAACACAGAACTGCAAGATCATGACCTGAGCCAAAGTCAGACTTGCCTGACTGAGCCACCCAGGTGCTCCTGGCTATACATATATATATATATATATATATATATATATTTTTTTTTTTTTTTTTTAAGAGAAAAAATAGGGACGTCTGGGCCGCTCAGTTGGTTAGGCGTCCAAGTTTGGCTCAAGTCATGGTCTTGAGGTTCTCGAGTTGGAGCCCCACATCGGTTTCTGTGCTGAGGGCTAAGCAGTTCCTGAGTTCACTACTGTCAGCCTTTAAGCATAGAACCCTCTTCTGATTCTGTGTCTCCCTTTCTCTCTGCCCCTCCCCTGACTTGTGCTCTGTCTCTCTCTCTCATAAAATGAATAAATATTAAATAAGAGAACATTACAAGTATTGGTATTGTTGGTAGGAATGTAAAATGGTGCAGTCATTGTGGAAAACATTTTGGCGGTTTCTCAAAAGATTAAGGGTAGAACTACCAGGTAACCCAGCAATTTTACTTCTAGGTGTATGTCCATGTCATAGCAAATTAGTCACAATAACTCAAAGGTAGAAGCAACTTGAATGTCTGTCGATAGATAGATGGATAAACACATTAGGTGTAGAGATTACTTAAGAATGAAATCTTAAAAACAACCCACTATGCTTATTGAAAGAATTCATACACAAAGACAAATATATGATTCCATTTATATGAGGTAACTAGAATAGGCAAATTTATAGAGAGAAAGTAGAACAAGTAGGGTTAGAGGAAGATAAGACAGAGGATTATTGTTTAATGGGTATCCATAGTTACCCAAACTATAGATAGTTATAGTTAGATGGTTACCCAACATTGTGAATGTATTTAATGCCACTGATTTGTATACTTATGAGTGATAAAAATAATAACTATTATATGTAAGGGCATCTGGATGGTTTAGTTGGTTAAGTGTCCCAACTCAGGCTTTCAGGATCGAGCCTGAGTCAGGGATTCTCTGTCTCCCTCTCTTTCTGCCCCTTCCCTACTTGTCTGTGCTCCTTCTCTCTCCCTCTCTCTTTCTCTTAAAAATAAACATAAAAAAAAAGGAAAAAATATTATGTGTATATTTTACCACAATAAAGTAATGGCTAAACACTATTCTAAGTGCTTTACAGGTTTTAGTGTATATGTTTAGTGAATAATGCTGCTGGTGAGGCATAGGAAAGAGAATAGGTGTTAATTCCACTTCTGGTTTGGCTCCTGATCCTGAGCCTAGAATCACTTTATGTAAGTGCCATTTCTCGGTTACAGAAGGTAGCTATGTTAATAATTTGTTAGAATGTAAATTGTCATCTGTTTTTAAACTCTTGAATATTTCACATGTGAAATCCAGTTGAGGTCTACTCTGTAGGAGAATAAGGAATTTTCTGTGTGGGACAAAGCTGTGATGCAAATGGACCCAATTTGTAGAGCATCTTCCTCTTCCCCCACCCCCACTCCCAGTATAGTCCTGGGAATGACTTGAAATATTATTGATCTGGAGCAGTGGTTCTCAAGGAGTGGTCTCCAGACCAGCAATGTGAGCATCCCCTGGGAGCTTATTAAAAATACACACGTTCAACTCCCACCCCAGACCTACCGAATCAGAAACTCTAGGCTTAAGGTCTAACAATCTGTATTTTAACAAGCCTCCAAATGCACACTCAAATTTGAAACTGGTGATCTAGAGAATAGGGTGTTGTGTTCGTAGGGGAACCATCTAAAAGTGGATTTAAATACTGAAGCTCACTTCAGGAAGAGAAGGCCTGGATTTACAAATTAACTCTCAAACTATAAGTATAGACATAGTTTGAACTGGATGAAAGCTTCAGGAATTGTTTGATTCTAGACTAGAACTCTACTGTTCCCTGGTAAAGGAACAGTAAGGCAACGTCTCAAAAAGTAAGGCAGAGTTCTCAAAAGACTAGCATTTACCATGGTTTCTCTCATCCAAAGAAAGAGCAGAGCCTCTATTTACTTGAGAAATGGAAATTGAACCACAATGTCTACATGGCTGAAAACACCAGGGCATTGAGACACCTGATGTGCTCCGCAGATGGCATTCCCTAGAGAGATGCTTGGCTTCCAAGGGAGTACTGAATGAAAGGAGACACAGGCTGTTCTGATTCGGCCAGGAAAACCTGCCAACTTTGACAGGGCTCTTCCATAGGGAAGCTCATGTTACTGCAGTGTCAGTTGCCCTGATAATCTGGACCTAGGAGTTTCCAGATTTTACTGTCTGGATCCTGACAGGGAGCTGAGCCCATTTCTAATTGGAACTGAAAATGGGGCGCTTTAGTGAGGACAGCCAGACTGCAGGCAGCTTTTCCAGGCTTCATTCTTTGTAGGTTTTCAAATGGCCTCTTAGGTACAGTAAACTGTACTACTTGTACTATTTTATGAGCATGAATAGGTTTGCCCTTGAGTTTATCTGTGAGCCTCCTTAGGCTCTCAAGTATTGATCCAGTGAGTTTGAAATGGCTGAGGTGTGAGGTGTGATATTGCCTAATGAAGTGTTCCGCCCAGTCATATCTCTTTCAGGGAGTAATGGACCTGCAGGTGATAGAGACATTCAGGAAGAGCTCTGGTTTCTTGAGTTGTGATAAACACTCAGGACTCAGTTACCAAGGGTACAAGCTGTGGGGCTTATCTCAGGAAAAAAGCAAGGGGCTAGTTAAATTTGGTGTCGATTAGAAGCAGCAGTTCTGATCTTCAGCCCAGAGCCAGGTCCTAGAGTTGTGAGCAAGAAGTCATCAAGTCACTCCTTTCAGATCCATGTGACATTGGCAAAATTGAATTTGAGGTGTGTGCGTGTGGAGAGGTAGAGGGGAAGGGGGAGAGACAGATGGGGAGAGGGAGGAAAAGATGAAGGGAGGAATGTGTTAGTTATTGAGGAACAGAAGCAGTTGACAGGCAACTGCGGTTGCGTGAAGTGGAGGAAGTACAGAACCAGGAAGGAAGGAACTAGTTACTGTGGTTTCAAGGCTTCTCACTATTCTGGTCTTTTCCTGAACTGATTCTCATTTGCCAGTGACCTTCTTAAAAGTTAGCACTCAGGACTGAAGACAGTCTTACAAATAAAGTCTGATGGCCTCCTTGTTTGGGGCTTACTTGTTTTGGACACTGTGCTTCTGTAATGTGTTCCAAAATCACAATAATTTTTGGCAGTGTTAGCAAACTGTTGACTCATAGGTTCAAGTTAACTAAGATCCCAAGTCTTTCTTATGTGTTTCTGTTAAATGTCTTCTGGTGCTTCTAAAATTGATTTTCTTGCACTTAGTCCATATAAATTTCATTTGTTAGATTTAATGTTCACTGAACATTTTGTGAACATTTTTGTTAAGGCTTATGTGCTGAGAACTTTACAAATATTGCTTTTTCACTCCTCTCACAACAATTCTGTGAGGTGTAATTTGTATTTTATAGAAATTAAGGCTCAAAGAAGTTAAGTAATTTGCTTGCATTTTAAGCAGTGAAGTAATAGAATCTGACATTCAAACTTGTCTGACTCCAAAACCCCTTGCTTTTGAATTCCATTCTTGCTCATTGTTCCATCCCGTTTTGATCTTTTAGATCTGTGTTCTGTTTTAAATATATTTGTTCTCTTAGCTAAAGGCCCTCTTACATTGTCAGCATGAGCTGGTGATCTTATCCAAGTCATTTATAACCGTGGGACTGGCCAGGTGTGGGTGCAGAGCAAATCAAGGGAAAGAGCGTGGCATTTAGAGTCAGATTTGGTTTTGGAATCTTGGTTGTATTATCACATGTCACATTAGTGGTGTGACATGGCAAAGTCCTTAACTTGTCTGGGCCTCTATTTCCTTATATATAAAATGCCTTAATACCCACAAATGGGCCTGTTGGAATGGCTGGATAAAAAATGGATGCAAAGGTTATGGCCCATCCCAGCATACTGTATGCACTCCATAAACATTAGTCGACTTATCTCCCTCCTACCGTGGAATTCTTTAATATCTTTTTATTTTTTGTGTTCTTTAAAATTCATCCCCCTACCCCAGTGCTATTGATTTTTGTATTTTTATTTATTTTTTAGTGGACTGTCTTTGGCTATGGTTGTTTAGTTTCCTGCAGGGCTATCATATGCCCCAGTGTGGCAGCACACTTGTCTATAGAAAGTAGTGGTTAAGAGCTATACCACAAGTTTCTGTGTGATTATGAACAAGTTGCTTAAAACTCACTCTGCATCAGTTCCGTCACGTGTAAAATGTGGGTAAAAATAATACCTACCATAAAGAGTTGTTATAAGGATTAAATAAGTTAATATATGTAAAGTCCTTGGAACAGTGCTTGGCAGATAGTGCTGTTTAATCTTTGCTAGTACTAATATCTGTAAGTTACAGATACTAATACCTACCTTGTAGGGTTATTATGAGAAATAAGTGTGTTGGGCGCTTGGGTGGCTCAGTCAGTTGAGCATCTGACTTTGGCTCAGGTCATGATCACACGGTTCATGGATTCAAGTCTCGTGTTGGGCTCTGTGCTGACAGCATAGAGCCTGCTTGGATCCTCTGTCTTCCTCTCTCTCTGCCCCTTCCCTGCTTGTACCCTCTCTCCATCTCTCAAAAATAAATATTAAAAAGAAAAATAAGTGTGTCAACTGCTTAGTATTTTGCCAAGGAAATAAGTATCTCACTGTGAACAAAGATATCATGATACGCTCATCAAATCCCTTGCTGAAATGTAGATCTCTTCCATGTATTGGTGGTTTTCAAACTTTATCATATATAAGAATCACCTGGGGGAGCACGTGGGTGGCTCAGTCAGTTGAGCATCTGACTTCAACTGAGGTCATGATGTCATGGCTTGTGAGTTCACTGTCAGCGCAGAGCCCGCTTTGGATCTTCAGTGTCTCTCTCTGCTATTACCCCTCTCACATGCCCCCCCATAAACAAACAAACAGACATTTAAAAAAGAGAGAATCACCTGGGATCTTGTTAAAACAGATTATGATTCAGCAGGTTTGTGGTGGGACTTGAGAGTACACTTCTGAAAATCTCCTAGGTGAGGCCAGTGCTGCAGACTTCATTTTGAGTAGCATTATAATATTTCATTCCTTTCTTTTTCAGTCTAGTTGCATTCTTTTTTGTGAAAGACTTGTTTTTAGTAAGCCATTTCTGGTAATCACTACTACCCTTTCTAAAAGCTCAAAGCCAGGCTTTAAAACAAAAACAACATTGGCCAGGCCAGGTGTGTATGCATAGGAAAGAAAGATAGGTTGTATGTCTACCAGGGATTGATTCGTGTCAGAGACTGAGAACTTTTGTACTCCTCATTGGACATCCCCCCTTTGGAATTAAGACCATGTTTGCTCATTCTCAGGTTTGATATTTTGCCAATCCTTAAAGTTCTGCAGCAGTTGTTCATCAGGCTCCCCTGGAATTTTCAGGATTGTTAGGTTTTGTAGGTCTGGAGACTTGAACTGATTTGGAATGACTCTAGGCTTTACTGTTTTGAGCTTCAGCTCTTGCTTTTCACAAGGCTTGTTCTTCCCTCTTCAAGTTGAAGGTTGCACTTGGTAATAGAGAAATGGAGGAAGATCTCTGTTTCCATCATCTTTCCGGGATGCCATAATGGTGCACAGAAATGCCCCAGCAGGTGCTCTCAAGAGCATCAACAATGCTGAAAAACGAAGCAAACGCCAGGTTCTTATTAGGCCATCCTCCAACGCCATCGTCCGATTTCTGTAATGTGACTGTGACGACGAAGCATGGTTACATGGGCGAGTTTGAAATCATCGATGATCACGGAGCTGGAACATTGTTGTGAACCTCACAGACAGGTTAAACAGCTGTGGAGTGATAAGCTCCAGCTTTGATGGGCAACTCAAAAGATCTAGAAAAACAGCAGAATAATCTGCTCCTGTCCCGCCAGTTTGTTTTCATTGTGCTGACATCATGGACCATGAAGAAGCAAGATGAAAACACACAGGAGGGAAAATCCTGGGATTCTTTTCTAGGGATGTAATACTTTCCTACAAATAAAATGCCTCACTGGGTGGCTGGGGGAGGGGGAGGAGAGAAATGGAAGAAGAGGAGTTTGTCTAGACAGTTCTTACAGAGCCCTTCGTGTTAGCCTTAGCTTTTTTTTTTTTTTAATCTTTTATTTATTTTTGAGAGAGCGAGAGAGACAGCATGAGCAGGGGAGGGTCAGAGAGAGAGAGGGAGACACAGAATCTGAAGACAGGGTCCAGGCTTTGAGCTAGCTGTCAGCACAGAGCCCAACTCAGGGCTCGAACCCATGAACCATGAGATCATGACCTGAGCCGAAGTTGGACGCTCATCCGACTGAGCCACCCAGGCGCCCCAGCCTTAGCTTTATTAACAGGCCTTTTGGGCAGTGACTTTTCTTGGCATTTTTCCTTTAGGTCAGAACCACCATTCTAATATCTTTTTGACCGTGCCCTCTTCCTCTCTTCCTTTATACATATGTATGTAAGTGGGTATCCTTTTAACATCTGTACTCAATGGAGAGTGCTGTGCAGCCATACTAGTCTCTCCAGATAGTTCTCTTTTAAAATTCATATTGGTATACTTTATAATTAATTGAATAATTGTCAGAGTCTCACTTTTGAGGGCTTCTGTAAAAATAGTAGCTATCTAAATTTTCTTTAGAATTTTAGGTTTTGAGATTTTAATTTTTTGAAACCTACATTTTTAAAGGCATATAACAAATGGATAAAAATGTGGGCTCTCCATCTGTTCTGACGGCATGAAGCCTGCTTAGGATTCTCTCTCCCCCTCCCTCCCTCCCTCCCTCTCTCTCAAAATAAATACTAAAAAATAAACCTTTAAATTTTTAGGGAAAAAATGTGGGCTCTCCAGAGTCAGAAAACCTGGGTTCTGATGCAGGCTCCACTACTTTCCTCATTTGGGAGCTTGGGCGACTTAACAGTTGGAAATCAGAGTTTTCTCATCCTACTACAAGGATAAGAGCCTCAACTTCCTAGGGCCATTGAGGGGACTTGACAGGTCTTGAAAGACTCAGTATCTGGTAGTTAGAATTCAATACCAATAAATATTAGTTACTGTGAACAGCTAATTTTGTTAAAGGTCTAATGTTTTTTAAATCACTGTGGTAAGGTTTACATAATGAATGCCTCACAGCCAATTATTTGATTATGTGAGGTGGGCAGGTATTATCTCTTTTTGGATGAGGAACCTGTGGCCTGAAGAGTGTTGACCCATCTCAGGTACACGTGCCGTGGCGGAACCGGCTCTTCGCCCCGGGATTACTGGTGCCACAGCTAGGACTTGCTCTCTTAACTGCCTTCTTCTGACTTGGTTATTGGCTCTCACACTTTCAAAGATTACTTGATTACTCTCTCTTTTTCAACGAGTCTGTCTGCTTGGTTTGGATGAAGTCCAGTATAGTAGCTCCTCATCCTTTTAGGATGAAATTGTCAGCAAGAATTTTCTACCCCTTCTCCCCCTTTAAAGTAAACATGCTATTCAGCAAATGACAAGGTGCTTGAAGTCCACTCTCTCTAACAGTCTTATTACCACGGCAATTTTGGAATCTGAGGCAAGAAAAGAAGCCCTATTCGTCATTATTGAGCAGCTGAAGGGTACTCCCAACAGCTGTATCGTGTCCCTGACTCTTATGTCCTCATTCAGAAATTCTCCAGTGTGGGGGCGCCTGGGTGGCTCAGTCGGTTAAGCCTCTGACTTCGGCTCAGGTCAGATCTCACCTTTGTGGGTTTGAGCCCCGCATCAGGCTCTGTGCTAACCGCTAGCTCAGAGCCTGGAGCCTGCTTCTGGTTCTGTGTCTCCTTCTCTCTCTGCGCCTCCCACTCTCATGCTCTGTCTCTCTCTGTAGCAAAAATAAATAAAACATTAAAAAAAAAAAAGAAATTCTCCAGTGTGGTTTGTGGATTTCTACTGGGGAATATTGTTTTGGACACACTGCCATCCATCTTCCCTTTTTAAGGTTTGAATGAGATTTGCCCATCATTTGCATATTGCATTCACAATCCATTAACTCAGATATTCCCTGGTACTGACCGGGTCTCACTCATTTTATAAAATTCATAAACTTTAATCTATTTTGGATATCTCCATTATAGATATCTTAAGATCTTGGCAACCAAATTCTCAGATATTTTCCTTTGTGACTTAATAGTCCTCTCTTCCATTGCTTTTCTTCTCATATCATTCCTGGGTTTTTGTCCAGTTTTATCCTGAGATTTTTCTCTTTTCCTCTGTTTTCAGTTTTGAGTTTTCATAATCAGATTGGCAAATGTTCAGGCAAATATGTTCTTCCTACTCCTTGTGAACAGCACTCTTTTAGCAGGCTGAGGGCCCATAATCTTTTTTATACATAATACTCATTAAGATGGTGCCAAGCACTGTGCTTGGTGTGGAGTATGCTGTCATGATCTTGGAAGACTTGTCCCTGCATCTCCCCAGGCTTATAGTCTAATGGGAGCAGACAGATAATAACATAAGCTTTTATAATACTGTGTGCTTAATTATTTATGTATTTTAATGGATATTTTTTCTTTTTTAAGTTTTTATTGTTTCAATCTAAATCCAAGTTAGTTAACATATAGTGTAATAATGATTTCAGGAATAGAATTTAGTGAGTCATCACTTACATATAACACCCAGTGCTCATCCCAACAAGTATCCTCCTTAATACCCATTGCCCATTTACTCCATGCCCATACCCAACACCCCTCCAGCAACCCTCAGTTTGTTCTCTGTATTTAAGAGTCTCTCATGATTTGAAGAAGTAGGATTTAGAACTGACACCTAAAGAGTGATAGGTAGTAGACCACGTTTGGGTGTAGGGGAAGAATGTTCCAGTATGAACTGGAAAGTCAACTCCCAATTTATTGACAATCACATTCCTCCTTTTTCCCCCTAAGATCTCAGCTATCAATTGGAAAAAGATAAACTTTGTTACCAGAGGCCCCTCTCACCCCCTGCCTCCTCCAAACCCTTCAGATATTTATTTTTTCCCCCTTCAGATATTTATTTTTTTCTCTGGAAAGACTTTTTGGGTTTCTTCTGGTTGTTTGGTTTGCCACTTCATTAACCAGCTGGAAGGGGTAGCAGTTGGCAAGCTGCCCTTAGGTTTTCCTTAACCAAGAGTGAGACTATCGCCCCCCTCCCCTGGGCTCCATGTGGGCTTTTGTTCTTGCTGATGGTGAGGAGCTTTCTGTTTCTCCTTCAGATTTCTGTTTTGTCTTTTTCTCTTCTGTGTTACTCTCTTCTTTGTTAGGGTCTTCTGTTCCTCAGCCTCTCGGACATGGATTTTCTCTTCTGACAACTTAGAAATGTTTACTTCCTTGTTTTCTTGTTGAATCATTTCCTCTGTTGTCTCTGGGAACTCTTTATCCTCTGATAACTTTTAGGTAGGGTTTTAGGCCTGGAGGAGAGATGCCAGCTTGTGTTTGCTAAACCTGCTGAGGACCGATGCCTCCAGGGAGAAAGTGAGTGTGGCGTTCCTGCCAGAGCTTGGAGCAGCCCCTCTTTAGGGCCAGGAGCTAGGCAGTCTGCAAGCAGCTCCCTCACTCACTCCCTTTTGCCCTGATGTGAAGACTATTAACAAACAGGCTTACATTTAGTGGTACAGTTTAAAATGCTTTTTAAAGCAATATGTTCAGATATTCTATCATATATTTTAGTTGAAAACTATATAAAATTAACACCTTTATTTTTTTGAGTAGACAGTATAGCCACATGATTTAACCTTAAGGTACACAAGAGAACATGGTAAATATTTCCTTCTCCTGCCATATCTCTCAGGCTCCTGTTCTCCGCTGAGAGGTAGGGGCCTGTGACAGGCTGTCCCAAGGTGGGCCACTTTGGTATGAACATTGTTTTGGGTTAAAAATAATGAAAACCGAGGAGAAAACTGAGGAGATTGGTGGGGGGTGGGGGGAGCTCTCTATCTGATCCTCAACTGCCTAAATTTACATTGGAAAGGAGAGCCTGTACCTGGAAGAAAGCCATTAAAACTGGCTTCACTTTACCTAAGAAACTTACCTGCAAAGTAAGGCCACGTTTGTTTTTCAAAATATCTCTTTTCACATTTCTGTAATGGCTTTCCTCCCCTTGGTGTCCTCTGACCTACTCCTTTCTTTAGCTCTTGTAAACTTCATGTTGCCGCATTGTCTTTGGAATTTCTTGTCTGTGTGGATTCCCCACATGTGCACTATTAAATTTTATTTTTTCCTGTTACTCTGTCTCATGTCAATTTGATTCTAAGTCCAACTAGAAGGATCTTGAAGGGGAGAGGAGTCTCCCCCACTCTCCGACAGAGACAACCAATGTTACCAGCTTCTTGTATATCCTTCCAGAGTAATTTTGTGCCTAGGCAAACGCATGAATATTGTCATCTGACAAGATGAATGATAACATGTCTTGTATTTCTCAAGGCCACTTAGTGAAATGGAAAGACCAAAGGACTTGAAAAAAATCTCAGAACCTTAGCCCTGTCATTTATTAGTTAAGTAACCTTGCACAGCTTGCTTAAGCTCTGTGTGCTTTGATTTCTTTATGTTGTTAATAGTGCTTAGCTTGTGCTCAGTAGAAGAACAGTTCCTTCTTTGGTGCATGTTAAATGCTTCACACCTGGTTGCTACCTTTGTTATTTCTTGCTGGACCATATTCTTTGGCCTGTGTGAACTGGGAGGAGCAAGAAGTGAATATTGAATTGCTTTTTTTACTTTTTTTACTTTTTTTTTTAATATGTGATAAATGCTCTCTTACATATAGAAGGGAATTTGATGGGCACCTGGGTGGCTCAACACTTAAGTGTCTGACTTTAGCTCAAGTCATGATCTCATGGTTCATGGGTTCAAGCCCCACATCAGGCTCTATGCTGAGAGCTCAGAGCCCGGACCCTGCTTCAGATTCTCTCTCTCTGTCTCTTTCTCCTTCTCGAATAAAAAACATTTAAAAAAATTTTTTTATAAGGGAATCTGAGCCAGGGGAGACAGAAATTGCATCTTCTGAAAGGAAGAGAACATCTTTTGCTCCTTAGGTTTTGGAGCCTGGCTGTTTCTGATCTGGGACCTTCACACTTGGCTGATGGAATGCTGATAAACCCCAGCCCCTCGCTTCTGCTGGTTAGGAAGTTTTTTGTTTTGTTAATTCTTTTTTTGTTTGTTTATTTTAATTTATTTTAGAGAGATAGCGCGAGCAGGGAAGGATCAGAAAGAGAGGGAGATTCAGAATCTGAAGCAGGGTCCAGGCTCTGAGCTAGCTGTCAGCACAGAGCCCGACGCGGGGCTCTAACCCACGACCCTTGAGATCATGCCCTGAGCTGAAGCCGACCTTAACTAACTGAGCCACCCAGGCGTCCCTGGTTAGGAAGTTTTTAACACTGGAGAGCTTTTCACATTTAATAGCTCAATTAACTCTCGCCCTTTTGTATTGCCTGAAGCTTTGGACTCTTGTGGGAAGCTTAAAGCTTGGTCAGCCCTACTTTGAGTTTCCTGCTGTTCTGTTCCCAGTGCTATGCTAATCCTTTAATAGCAGTCAGCTTTTTTTCTTCTTGGTTCTTACACAGTGCTTAATGTAATAGATGGAAGAGTCTAGAATTTTAGTACCATTCCTGTTTTATTTCATTAGATGGATGGTGTAAGGCCTTTCTTCATAGGTATCTAGCCTTAGTATTTTTTTAAGGTAAACTATAATTATATTTTATTTGTTTGTAAGTAATCTCTTCACCCATCATTGAGCTTCAACTCAACCCCAAGATCAATAAGTCACGTTCTGTAACTCCTGAGCCAGTCAGGGGTCCCTGGGATTTGTAGAGCTCTAAGTTTGAAGTTAACCTGGTTCCTTAATGGAATAAAGAAAGGCATTTTATATCTTGCAATACATGACTACCAGAATAAAGAGACCTGATAATGTGGGGATATTTTTTAAAGCAAGACCATTTTTGAATACCCACTGTGCAGCGTTCTGTGCTGGATGTTTTAAGCAGCTGCTTGTGAATTCCCAAACTACCATTATCCACATTGCTGAGAGTGGTCCTATTAATGATTTATCTTTTGTAAACAAATATTTACTGTATCCTCTGAAGGGATTTGGTATTTAGTACATTGGTAGAGGAAACTTAATTGGGGAACCACTGGAAGGTAGAAATGTTTGCCCATTAGGATATTTGGACTTGGGAATTGCATGTCATGTTTTATTTATTATGAAACAGAATCTCTTATAGCTAAGGCCTGACAAAAAGCAGGGAAAAAATTGGAGACATTAAAATGCCCCATAGTATTTCTGACTTTTTGAAAGATAACAGTAAAAAGAAAGAAAAAGAAAATGAAAATATTTTTTAAAATTTGGTCCATGGAAATAGAGCAATTCAATAGGGACAGTGAAGGAAAAGGGAGTTAAAAGGACGTCAGCTACCTCTCCATTATGACCTCAAACTTTCTAATTGATTAAGTTCTTTCCAGCTTATCTCTTAACTCAGGCAAGAGACCCTGCGGGCAAAGCGTCCTGTGATGGAACTGAAACTACCCCCTCCAGCAACGAGAACTGCCCTGAGCCTGCGAGACCCCGTGTGACTGACTCCAAGACAAGGATCCAGTGAACCTTCACTGCCCGCCTGCGTGTGCCCACCCGCCACTGTCCCACGTTTTCCTTATATAAGCCGGGAAGTATTTTCGGCACTTTGGAGCCAGTCTGAGCCGCCAGTCCGCCGTCTTCCCGGTGCTGGCCTCACTGAAATAAACTCCTTTCTTGTTCCACCACCACTCGTCTGCCTCTGGATTTTGTCAGCGGCCAGTGGCCGAGCCTGCTCTGTTGAACCCCCAGAGCCAGGTGCTCTTGCATCCCTGTCCCCCCCCCCACCACATGAGTAGAAACTATTAGATTTGAGTACACTACACTTAAAAAAAAAATAACATGAAGCAGGTCTGATAACAGGCCCTGCCTCCACTCCTTTGTGTATTTTTCGGCTGCTCTAAAAATAATCCAGGAATTGACCCAGCTGAAGATAGACTAGAAATGCATATGATAAACCACTGAAATATTAAGTTTTTTACTATTTAATTTATGTATATTCTGTTTTTTTTTTTTTTTGAGGAAAATAGGTATGTTTTTTTTTAACAAAAACACATCTTTCAGAGTGGCTAAAATAAAAAAATACAACATGGGGTGCCTGGGTGGCTCATTTAATTGGTTGAGCATCAGACTCTTGATTTTGGCTCAGGTCCTGATACCAGGGTGGTAGGATTGAGGTTCTGCTTCTGGTTCTGCACTGGGCATGGAGCCTGCTTAAGATTCTCTCTCCTTCACTCAAATACACACACACACACACACACACGAAACAAGTCTTGGCAAGGATGTGGAGAAGTAGCAACCCCAGTGCCCTGTTGGTGGGAATGCAAATGGTGCAACCACTGTGGAAAACACTGTGCGGGGGTCCTCAAAAATTAAAAATAGAGATATCCTGTAATTCAGCAATCGCACTACTGGATATTTACCCAGAGAATACTAAAACACGAATTCAAAAGGCTACGTGAAACCCTATGTTTACTGCAGCATTATTAACAATAGCAAATTATGGAAGCAACCCAAGTGTCCATTGCTGGATATATATGTGTGTGTATAAATATATGTGTGTGTATATGTATATGCACACACACAATGGAATATTAGTCATAAAGAATAATGGAATCTTGAATTTGTAAGAGATTATAATGCTAAGTGAGATAAGTCAGAGAAAGACAAATACCATATGATTTCATTCATATTTGGAATTTAAGAAACAAAACAAATGAACGAAGAGAAAAAGACAAACCAAAAAATATTGTGCACTACAGAGAACAAGCAGATGGTTATCGGGGGAGCTGGGGGAATGGGTGAAATAGGTGAGGCAATTAAGAGTACCCTTGATCATGGGGTGCCTGGGTGGCTCAGTCAGTTAAGACTGTCCAACTTTTGATTTCAGCTTAGGTCATGATCTCACAACTTGGGGATCAGGATTCTCTCATTCTCTCTCTGCCTCTTTTCCACTCATGCTCGCTTTCTGTCTCAGAAATAAGTAAATAAACACTAAAAAAAGAGTATACTTGATGAACACAGTAATATTATGGAATTGATGAGTCATTATATTATACACCTGAAACAAATAGAACACTGTTAACTACATTGGAATTAAAATTTTTTTTAGGAAAAAATAAATACTGCCTTTAAAATGAGAACAATTTACAGTTAGAAGTGGCTACACAGATTTGATTTAATTTCCCACTTTGTTTTGGTTAGAAATTTGGAGAGCTGCCATTGGAGTTTTGGAATTTTGTTTTCATTTTTAGAAACTTTTTAATGGTAATAGTAATTATAGTTTAATTTATGATACTGATAGTAATTTAAGTAAGCAAGTGGAACTAATTTGGTTTTAATTTGAAATTTGTGTATATTTTTCCATTTATTTTTTCTAAAAGAAGATTAAAAATGTGAAAACAAAAGGGTAAAAGGTCTTGATTCAGTGTTTTACAGGTTAATGCTGTATTTGGGGTGTCTTTGTGTCTTTAAAAAAATACGTGTTTTAGCTTCGTGGTGGTACCTTATATTGACATTCCCCAATAATTCATTCTTATGCATTTCTGATCATTTAGGTTATTTCTAACGTTTTGTCATGAGAAACAAAGCAATAGTGAATATCCAAATAGCCAGTATTCATTGCAGTGTTGTTTCTAAGGGCAAAATATTCAAAAGAACATGAGTGTTTGTTTATATATGTTTGCCTGCTTTGTACCTTCATGCTTATTTCTGTACACGCATTCTGAAAATTGGTGGTGTGGGTCATAGGGTTTGCATTTTTTTTTTAAATGTTTATTTGAGAGAGAGAGAGACAGAGAGACAGAGCATGAGTGGGGGAGGGCAGAGAGAAGGAGAGACACAGAATCTGAAGCAGGCTCCAGGCTCTGAGCTGTCAGCACAGAGCCCGACATGGGGCTTGAACCCACAAACTGTGAGAACATGACCTGAGCTAAAGTCGGACACTTAACTGACTGAGCCACCCAGGCACCCCGGGTTTGCATTTTTAAAACTGTGCTTGGGAAGTGCCAAATTGATATAAAGGAGTGTGATGTGAATTATATATAGTTGTCACATTGTATGAAAGCACCCATTTCCCATATTATTACCAATACTGCATGTTTGTAGTCTTTTTAATTTTGTTAATTGGTAGACAGAAGTGGCATCCTTAAAGATTTTTTTAGGTTTATTTTGAGGAAGAGAGCGCGAGTGAGTGCAGGGGAGAGGCAGAGAGAGGGAGAGAGAATCCTCACACTCCGCACACTGTCAGTGCAGAGCCTGATGCGAGGCTCAAACCACAAACTGCTGAGATCATAACCTAAGCTGAAGTCGGATGCTTAACGATTGAGCCCCAGGCGCCCCTAAAATTTATCTTTTCAAATCTATACATTTTATCTAGCTCTTTGGACTTGGTTATGCATGGACATGGTTTAAAATTTAAAAGGCATGAAAGTTTATAGTTTTCTAGCCTGATTCCCAGCCCCAATTCAGTTCCTTTCTCCAGAGGTGATCAATATTATCAGTGTTTTGTGTGTCCTTCTGTAAATATCTTATGCATATATATGAACAAATTCATATAATTTGCTTTTTTTAATTAATTGGCATGTCACTATCATATATATACAACAGAGTGGATACAAAAATCCTGTATATACATAGGATTATTTCTGGATTTTATTCTGTTCTTTCAAAGTCCTATCTTTGTACACCATGTTGCTGTTTGTCTTAGTTACATTATATGACAGTACAGTGTAGCATAGTCGTAATAATAAAAGTCCTCCTGGCCTTTCAGTCTTTAATAGAAAAAAAAAATTCTAATGTTTCATTATTTAATGTGATGATTGCTGAAGTTTCTGTTAGATAACCCTTACCAAATTAATATAATTCCCTCTATTCCTAGTTTGCTAAAATTAGTAAAGAAATTCATAATGGGTATCTGTTGAGAAGATTATATACTTTTTCCCCTTTAGTATGTGTTAATATAAAAATTGCTTTGGTGTTAAACTGCCTTTACATTCCTGGAATAAGCCGTCTTTGGTTATGATGTGTACTTCCTCTATCATAATGTTTGTTTATTTTTGAGAGAGAGAGAGAGAGAGAAAGTGACAGCGTGAGCAGGGGAGGGGCACAGAGAGAGGGAGACACAGACTCTGAAGCAGATTCCAGGCTCTGAGCTGTCAGCACAGAGTCTGACATGGGGCTTGAACTCACAGACCCAAAAGATCATGACCTGAGCCAAAGTCAGACACTTAACCCACTGAGCCACCCAGGCGCCCCTGTTATACTGTGCTTTATATAACATGAGAGCCATTTGTACCATGAAGGTTTAATAGAACATTACATTAAAATTATCTGAGTCTGCTGGTATTTTTTTAATAGGGGATATTTGACAACTGTTGTTTTTTAATTTACATTTCTTTGATGTTCAGTGGTCACTAGTATTTTTTAAAATAAATCTTAAAAGTTCCTTGGTTCTTCCTCCTCCTCCTCCTCCCTAAATGTTAATAATGTTTTTCTCCAGAGTTTTGTTGGCCATTCACTTGTCATACATATTTATTAGGAGATGTTATTAGAGATACTTGTGCCAGGCATAGTGCTAGAACTAGTGAATAAAATAGACATCATCCCTGCCTTCACAGAACTTCCCTCCCTGCTGCTAAATCTTCCTTTTCCAGTCTGGCTTCCCTACTGCTAACAGTCACTTTTGAGGCCATAGGAGGACCAAACTTATCAGCTTCTCCCTTTACTTAAAAATCTCTGTTGACTCCTTCATGTCTGTAGGATCCGGTCTGGAATCTGGAGCCCAGCATAAAAGGGCCTTCCCATGTGGCTTGGCCTCCAAGTCAGCTTGTATTCTCTGTCAATACAAACTGGACACTGCGTCCCGAATAATTCCTGTTCTTTCCTGACTCTGCCTCCATACACTTTGTTATCTCCAGACTAGAATCCTTCTGTCTGCCTGGCAGATTCCTACTTATCCTTCAAGGCACTCCTCTAAAAAGACTTTAAAAAAAAATTCTCTTAGAGATAGGGTGAATTCCATAGCATTTTGTTCATAAATATGTCCTAGAACTTAGAAAATTATATGACAATGACTATTTGTTTTTACATCTGTCTCCATATTTACATGACTGTAAACTGCTCAGAGTAGGGTCTCTCTCTACATTGTATTTCCTGAACAGCTACTATACTGCTTAGCACAGAGTAGGCCCTCAGCAAATACTTGGGAATGTTTGCCTAACTATGTGACTGGCTGTCTGAAAGAGCCTTGAAGGGAATACTACTGCTGTTAGTTCTGGCAGGTTGCCCTAGAGGCCAGGATTCTCTGAACTGGAACAATATATACTTGCATAGCCCCTCTTTCTTACTGCCCCCTAAGAATTGTATTGGGGGGGGTGGGGGGGAGAGGTTGTGGCACATATATTTAGGAAATTGTTATGTTTATTGGAATTTTCTGTTGACCTTAATTTAAAAATTATTAAAAAATATAAAAACAACTGTATAGGGTGATGGGATCGCGGGTAGCCTTTCTTGTTTTGCATTTTCCTTTATTTGTTTTAAAACATGATAAAATCAGGGGCGCCTGGGTGGCTCAGTCGGTTAAGCCTCCGACTTCGGCTCAGGTCAGATCTCACGTTCGTGGGTTCGAGCCCCGCGTCGGGCTCTGTGCTGACCGCTAGCTCAGAGCCTGGAGCCTGCTTCTGGTTCTGTGTCTCCTTCTCTCTCTGCCCCTCCCCCTCTCATGCTCTGTCTCTTCTCTATCAAAAATAAAAACATTAAAAAAAGTTTTTTTAACATGATAAAATCAGAATTTTTTCTTAAGACCTTTTCCTTCCCAGATGCAGTAAAGTCCTATTTAGGAAGGCATTGGCCCATGGAGTGCCTGGATGACTCAGTTGGTTAACTGTCCCACTCTTGATTTCAGCTCAGGTCATGATCTCACAGTTTCTGAAATCAAGCCCAATGTCGCGTTCTGTGCTGGGAGTGTGGAGCCTGCTTAGGATTTTCTCTCTGCTGCTCATCCTCTCTCTCTCAAAATAAACATTTTAAAAAAGTGTTTTAAAAAAAAGCACTGCTCAGAATACACTTATTTTGATGGGCACTGAGTAATATATAGAATTGTCGAGTCACTATATTGTATACCCAAAACTAACGTAGCACTGTATTGTTAACTATACTGGAGTTAAAACTTTTTTTAAAAATGGCTCTTTTAAAATTACATTTTAGGGAAAGGCAAGATTCCCTAAGAAAGTCAAGATATTTGAGATAAGTAAACATTAATTCAAAGGAAATAGGTCTATTTCCATATTTGGCACAATAACAAAGGGCTATTGGAAAGATTATAGTTTACAGTTTAGAAATAGAACAAGTACCACCTTGCTGCATTGTAGCAAGCTAGTGTGTCTTAGCTCAGATTCTGTCTCCTAGCAGATTGATATGAATTGAAGGAATTAATAGACATAATAAAACAATTCACAAGGAAGAGACAGGAAAACAGGCATAAGAGAAAGCTGGTTTACTAATGCACTGAAATTGATGAGGAAAGAGCGTATTAGATGAAACACAGAGGTAACAGGCAGACACAGAGGCCTATATTGATCACTTATTTAGAGAGTCACTGCTTTTTTTGCATGGTGTTTGTACTGCACAAAGTTGTTCTTTTATTATAATGAGAAATAGTCCCTACTCAGCTTAATGCTCAGGATGGCGGTGTAGTCTGAAAGTAGAATCAAAAGGATTCCGAGATGGCAGCGGGGGTGTAAGTACTTCCCCGACACAGCTTCTGTATTGTGCAGAGCCTTGAGTGAGGAGGTACTCTTTTAGAGACTTTTGTCATGCAGTTAAACACATATTGGAGGTTTCTAACTTAAATTTATGCTTTTGGATAAAATGGATTAGAGAGTCAGTTGCTCCAGGCTGAAGAGAAACCGGTCACTGGATTCTGAGGAACTATACCTCTATTGAAACAAGTTTTGGGGCACCTGGGTGGCTCAGTCGGTTGAGCAGCCGGCTTCGGCTCAGGTCATGATCTCACGGTTCGTGGGTTCAAGCCCCTCGTCGGGCTCTGTGCTGACAGCTAGCTCAGAGCCTGGAGCCTGCTTCAGATTCTGTGTCTCCCTCTCTCTCTGACCCTCCCCTGCTCGCACTATCTCTGTCTCCCAAAAATAAATAAAAATCATTAAAAAAAAAAACTAACTTTAGAAACAAGTTTTAGTGTAGCATGACTGGAGTAAAGAGAAAGAATGAACATACCTTCCGAGACTACCTACTGGGCCCCAGATGCCATGGTGCTTTTCTAAAAAAAATTTTTAGTGTTCATTTATTTTTGAGAGAGAGACAGACAGACAGAACGTGAACAGGGGAAGAGCAGAGGAAGAGGGAGACACAGAATCAGAGGCAGACTCCAGGCTCCAAGCTGCCAGCACAGAGCCCCACGCGGGGCTGGAACCCACAAACTGTGAGATCATGACCCGTGAGCGGAAGTTGGATGCTCAACTGACTGAGCCACCCAGGCACACCGCCATGGTGCTTTTCTATCCGTTGTCTCATTCATGCCTTATCTATACAGATGAGGACATTGAGGCCCAGAGAGGTTAAATGATGCCCAACTATCACACAGAAGTGAGTGAGAGTATGGTTTCTACTTGCACACCCACTGGACGTGTTCTTTGGTGGTTAGGTGACTGACATCCCAAGAGGCAGAAGTTTTCTGTTTCTTTCAAAAGCAGGCTTCCTTTAGGTTGGCTCTTTTGCACTCTCTCCTACACTGTCGGAACACAGGATTTAAGATACTGTGGCACTGAGCAGGCCAGTGCTGGCTAGGCTTTCGGGAGGCTAGCCTTTTGCCTGGAGCTCATCTCAACATTGTAGCTGCTCCTGGGGAATTTGATGTAACCTGAAGAATATTGGTTTTGTTCTCTCTAATAACATATTTTACACCAGTGAATAGTATCCAGGGTGTAATCCACTTAATTGACAGATTTCTCAGCCATATTCCAGCAGGTTCCCCAGTATCTTTATCTTCATGCCCATAGTCAAGAAACTTGTTTGTATCTACTTAAACGTGATTGTGGGGAATGTATGTATTTATAGTAAGCTTTGGACTATGCTGAGACAAATCTTACCGGTACCTGAAAAGTGGGTTGAAGAGGGTTGCAAGTGGTTATGTTAATTTTTCCATATGCCAGTTCAGCCCTTTTTCCCAAAGGAAGGCCAAAGCTGTTTGAACTGTGACCAGGACCGTGCCTTAGCTGCCAGGTGTTAACAACTTACGGTTAACTCATAAACCTAGATAGAGTCAAACCACTGACTTTGAGTTGAAGGATTTTATAAGCTGTGACTCATCTTCTGGTTCATTCTTTTGTTCACCAGGAAATAACACTGAATATTAATTTCAGGAATTTCAGTGATCCCTTATGAAGAGTGTGGTGTTAATTAAGATTGCTGGGACTTATTTTTCTGATACATGCAGGACCACAAAGTGGTCTATAGTTAGTGGTTGCGCTGAATTCATGTGCAAACAGGGCAAGATAACATGATTAACTGTCTAGAGAAAGCTTATTGAAGATGAGGCCATCCTTTCTGGCTTCTTTAAGAGGTTTGTTTCTTCCACAAGAGAGACAGGGATGCAGGATGGTGAATCCGAGGCTGAACATAACAGATGGTGTGTGTGTGTATGTGTATTTGTATCTGTAAATATCACATCACTGTTTACAGTACACTGGACTCTCTTCTTGCAAGGCCTAGTCAGGCCAAATCAGGAGGAATTGTTCCCGTGCTTAAAGCCAAGAATAACATCCTGACCAGCAGGGGACAGAGGTCAGCTCAAGGCAATTGCTCTAGGGAGCTACAGGACATTAAGAACTCTGAAGGAATGGAGTTTAGTAAGAAGGAAGCCAATGAGTCCATACTTTGAAAGAAGTGTGTGAAACCTGTGTTTCCCTTGTTAAGGCATGGCTTATTTGTGAAAAATGAAAAATCATCTTAATGGGATGTGTTATAAGTTTACCCCCTAGCTATTTAGCTATATTTCTCCCTCCTACCTGCATATTGATTTGTCTGTTTATTGTTTTTATTAGAAAAAGAGGGAAAGTTATGTTCTGTGACTCCATGTTTTATTCTATAGGCAGCTTCAGACAAGGCTGGATTTAAAGATGATATGTTAATCAAAAAACAAATACCCTTTATAAAATCTCCTGGGGACCTTCTGGGCTGGCTGAAATTTTGTTTCTGGGATCTTTCTGTGCCCACTTCTCTTCTTGTCTCTTCTGTCTTTCCTCATTCTGATGCTGGCCACTCACCCCACAGAGGCAGCTCAGACTGTTTGCTGGTGGAGCATTCTAAGTTTGTCCTGTTGTCTTCTCTGGGACTCATTGCTCTGGTCTGACTTAAACTGGTTCTGGGCCAAATGATCATCTGAAAGCGTTTCTTCCTGGCCTTTATTTCTTGGCTCTAATTTTATGCACTTTGCCTGATTAGTTTTGTTCTTTCCTTTTCCAGTGGTGTAAGTCATATTGCTTTGGTTGGAAGGTTCTAAAGCCCAGGTGCAGCCCACGGCCACTTAGAGTTTTATTCTGGTTTGTAAAGTACCTTTTTCCTTTCCTAGAAATTGTGGGATGATGAATCAGGTGCTCTTTTTGTGAGGTACTCCTGACTTCCCTGGAACTCTAGTTTGCTAGTTGTTGAAACATGTATGCAGCAACTTGAATTGTATTTGCAAGAGGAGGACTTTGTTGCCAAGATTCTGAAGTAGGTCAATTGCTTGTTACATTTTCCCCCCTTGTTTTTCAATAGAAAAAGTAGGGGTGAAGAGACAATTACCTTGTCCATGGCTACATAGTAGGCCGGTCTTAACACCTTTTAAAGCAATCCTCCTTTTTCCATTTCTTGTATTTCTTAGCACAGATATTAACAAATAGTCAATAAATCCATTATAGTTTAATAAATACATCTTAACTGTGGGTTGATTGGTTGATCGATTAAGTTTCAGAATTCGCCTCAAGTTGGTCACATTTTGGCCCAGGAGGGAAAAAGTGGGTGGAAGGGACCAGATAGCCTTGCAGAAAGTGTTTAGCAATTGAGAATATGTATGCAAAAAATCCTGATGTGGAAGCACCTGGCTGGCTCAGTCACTGGAGACTCTTCATCTTGGGATTGTGAGGTCAAGTCCCAGTATGGGTGAAGAGATAGCTTTGTGTTTTTTTTCTTTTTATGTTTATGGTTTTTTTTTCTTTTTTCTTTTTCTTTTTCTTTCTTTCTTTTTTTTTTTTTTTTTTTTTGTTTTACCACCATCGGGTGTTTAATGTCACCCTCTGTGACTCTGACTCTGACACGGCAGGCCATGCCATAAATCCCTACCCTCCCACCTGCACCCTCACCCCTGGAAGGTATTCTAGTAAGATGCCATTCTTGACACCCATGATTCTCAGAGGGTTTCTTGGGGTTTCCTGGGTTAGGAAAATGAAGGGATTCTGTTTGCTCCAGACAAGGCAAGTTTTTCGGACATCATCATCTTTTCCCCTCCCCTCCCCTGTCTCCCTCCCTTCCTTTCCTCCCCTTAGTTGGAAGCTACGCCTAGGGATTGGGGGAGTTGAAGAAAGCCATTCCTGTTCAGTTATTTAAGAGAGAGCGTGCATGCCCGCACATGAGGGAGAGTTAGAAAGAGAGAGGGACAGAATCTGAAGCAGGCTCCAGGCTCTGAGCTATCAGCACAGAACCCTATGCTAGGCTCTAAGCATAGAGCCATGATCATGGCCTGAGATCATGACCTGAGCCGAAGTCTGACACTTAACCTACTGAGCTACCCAAGCAACCACAAAACTGCTTTTAAAAATAAAAAATCTTAAAAAAAAATCCTGTTACAAATCCTGTTCAAAAACTGAAAAAACAGAAGAGGGGTTTGGCTAGAGCAGAAACTGGTTATAAATGTCAGAAGAAATAGGGTGAGAAAGGATAGAAGGACATGGGTTAATCAAGAGATAGGAAGAATTCTACAAACAGGCATCTTGCCAGCTTGGGATTAGAGAGTGAAGATGAAAATTTCCTACTCCTCCCCCAATATGAGGCTCTCCACCCCTCCCCTGACCACCATGATCCAGAAGGGCTGTATTAACAGCCTTTGGGCACCACTATCTGATTTTGGGACTACACTGGGAAGCATGAAGAGGTCCTGTGGGGTCAGTCAGCCCCCTGTGGGGGCAAAGAACAGTTGGCCTTTTGATATGTTAAATTCATCTTAATAGTTTTGCTGCTCTCAAATAGTATTACTAATTCCAAAGCCAAAACCATTTTCTGATGGTCTTGCTGTATTCCAGTTGACTTGTGGGGCCAAAATAGCAGCTGAGACTGCATCACCAAAATGCACTTACGCAATAACCCTTCAAGGGGCCTTCCCACCTTTTTTTTTTTTAATCTTAAAACAACAACAACAAAAACAAACTGCTGTTTTTTTGCTTTGGGACCAGCAATTTGCATCCCATTTGGGTGCCTTGGTCACCCCTCTCCCTGTCACTCTTTCTTCGTGCATCCCTGTGCTAAGCCCTGCTCTCTAAACCTGACTCTGCCTTCCGGCCTCATTGAGTAGTATGAATAATAACCATTTCTGCTTTCAGACCTGTTTTCAATCTTTTGTCTTTCCCTGCTCCCTATAGGAAAATTTGGGTTCAGATTTGCTTGAGGAATGGATGATATTTTTTCTTGCTTCTTTGTTTTTTGTGTCCATAAATATGCTCTCTACTAATTTTTTCTTTCCTTTCTTTGTCAAACAGGCCACCAAGCAGTTTCTTGAAGAGATCAACAAGTGGACAGTTCAGTACAATGTTTCCCCTCTCTCTTGGAATGTGGCTGTCAAGTTCCTCATGGCCCGGAAGTTTGATGTGCTCCGTGCGATTGAGTTGTTCCACTCCTACCGGGTATGGACCTGGGGGTGGGCCGGACCTATGGCAGCTGGCTCTCTATGTTGCTGTTTTCTCTGCCACATACTACCCACACTGGTTCTCTGAGTGTTCTCCCCATTCCTGTTAAAAAAAAGTGTGGGTCAGTGTCCAAGAGCCCTACTTTGGAGTTAGAAATCCCTTCTGAAGAGATACAGAATCTCTGTAAATTGAAAAATGAGCAGGGTCCCTGAGTGCTCAGTCAGTTGAGCATCCAACTCCAGATTTCAGCTCAGGCCATGATCCCAGGGTTGCATTGGGCTCCACACTAGGCATGGAGCTTGCTTGGGATTCTTTCTCCCTCCCTCCGCCCTCCCCTGTGTGCTCTCCCTCTCTCTAAAAATATGAAATAAAATAAAACATTCTTTAAGAAATAGGGAGATAAGGCATGCTAGGATTAGTTTAAGACTAAAAACGCACTTAGACCTATCTTGTGGGTCCTTCTCATACAGTATTCACTCACTTATTCAACAGATATTTATTGTGTACATACTGTGTTCCAGGTGCAGAGATAAGTCCTTAGAGAGAGTAAACACAATTATAGAATATTATGACAGGGCACAACTTGCTTCTATGGAAACACATTTCATTAGAAGGGTCAAGGAAGCCTTCTTAAAGGAAATGACTTATAAATTAAGATCTGAAGAATGAGTAGGAATCTCACAGGGGAATATGGCAGAGAGAATAGCAAGTTCAGATTCCTAGTGACAAAAGGGAAATTGAGTTGAGCAGAAATGCTCAGTGGGAGTCAGGGCATGGCAAGAGATGAGCAGCAGAAGGAAACAAGGAAGGCCATTGACACCTGGGTGGCTCAGTCACTTAAGTGTCTGACTTCGGCTCAGGTCATGATCTCTTGGTCAGTGAATTCAAGCCCCACATTGGGCTCTGTGCTAACAGCTCAGAGACTGGAACCTGCTTCGAATTCTGTGCCTTCCTCTCTCTCTCTCTCTCTCTCTGCCCCTCCCCTGCTTGCTCTTTCTCTCTCAAAAATAAACATTAAAAAAAATTAAAAAGAAATAAGTAAACAGGGCCAGATCATAGAGTGTCTGTTTTTTCTTAAGGGCAGAGAAATTTACTGAAGGTAAAAATAGCAGAATAACTTGATCAGATCTGCATCCTGGAAAGATTTTCTCACTGTGCTTTAGAGAATGGATCAGAAGGGGTATACTGGAGATAGACCCATTAGAAGGTCATTACACTTACTGAGAGAGAGATGATTGTGGTGTCATTAAATGTAGTGTCAGAGAAAAAAATGGGCAAATTCTATAAAAATTGGTAGGACAGGGGTTCTTAACCTGGCATATAAAGAAAGAGGAGTCAAGGGTTCCTAGTGTTTGATTAGGGTGGCAGGGTAAATGGTGGTGGCATTCACTAATTTTAGGAGACACTAAGGAAGTGCAGGTGTATGGAGAGACAGGGTCATGAGTTCAGTTTGGCCATGTTAAGTTTGAAGTGTTATTGGGATATCCAAATAGACGTGTTCTCTGAGAATTTGGAACGTGACTCTAGGGTTCAGAAAAGAAATCTAGACCAGAAATCTGGACCAGAACTGAGATTTTGGAGTGACCAAAGTAGAGCTGAATATTGGAGCCATGAGAAAGGGTGAGGTCATCCTGGGAGAGTATGAGGAATAGGAAGATGTGTAGGGCAGAACTTCACTTCAAATTTTTTTGCTTTATTTGGTCCAATATTGTCTTAAGAGCTAAATGTGAGTGCTTTAGGTAGGGCATGCACTCTCCTGTAATCCCAGTGCTGCCCTGCCTCTGATTTGATTTTAGGAATGAATTGGGCAAGAATATAAACAAAGACCTAGTTTGTTTCATTCACCAATGTGTTCCTAGCACTTAGCTCAGTCCCTGGTACATAATAATTGCTCTACAAATATTTGCAGAATAAATGAATGAGTCAGTGAGTGAATTGAGTAAGCAAATGAATGGGGAAAAAAGCCTACAAAAGAGACTTAGAAGCAGTAGTTGAAGAAATAGGAAAACTGAGAGAGTAGTCTTTGTCTCGGATAGAGAATGTCTCAGGGAAAAGGGAATATGAGTGGTCAACCTTGTCATGTAAAAGGAGGATGGAAAATGCTGATGCCTCACTGGCAGGAAGGAAGGTCCTGGCGCTGAAGCAGGAGCTCTCCGTGGGGGTAGTTAGATTGGGAGGAAATGAGAACGCAGTAGACTGAGTGTGGGGTAACTGAGCATGAGTTTAAAGAATCTTGCTGTGGACATAAGAAAACTGAGGTCATGGTAGGTCTTGTTGGAGAAGATACTGGTGGGGAAGGATGGCTCCATTTTAAGATGGGAGAGGCCTAAGCCTAGAGGATTATGTGAGGATGTCTGCTTCCAGCCAGGGTTTGAGTGCATATTTTAATATCCTGCTATAATATCACTGCTGATACATGTTTAAGAACTTTGATCCTGCACTCTAACAATACATATTAGTTGGACTTCAGTGTTAGGCTTCTCAGTGGTTTAAAGCAAAATATCATACCTACGAGCTGAGAAGGTGGCATTGGCTGGGAATTCAGACAACACTGAGTTGTCTCGAAGCATGTTACAAAGGAACTCCTGGTCCAATTAGTGGACTTCTAAAGTCCCCTATCTCTGAGATGTGATGGTTACATAAAGCTGTCCTGGATATACAGTATTTCCATACTAACTGACCTTGCTGTGCTTTATTTTTAGGAAACACGAAGGAAGGAGGGCATCGTCAAGCTGAAACCTCATGAGGAACCTCTCCGTTCTGAGATCCTTAGTGGAAAATTCACCATCTTAGTGAGTCTTTAGGAACCTCTCTTATAGTGTCTCCTTACTTCCTTTTGTAGCTGTTGTCCTCTTTGGATTTTGTACCTGGATTCCTTATCTTGAATCTAGAGAGTCTCAACATTTGGGAGCAAACATGAAGCAGCTATACAGTTTGCACAAGATTATTCTAGTAACAAGTGAAATGATGGAGACTCAGTCGTATAGTAGATGGAACCAAGTTTCTTCTTTGGCCCATTAAGGTTAGTCAGGGTCTTTGGATGGGTAGCTAGTGTTTCAGAGGCCCATCCTTGCAATCAAGCTGCCTCCCCCTAGAGAGCACAGCCTTTCAGCTAAGTATACAATCGTACTTCTAAGGCAGAACGTGGAAACCATGGTTGTATTCTGTGGTTTTCCCCTGATGCGCATTTCTTTTGCCATTTTATCTGGGAAATTAGCTAGGTGGCCAGTGTAGACTACCCTTTAATCTCTCTGTAGTTGATAAGTTAATGGAATGTCGTTTTTTCCTACCACACAAATAATGATGAAAGGGATGCTGAGCATCAGGTGTGGGAGGAAATAAACCTTCTTCACTTCCTGGCGCAACTGATGCAAGTCAGAGGAGTATTGCCAGCATCTATTCTCTTCGTATGAAACTTCTGTCTAGGATAGGAGAAGCCCTAGCCATTGTTGTGATCTTCTATTTCATTTCTAAGTATTTCTCGTTTTTGTTCTTGTTTTCTCTAGAATGTTCGGGACCCAACAGGAGCTTCCATTGCCCTCTTCACTGCCAGATTGCATCATCCCCACAAGTCAGTCCAACATGTGGTACTTCAGGCTCTGTTTTACTTGCTAGACAGAGCTGTAGATAGGTAAGCATGAAGATTATCTTTTATTTGGTCTATATCCAGATGGGGGAATGACAGTCCTTGACTCACTTGATGTACTTAGCAGCGCCATCACCATGCTCCTAGGACATGCCCTGGGAAGGGCTATGAATAGAAAACATTTCATGTCCTTCAGGGCTTTGCTTGTTTCCAGGAGCCATCAAGATGGTGGGTGTTCTGTATCTTTACATGCTTGGTTCTAGTTCAGGATAACAGAAGCTGAGAAAGCCAATTGACTAGTAATCCTCAGCGCATTGAGAATTACCTATTGAAAGAGAGTGAAAGGGAAATGACTTGTGCTGGTTCTTTTTGCTCATTTGCCCCTGCATATTGATTTTTAAAACATTCTGGGGTCTCAGTTTCTTTGTAAAATAGGAAAAATGTCATTAGGTCAGAGAATTTGAGAATTGGCATTCAGGAGAGAAGAATCCAAAAGTATAAAGTTAAGCAAAATCATCTTTATAAACAGAGGCATGAGCAAGAAGAATCAGCCTGGGTCATTTCTCCTTCCTTCTCCAAGGTAAATGGTATTATGACTATTTTACAGACAATGAAACCAAAGCCCAAAGAAGTTTTGTGACTCCTTTACAGTCATCATATTCCAGTCCAGCTACGCCTAACATCTTGGTTTCTTTGCTCTTGACTGGAGCTATTTGTACCCTACTATGTGTCCTTTGGCCATACTTCCTTTTTTACAGTTTGTTATTACACTGGGTATCATTAGCTAGTTCTCTGCTGTTAGAAGTGATACATCGAGGGCTGAAACCTGAGATAGTGAAAGATAGCTGTGCACAGCATCAGTCATACGGTGGACTCAGAGAGGGTGCGGATAGCCAAGTGATTGTCCCAAGGGGGGCTGGCTCTCTGTCTAGTTCACTTGTTGCTACCTTCCTAATGTTACTTTCATAATATTTAGCTTCTGCTTCTGTGCTCAATAGGAGATATATCCAAACCATACACAGCATTATTTTGAGAAAGGGAAGTTACTGAGGTAAGGAGAGAGGACCAGTGGTCTCAGGGACCCTGTACTGCCCAATCTGAAGTGTAGAATTTCTCAGTTCTTCTTTCCCATGATTGATCTTCAGGCATAATTTCCAGAATATATAGGTTTCTTTGAAATCCTTTAGCTTGGGGGAATGAATGAAACATGACTTTACCAGAAAATTCACTGGCTTTCCTTCTTGGGCAGCTCCGAGTCAGAGCTCTCCTATAGGCATGGCAGGGGCCAAAGCTTGCTCTCTCCAATGTGAGCACTCATTGGATGCCTGAGGAGAACCACATGGGTGTAAACATACTTAAAACTGTTTTCATGATTTTCATTCTTTTCTTAAAAACCCTTAGTGACTCTTCATTACTCAGAAGGTGCAGATAAGATAAATAAATGTGAACCATTTTCTCCAAGCAAAATATTCTCACTAGTGAGTAGAAATTCTTGTTTCCCATGTTAACTTCCACCACGATGCGAGAGGAGGAAATCTTTCCCTTTATTTAAGGCTCACCTTCTATGACTGGTTCCCTTACAACACCAACCTGTCATGAGTAAAATGCTTTTTTACTCTGACTTTAACAGCAGTTTATTACCACTACCAATTATTTAGTATTACATTTTACACAGCCTTATGGTGTCACTTCTCTTATACTGTTCTTTTCGATGTTTACCATGAGATGTAAGTTCCATGCAGCCAGGGAATCTTCTTTTTCACATTACATAATAGAAACTCCTCAGATCTCTATGAGTGGAATGGAAATGGTATCATAAACTTCCAGATACCCATCATCTATCTTCAGAGTGCTCTATACCCAATCTTATTTCATTGATAGCCTTTCACCCACCCCGTACCCTCAGTTATTTTGAAACAAATATCAGGGACTATGTTTTAAACATCTTGGTATTCCCAGGATAGTATCAGGTCAGGAATCAAATTCAGTAGGAAAAAAAACAACTATTCTTAGTATGGAATTAGCTATTATTGTAGACCTCATATTCTGTACCCAGAAAAACAAAAGTCCTGCCACATTTGTATTTATTTCATGTGCCTTTACAGGATTGGCAGTTTTCATTCTGCACTGTACCTTCTTTTCATTAAATTCTGTTTCCCCTGGCACTGACTTTGTTTTGTCTCAGTCCTCTGCCACAGGCTGGTACTGGAAGGGGAAAACCTATAGTTCTTTGAATTTGGCCCTTAATGAGCTAGTGGAGAAATGGGAAGTGTCTACACCTGGATAATCTACTTAGTAATTGTGTCAGTCATGTAACAGCATCTTTGATCTCAGTAAACTATAGTCTCTCTTGAATAGGGGGGGGAAAAGTCAAGATTTAGTGCTAACTGTAATCCATTAGGACCATTCAAAACTCAGAAACTGATGGAGAAACTTGGGTCTGCCTCAGAATTAGAAATATTTGCTATTTCTTGGGTGGGTACTTTCACCATGCAAAAAAAATTAAGATACAAAATAACATTGGGACCTCTGATTTCAGGATCATTTTGTGCCAAAAATCTTCTCAATTTTAAATAGATAGGAAAACTGTTGCTTTCACCTGTGAGTAATCCAAGCATATGATTTCTTCCTAATGACCTTTTGGGTGTGCAGATCAGAAGGTGGTAAGATCTGGCTTGGTTGAAGAGTGTAACTTTGAGAAGTCTTTAGGCAGTAAAGGAGATTGAACTAAAGAATACTTTTGTATCTTCGCGTGTTCTTAACCTCAATCTAGTAATAAGCTCATTACCTCTTATTTTTCAAGATGCTTTCCCAAGACCGTATGTGGGTTTGTTCTCTTCCTACAAGTCCTAAGAGATAAATTCATCATCAATGAGCTTAGAGCTTTGTTTTACATTTTCTCATAGGTCTGAAGTATTTTCTTAGCCCTGGGCTTCCAGTCCACTGAATTAGAATTCAGTGACCATTTATCATGTACCTATTTGTAAGGACTATACTAGGGACTATAGGGAGTGATGAGGTGAACAAAACATGTTTGGGTCCCCTAGGAGAGAATCAGATGACTAGACAACATTGAAATGCTTTAAAAGCCATAAAATAATCCTGCAGAAAGATTTATGGGGTTACAAAGGGGTAAAGGATGGCAGTACATCAGGGAGGTCTTATGGAAGAGGAAGCTTTTGAGTTGAAGATGGAATGTTACAAAATTTGGATAGGCAGATTCGGAAACCTGGGAGGAAACAGTTCACATTTTGATAATCTAGATGCTCTGGAACATTTTCAACATAGGAGTTTGGTACTTGAAAAATATGCATCAATAAGCATACTTTCAATTCCAACATGTGGGGCTTTTCTGCCACACCTCCAAGCAGTTATCGGATACCAGCTCAGTGTTTTACAATTCAACTCAATTCTGACACCATCTACCTGTTAGATCAGACCCCTGAGGTTAAAGGATTTCAATCCTGCCAGACTTACCTCTCCTACCCCCACCCCCATACACAGACATCAGTGGCAAGTTCAGGTTGTCACCTGTACTTCTTATCAACATGCTATATAGATAGAAGGTTCCAACGATCTCCTTCTTGAGTTCTATGAATTTACCAGTGTGGCTCACAGAACTCAGAGAAACATTTTACTTACTAGGTTACCAATTTGTTATAAAAGGATATAATCCAGAACAGCTAGACGGGAGGGATGATGGGGAAGGCTTTAGTGAAAAGGGAGCTGGGCTTCCATGCCCTCTCTGAGAGGGTCACTCTTTCAGCACCTCGATTGGGAAGCTCTCCAAACCCTATCCTTTTGGGTTTTTATGGAGGCTTCATCACTCAGGCACGAATGATTAAATTGTTGGCTATTTGAGATTGAACTTGATCTCCAGTCCCTTTCCCTGGGGGGAAGGTGGGGAAGGGGGAGGTGTGGGATGAAAAGTACCAGCCCTCTACTCACGTAGTTGGTTTCCCTGGCAGCCATTCTCATTCTTAAGTGATGCCTAGGGGCATTCCAGAACTCCTCTTATTAACATCACAAAAAACACCTTTAACTCTCCTCTTTTAGGAGTTCCAAGAGTCTTAGGAGCTCTGTGCCAGCAACCACATTGAAGACCAAATACGTATTTTTTATTATAAATTGCAATATCACAAGAAGCATAGCAGAAACCAAAGATAAATTGTCTTTTTGTACAACCAGTGTTCTGGGAGGTAGTTATTTTGGTCATGAATCTGTCCCAACCTCTGATTTTGCCCTAGGCTTTCACCCCGACTCATCCATCTTATTATTTACAAATGTTTTTGTTCAATGGTTGGTTTACAGCTTTGAAACTCAGAGGAACGGGCTGGTGTTTATCTATGACATGTGTGGTTCTAATTACACCAACTTTGAGCTGGATCTTGGCAAGAAAGTCCTAAACCTGCTGAAGGTAAGGCTGTGAGAGAGCCCCTTCAATTCTCCTTCAATGGTTAGGATACTTCTTTCCATTCTTTGGGAGACTTAGGAATGATGTAAACTGCAAACATTATGTTCAGTGTAAAGGTCACCTGTACATGATGACTAATATTTGCTTCCTCAGAATACGAAATGGGAAATGGTCTTCAAAGTGAAGTGGGAGGAATTAAAATAAGAAATGCACAGGAACCTTTTGAGTCATGAAGGTGGGTTGGCCCTCTCCTAGAGTTGCGTAGAATAAAAATTAATGAAGGCCTAGATATGCTCAGTGTCTGAAAAATGTCACCTAGTCCGTGACTTTCAGACTTTTTTTGTCTGTCTAGTCAGAAATATGTTTTACATGTTGACTTCATATACAAAAGTGTATGTTCACTGACCTATACACATATGTATAGAGTTCTGTATATAGGTTAAGTTCTTACTTTGTGTAAGATTTAATAGATGGAGGCAGAGACGAGAGGAAAGAAAGAGACCAAGTTATGGAGCCAGGAAAGACTTTATTGGGATCTGCGATTCCCGGGCGAGGTTCCATGACCCTGGGAGTGGGGAGTCAGGGATGTCGCACCTGGTTTGGGAAGGGCGGGGGTTTTTTATGGGTGAAGGGGTTCCGGGTTTGATCTTGGGAGGACACATTATCAAATAAGGGCATTTCAGGGACGCGGCGGGATGGAATAGGTTGCCTCCTCTGTCAGGGTGATGGGAAGCTGGAGCTTCTTGATTGGCTGTTTTCAAACTGGCCCGGGACATTCCAGGTCTGCAGGTGAGGGGTGGGGGTCATCTGTGCACGGTGTTTTTCTCTAGCCCATAGCAAAATGGCCGCTTAGTCACCTTCTTAAGGTAACTCTTACACTTTGTTATCCCAAACTTAAAAAAAATTATTTTTAATGTTCATTTATTTTTGAGAGAGAGAGATACAGAGTACGAGCAGGGGAGGGGCAGAGAGAGAGGGAGACACAGAATCCGAAGCAGGCTCCAGGCTCTGAGCTGTCAGCACAGACCCCAATGTGGGGCTCAAACTCATGAGGGCTGAGATCATGACCTGAGCTGAAGTCGGACCTTTAACTGACTGAGCACCCCCCCTGCCCCCCGCCATGCACCTCTTATCCCAGACTCTTAAGTCAAGAGGCATTTTGTAATATTTTGAAGTTTATTTGTCATTTTTATAATATTTTTAACTTTAAAAGATAATATACATATGCCACTTTATAATCAAACATTATTATTTTTGCAATGAGGGGGAGCCTCCTGGGTGCTCAATTGGTTGGGCATCTGACTTTGGCTCAGGTCATGATCTCACAGCTCGTGAGTTTGAGACCTACCTTGGGCTCTGTGCTGACAGCTCAGAGCCTGGAGCCTGCTTTGGATTCTGTGTTTCTTTCTGTCTCTGACCCTTCCCCACTTCTCTCTCTCTCTCAAATAAATAAACATTAAAAAATTAAAAATATTTTTGCAATGAAATGTATTATTCATAATGAGTGGAGAAGAATAAAGGCTATAAATAGCCTGTGGCATTTCAGGTGAGATTTTGCTGCTCCATGAATTCTTGCACTAAACTTACAAAAGAAACATAAGGTTTTCAGAGCTGTTTAGATTCCAGAATCAGGATAAGGGTATGTGGATCTGTGTGTATATATTTGTAAAACAAAACAAAAACTTTTTATAAAACAAGCTTTACCCTTAGTATGTACAGTCACTTTGATTATTCTATTTATTTATTTATTTTTAAAGTATTTATGTATTCTCAGAGAGAGAGGGAGGAAGAAAGAGAGAGACACCTAGCAGGGAAAGGGCAGAGAGGCGGGGGGGAGACAGGATCCAGAGCAGACTCTGTGTTGACAGCAGAGAGCCTGATGTGGGGCCTGATCTCACACACCGTAAAATCGTGATCTGAACCAAAGTCGGACACTCAGCTGAGTGTTCCACCCAGGCAGCCCTCTATTTCGTATTCTAAAATGTTAGTCATGAGCCACTAAATTAATTAAAGGACCCACTGGGTGAAGACCTACAGTGTGAAAAACATTGATTTAAGATTCTAGGCAGTCTTTGTTCCACGGCCTCCCTTGGGAGAACTGCGGGAGCTAGAGTTTTAGAAGTGCTTATTTACTTTTACAGCTTTGTAACAGAGAGTACATAGGGAGGGTATTTTACTGCATGTTGTTTCCTGGCACTTGGCATTTGTCATTCATCATGTTACTAAAATCCCTATTGTGCCAAAGGGATTGTGATTGGGAACTGTGGTTCAGTTCTTTTTTTTTTTTTTTTTTTATAAGAATGATATATGATTTATTTTCTTTACAAATACGGAGTTCTGTGTTCAGTGGTTATAACTTGCCATTTTTTACTGAACAGTTGTGTCTTTGTAATCTTTCCATGTCATGAGTCACTCTGTCAGTGCATGTAGCTGTTCCTCACTTTTCCCCTACCTCACTTTTTTTAAACGCCTAACGTGGAGCTTGAACTAACAACCCTGAGATCAAGGGTTTCATGCTCTATTGACTGAGCCCAGCCAGGAGGTGCCCCTTCCCTCACTTTTTTTTTAATTTAAAATTTTGTTTTATTTATTTTTGAGAGAGAGAGCATGTACCTGCAAACAGGGGAGGGACAGAGAGGTGGGAAGACACAGAATCTGAAGCAGGCTCAAGGCTCTGAGCTGTCAGCACAGAGCCCAACACTGGGGTTGAACTCATGAGTTGTGAGATCATGACCTGAGCTAAAGTTGGATGCCCAACCAACTGAGCCACTCAGGCGCCGCTTTCTCGTTTTTTTTTAAATGGCAGCAGGTTCTTTTTATGGACATAACAAGCAGAAAAAATGACATGCTGGTTTTTTGGTGTTACAAAGGGTTCAGTGAGCATTGTTTTACATACATTTTTGTATATTTGACCAATCATTTGCTCATGACAAATTGCTATAAGCAAATTTGTAGGGTAAATGAGTTCATACATTTAAAATTTTTTGAGTTTATTTTGAGACACAGAGAGAGAACGGGGGTGAGGAATGAAGGGAGAGAGAGAATCCCAAGCACATTTCACATGATTAGCACAGAGCCTGATGTGGGGGTTAAATTCACGAACCATGAGATCATGACCTGAGCGAAGATCAAGTCTGAGGCTTAATCGACTGACCCACTCAGGCACACCACACATTTAAATTTTAATAAATATTGCCAAATATAGTTTTACACTCCTGTCAACAGCCTTTTTTACCAGTCTTATCAACAATTTATTATTTGGATTTTAATCATATTCATGTTTTTATGTGGTGTTTTTATTACTAATGAGTGTCAGCATATTTTCATGTTCATTGAGAAGGGATATTTAAAATTTTCTTATTCTTATATATTTTACCCAATTTTTTATAAAAGTATTTATCTCTTAGTAATTTGTAAGACTTATTATTAACAATGTTAATAAGTATGTGTTACCAGCATTTTTTATAGTTTATAATTTATTCAATTTTATGGTGTCTTTGTCATTTACTATATTTTTCATAATAATTTTTTTTACTATACTACATATACTTTATTTAATAATATATATCATAGGGGTGCCTGCGTGGCTCAGTCAGTTAAGCGTCCGACTCTTGATTTCAGTTCAGGTCATGATCTTACCATTCATGGATCAAACCCCACAACAGGCTCTGCATTGACAAAGTGAGACTGCTTAGGATTTTCTCTCTCTCTCTCTCTCTCTCAGAATAAATAAATTTAAAAATACAGAACAGCAGCAAAATATATATATATCATATATGATACATAATATTATAGATAAAATAATTTGCTTTCAAATAGCTGTCTGGCCAACATTTACTAATATATTTTTTCCTATTCATTTGAAATAATGCCTTTATATATGCCATATGGTACCCAATGTCCCATTTCTGGGTACTCTATTCTATTGATCTAGTCATCTAGAATAACATATGCACTGTTTCATTTATTTTAATCTTAAAGTAAAATTTAATATCTCATACAACAAGCATCCTCTCACAATCTTTTATTTCTAAAAGTTGTTTTGACTATTTTTGCATTTTTATTTTTACATGACTTTTGTATGCTTTATTTAAATTTTTATTGATATGTAACGTGCATATTGAAAACAAACTTTATTTTATAACCAGTTCTTTATTTTATTGTATTTTGTTCTATTGTATTTGTATTTTATTTATTTATTTTAAATTACCTCTACACCCTACATGGGGCTGGAACTTAGTACAAGGCTGAGATCAAGAGTCACATGCTCGGGGCACATGGCTGGCTTAGCTGGTGGGGTGCGTGATTTTTGGTCTTGGGGTTGTGAGTTTGTGCTCCACGTTAGATGTAGAAATTATTTTTAAAAATTAAAATCTTTTTTTTAAAGTTTATTTATCTTTGAGAAACAGCATGTGTGTGAGTGGTTGGGGGGGAAGTCAGAGAGAAAGAGGGAGAGAGAAAATCCCAAGCAGGCTCTGTGCTGCCATCCCAGAGCATGATGCGGGGCTCTATTTCATGAACCCAAGGTCATGACCTGAGCCAAAGTCCAACACACAATCGGCTGAGCCACCCAGGCGCCCTGGCATCCCTTTTTTAAAAAGATTTTATTTTGGGGGCGCCTGGGTGGCTCAGTCAGTTAAGCCTCTGACTTCAGCTCAAGTCAGATCTCACATTCGTGGGTTCGATCCCTGGGTCGGGCTTTGTGCTGACAGCTAGCTCAGAGCCTGGAGCCTGCTTTCGGTTCTGTGTCTCCTTCTCTCTCCACTCCTCCCCCTCTCATGCTCTGTCTCCCTCTGTATCAAAAATAAATAAAACATTTAAAAAATTTAAAAAAAAAAAAAAGGATGCCTAAGTGGCTCAGTCAGTTAAGTAACCGACTCTTGATTTTGGCTCAGGTCATGATCTCATGGTTGTTGGGTTTGAGCCCTGGGTGGGGTTCTGTGCTGCTGACAGCGTGGAGCCTGTTTGAGCTGCTTGAGATTCTCTCTTCCTCTCTTTCTGCCCTTCCCCGCGTTTCACAATAAATAAATAAACGTAGGGGCGCCTGGGTGGCTCAGTCGGTTAAGAGTCTGACTTTGGCTCAGGTCATGATCTCATGGTTTGTGGGTGTGAGCCCCACATTGGGTTCTGTGCTAACAGCTCAGAGCCTGGCCCCTGCATTGGATTCTGTGTCTCCCTCTCTCTCTGTCCCTCCCCCACTCATGCTCTGTTTCTGTCTGAATCAATAATAAATAAAGAATAAATAAATAAATAAATAAATATTAAAAAAAACAAAGTTGCACGGTCTACTGACCTAGCCAGCCAGGCACTCCTCGCTCTTTATTATAAAAGCAATTAAAAAGCAGCTCCAGAAAAGGTCTCTGGCACCCTTCCTCATACACCCAGTGTCATTCCCCAGAGGGTAACCACTTTTTCCAAATTTTAAATGTGATGAGAAAATTTTTAAAAAAATCATCATCTTTTGATTAGATGAATTTTATTTTATTTTTTATTTAAAATTTTTTTTTTCTTTAATGCTTTTTATTTATTTTTGAGAGACAGAGAGACAGTGCGAGCAGGGAGGGTCAGAGAGAGAGGGAGATATAGAAACTGAAGCAGGCTCCAGGCTCTGAGCTAGCTGTCAGCACAGAGTCCGATGCGGGGCTCGAACCCATGAACCGGGAGATCATGACCTGAGCCGAAGCTGGATGCTTAACTGACTGAGCCACCCAGGCGCCCCTATTAGATGAATTTTAGAGTCATTCAGTCATGTTTGGGGGAAATGAAACACTCTCAGATTTTATTTGGATATAATAAATTAACAAATTAGAGAGAATTGATATCTTTATAATGTTATCTCCCATCCAAGAGTGCTGTACTTTTTTAAGTCTTCTGCTATGTCTTTCAATAGTGTTTTAAAATTATTTTATTTATTTTACATGTGTCTTTTTTTTTTTTTTACATTTATTTATTATTAAGGGACAGAGAGAGACAGAGCATGAACGGGGGAGGGGCAGAGAGAGAAGGAGACACAGAACTGAAAGCAGGCTCCAGGCTCTGAGCAAGCTGTCAGCACAGAGCCCAATGCGGGGCCCGAACCTGCAAACCGCGAGATCATGACCTGAGCCAAAGTCAGTAGGTTGAGCCACCCAGGTGCCCCATTTTACAAGTGTCTTAATGTAGTTTATTCCTAGGCTAAAAAATACATATATACATACATATAAAAACATAGCAGACACTAAGGATAAATCATCTTTTTTGTAAGACCAGTGACTTTCAGGGAGAAAAAGATAGGGAGAGAGATAGTGTATATGCATAAGTGTTACTATAAATCAGATGTTTTTACCATTATATTTTTATGCTAATTATTATTTATAGGGTGGCTCATTTTTTTATATTTGTCTTTTATACTGAAAATACTATTATAATCAGAAAAAAATTTTCATTGCAGAAAATTTTGGGCAACTCAGTCTAATAATCATTAAGAAGAAATACTGCCTTTGATAATATGTAAAAATAAAAACTATTGACATTTTGGGGCATGACACTTTCTTCTAGATGTTTTTCAATATGGTCTTAATTATGTTCATACAATTTCAAGACACAATGAGCTCCAAAAACTTTATTTTATGCACACTTGTTATTGCTAAATAATAGTCTGTCCTGTATTTACTATAATTTATTTAACCATTTCTTTGTTGTTGGATATTTTTTCCCATTTGTTATAATAAATAGTTTTCTCAACAAACACTTTTTAATATTCATGTCTTTGCACATAAAATAGTTTGCTTGTAGATATCTAGGAGTAGGCTTATTGGATCCAAGGATGTAAATATTTTATGGGCACCTGGTTGACTTAGTAAAGCAAGCAGCTCTTGATCCCTGGGTCATGAGTTTGAGTCCCACATTGCACATGGAGATTACTTTTTTAAAAAATTTTATGTATTTTGAGGGAGTTAGCACAAGCAGAGGGTGGGGGGGTGTGGGCAGAAAGAGAGAATCACAAGCAGGCTCCAAATTGTCACTGCAGAGCCCAGTGCTGGGCTCAAACCCATATACCGTGAGATCATGACCTGAGCAGAAATCAAGAGTCAGATACCTAGCTAGTTGAGCCACCCAGGTGCCCCTAGAGATTACTTTCAAAAAAGAGAATATAAACATTTTAAGTAAGGTTGTAAAAAATAAAAGGAATGCTAAGTATAATAAATAAAAACTCATAATGTCACTTATCAGAGAGAAACTGTTGAACTTCTGATATAAGTCTTTATAATCTTTTTCTTTGTGAAATATATGTGTAATTTTTTAAACAAAATTAAGGTTATAGTTTTGATCCTGATTAGTGTAATTAAGGTTACATTGTGGGCATTTTCCAAAGTCGTAAAAAAAACCTTTGACATCTTCGTTTTAAAGGTTATATAATTTATTACAATACCATTTTTATTAACTCCTACCCATTTTCAGAGATATATATTCTTTCCAGTTAAAAAAATTTTTTTTAATGTTTTTTACTTATTTTTGAGAGACAGAGAGAGACAGTGCAAGCAGGGGAGGGTCAGAGAGAGAGGGAGACTCAGAATCTGAAGCAAGCTCCAGGCTCCGAGCTAGCTGTCAGCACAGAGCCCGACGCGGGGCTTGAACCCACGAACCGTGAGATCATGACCAGAGCCGAAGCTGGATGCTTAACCGACTGAGCCACCCAGGCGCCCCTATTCTTTCCAGTTTTAAAGTGCTGTTTTTAAATATCAAAAATAAAGGTGCAGTAAACATTTTTGTTCATAAATCTTTGTGTTTCTGGTTATTTCCTTAGAATATAGAGTTACTTGATCAGAGGATATGCACATTTTTAAGAATATATAATGCCAGATGCCTTCTAGAATATGTAACTATTTCCTGTCCCCTCAACAGTATATGTGGATGGCATACAGTCATTAAAATGGAACAAGTCTGAGTGTGTATAGTTCTTTGCTCTGAAGAAACAGATATAATGGCTTCCGCTTTTTATTTATAATTTGTGGAAATATACGTATTTCTCCAGATTGATTTTTGATCTGGCAGTTTAAAGGGGCCTTGGCTTTTTGGACCCTGAAATAAATTGTTTTCTCTTTGAGGGAAGAGTTGAAAGTTAGTTTCTCAGACTTTAGTGAAGAGGCCCATGGAACATTTTGTTCTAGAGGCTGTATATTCTCCTTTGGGAATGTTCATGGATCCCCAAAATCAGTGGAAGAGTAGCCAGCCAGTGACATGTCAAATTGAGAATCAGTTTTTTGCAAAAGAATAGGGAGAAAGTTGTAGAAGATATTTAGCTAAAATTTCCTCCTCTTGTTTTTTGTTTTTTTATTCCTTGGGAGTAATTTCTTCCCAGTAATGCCAATATTACTTGATATCCCTGTCCATGAGAAGGGCTGGCATATTAAACCAAAGGAAACCAAGAGCCATGGGTTAGGAATGCATCCTTTTTTATTCTTAAGCTTTGTGCAGATCAGGTGTCTCCTTCCCTTAATGTCTCATTTGCCCTGTGTCCACTAGATTATGTTTATTGATTGAATAAATGAATAAAAAAATAGATGAAAGATGGGTTAAAAATGATTGTAAACACACAGATATCAGAATAAAAAGTTATGAGAGAGATGTTTCTTTCATGTTCTATTTATTCATGATTTAATTTTTCTTAAAGTTTTAATAAGCAGAACTTAAGGATGCACATATATATGCTGACAAAAATCAGTATAGTTTTTGATCTATAAAGCTTATGTTAATAACATAACATAATTTTTTTTTTGAGAGAGAGAGAGGGCGCAAGTGAACGAGGGGAAGAGAGAGACAGACTCCCACGAGGGGCAAAGAGAGAGAAAGAGGGTGAGGGAGAGAAAAGCATTCTCGAGCCTACACATGGGACTAACCATGAGATCATGACCTGAGCCGAAGTCAGATGCTTAATGACTGAGCCACCCAGGCACCCAGAACATAATATAACTTTTAAAAGCAAATCACCTTTAATTTTTTTAATAAGTTTTTTATTTTAATTCCAGTGGAGTTAACATACAGTGTTATATTAGTTTTAGGTGTATAATTTTTAAATTTTAACCACCTCTGAAGTTACTGAAATGAAACCCAAATTAGGCTGTAGACTCCCCCTGCTGGGTAAGGATGGGGACAAGAACAGAAAACCTATACTTTGGGTTTGAAAAGTCACAGGAGCCTTAATTGATGTCTTTAAACTTCCATATGTGTTCCCCATAGGGAGCATTTCCTGCTCGTTTGAAGAAAGTGCTGATTGTGGGAGCACCAATATGGTTCCGAGTGCCCTATTCCATCATCAGCCTTCTCCTGAAGGACAAAGTCCGGGAGAGGGTAAGGCAAGCTTTATTTTATTTGGAAGTGGATAGATACATTCCCATGTCCAGTGTTGAAACCTGCCAATTAATTCTTTATCTTCAATAAAATTCACCTGGCTTGTCTCCTGAAGTGCTTTCTGCTTCTGTTAGCGTATCCACTCATATTCTCTGCTTTATTCTTTACTCAGCTCAGTGCAGGCTCCCTCTCCCACCGTATTCCAAGTTCCGTGAAGTTAGGAGCTACACCTAGTTGTTTGGCACTCTCCCTCCGTGGCACCTTGCATAAAGATCGCACTGAAGGTGTGTGTCCCGTAGATAACTCAAGGATAGATACTCCTTCCGAAATTTAGCCTATGTTAAATATTCATGCATATTTAACAATCTCTAATGGAATGGCATTAGTTGAACTGGTGTTTGAATTTGTTCAACTGGAAATACTAATTCATCCCTTTGACCACTGGGTGCTAGAGGAGAATCTCTCACTCTATCTCTGCTTCCATTCCTGGCATTTTCTCTGAAAACAGCTTGTTGCTTCCTAACATCAAGTGTTTTCTAAATTATTCTTAAATCTCTTATCATCCCCTGAATGTTCCAGGACTGAAAGATTATGGCTTTATTCATTCATTCATTCATTCATTTTCCACCCTTGAAAGGACATTGACATAATAAGATAATATAGTTGTTGTGAAATGTTATTAGAGATTTTTATAGTATAGAATTATGACACTGTATCAGTGATAACAATGCAGATCTTTATAGCTGAGGAGACTTGTGTTGGAGGGGAAAACTGAAGTACTTGGAGACCCAGTGACTGAGAATAGGAGAGATCTTTTCCAAGGTAACTCTTTGAGAGGACTCCTTAGGCAAGTTCTTACACTTGTTATACATAAGTATAAATGTGTATATAAACTCAAAATACATGAGCACCTTTACAGTCCAGGCTCTGGGCCCTGGCAATTAAAAATTGGGTGAGACTTTCCTTACCTTTAAGGAGCTCATGGTCCTGAGAGGGGACATGCAGACATGCAGGGAACTGTGGCTCTGCAGGAGCACAGAGGAGAAGATTGTCTCTGGCAGTCAGGGAGGGCTTCACAGAAGAGGTGAGCTTTATAAGCTGCTCCTTGAAGAGGCTGAGGAGGAAAAGAGGACATTCCAAGAAGAGGCAACAGTAATAGAGACAAGCATTTCTATTCCACACAGATTTCACAGAGAACCATCTAAGCTAATGTGGTCCGTAAGGCTGTGTCTAAGCAGGGAGCAGACTTAGGATTACTTTTCTGGCAGTTTTCCTGGGCTGCCCTGACTCTGGGTGGCTGGTTTTGTGTTATTTTCATAGAATGCTATCTTTGAAAACCTCCGTACTGAGCTGTGAGTAAAGCACCAGGCTTAGACTTGCCTTAGTATGGGGCTGACCTGTGCGTTGTTAGTAGTCAAAAAGGCAAGTGGCTGCATGAGACGGCACTGCAAAGCCTTGCTAATAGTATAAAGACTTTGCTCATGGTGCCGTTTTTTCAAGATTTATAAAAGGACCCCTAATTCCAGGAATGAATTTGATACACATTCTGGGAAGTCAGACATTTGGGAAAAGGACTTCAATCCCAGGCAGATGAACTGCAGTCTACTTCTGACACAAGTGTACCATGTAATTCAAGCAAATCTCATCCCCTTCTTCAAACCTAATATAAATACCTTTGTTCTTTATCTTCAATTTATCTGTGTCTTTTTTTCCCCTACGTACTCACATGGTTCTTTCTGGCCTTCCAGATTCAGATATTAAAGACATCTGAGGTCACCCAGCACCTGCCCAGGGAGTGCCTTCCAGAAAACCTGGGTGGGTACGTCAAAATTGACCTCGCCACTTGGAATTTCCAGTTCCTACCCCAGATGAATGGCCACCCAGATCCCTTCGATGAGATCATCCTGTTCTCCCTCCCTCCTGCCTTAGACTGGGACTCGGTTCATGTTCCGGGTCCCCATGCCATGACCATCCAAGAGTTGATGGACTATGTAAGCACCCGGCAGAAGCGAGGGATATACGAGGAGTATGAAGACATCCGTCGGGAGAACCCTGTTGGCACTTTCCACTGTTCTATGTAAGTAGCAAAGGTTTGGGCCAACAATCAGTTACTCATGTGCTTCTGGTGCGTTCCGGCAACAGCTCCTTGTGCGCCTCATCTGCTTCACAGAGGCTCTTCCTGTGTTAAGGAGTGTCACTGTCACTTGGAGATGATGCTTTTCTCATTCAGAGAGAGGCATTTCCTGCTTTGCTGCCAATATCCTGTACTTCGACATTTCTGGAGGTCTTTAGTACCGACAGGGGACCATGTGATAATGCACACATTTTAAAATATTTTTCTGAAATGCAAGGGGTTTTAGGAAAAAACAAAAATATTGGCTCAAAAATTAGGCTATTTGGGCAGTTTCTCCCTAGAGCATTTATAGTATATAACATCACTTTCTAAAAAAAATAAATACACACACACAAACACAGAGCCACTTTGCTTTCTGAGGAGGGGTATTGGAACACTTAAAATAATTCACAGCCAGTAACAGAAAAGAGTTCACGCTTAGGCATTTAGCTTTGTGGGATTTTCCTTCTCTCCAAATCCTACTACAGAACTATCTGGCTAGTTTATAACTGGTTCATAATTATTCAGTAAGTATTGTTAGCCATAGGGCATAGATCATTTCTCTTTACTGCTGCCCTCATTTATATTACCCTGTTTTCATTGGCTGCAGCCAATGTCTCTCCAAATGAAGCTCTATTGAAAATTAGGGAAACTGTCCCAGGCTCAAGTCCCAGCATAGCCAAAAGTCCCCTCTGTGATTTATGCAAGTTACTTCCCTTCCCTGCACCCCAGTTTTCCTCTGTGTAATATGTGATGTTAGACTCTGATATCTACCTACTTGTGTAGCTTACATGTTTCTGGAAACCATGATTTTGTGAGTACCTCTTTCCCCTTGTAATTCGTGTCCAGCTTAGTCAGTGTAATATAAAGATTCAGGGAGAGAGACTGCCTTTTAGGAAAAGGAAACGGGAAAGAAGGAGTTGGGAAACAGGTAAGAGAAGTAAGAAAGAAGAAACAACTGAGAAGTAAGTCAAGAAGCAGAGCAAGAATGCGAAGGGAAGTAAGAGAAAAAACAAGAAAGCAGAGGAGTTTTCAAGAGGAGAGAGTATTCTTTTCTCCCACACAGCTGCTCGTTTCTTACCAGTTTACAATCTCTATATTGTACACAGATTACAGTCTTTCTCCCAACCAGTCTTTCTCCTTTAGTTAAAAAAATTTTTTTTAACATGTATTTATTGTCAAAAGACAGAGCATGAGCGGGGAAGTGGCAGAGAGAGAAGGAGACACAGAATTGGAAGCAGGCTCCAGGCTCTGAGCTGTCAACACAGAGCCCAACGTGGGGCTTGAACCCACTATGAGATCATGACCTGCGCCAAAGTCACTGCTTAACCGATTGAGCCACCCGGGCTCACCACCCTCCCCCTGTAGTTTTGAATCAAGGAAGTATTATGGAGCAGAGAAGAGTCCTGGGCTGCTCCAGGAGCATACATACTTGTTCTGGGGATTCCTAATCTTATTCTGGGTACTTCTGCTGTGAGGTCCTTGAGATGTCATTTCTGCCTCTTTGCCCAATAGAAAAAGCAGGTTTGGATTGTCCTCTTGGCATCACCCAGACCAGCCATCCTGTTATCAGAGAACACTTCTCAGCCCTATGGAAGGACTTGTGGTCTTGACTACTAACTGAATGAGCCCCCACGTCAGGAGCTAGAACCCAGAATCCTCATCAGCTCCAGGTCTCTGTCTTATACCACGTTCCGGTAACACTGCTTCAACAGAACAAACTGTGTCTCGCTTGGAATTCTGGATTATGAAGTAGCTATCAGAGTACTCATTGTTGTCCAGAATGCCATGGACCGAGAGACTTTCTTTCTCTTTTTTCTTCTCCCCTATACCATTTTTTCAAAAGACGTTTTGTAAAAATTTTAGGGGCACATGATTGGCTTAGTCAGTTGAGTGTCTGCTTTCAGCTCAGGTTGTGAACTCACAGTTCGTGGGTTCAAGCCCTGCATTGGACTCTGCGCTGACAGCTCAGAACCTGGAGCCTGCTTCAGATTCTGTGTCTTCCTTTCTCTCTGCCTCTCTTGCTTGTGCACGCATTCTCTTCTCTCTCAAAAATAAATAAAAAATTTTAAAAGTTATCATTTTATTATAATTTTAGATTCATATAAAGTTGTAAAAATAACACAGAGAGCTATTACATGTATCCTGTCCACAGTATAGTATGATCTCACAACCAGGAGATTGATATTGATTGATATTATACACCAGTCTGTTTAGATTTCCCCAGTTTTAGAGTGTGTTTGTGTGGGTGTATTTAGTTCTATACAATCTTTAGCCTACATGTTGGATTGTGTATCCATCACTACAGTCAAGATACAGAAGAATTATATCACCACATGCCTTGGTCCCACCCTTCCCCATTCCTAATCCCTGCATCAACTCATGTGGTCTCCATTACTATAATTTTTTCATTTCAAGAATGTAATATAATATAAATGGAATCATACTTGGGCACCTGGGTGGCTCAGTCGGTTAAGCATCTGACTTCAGCTCAGGTCATGATCTCGCAGTTCATGAGTTCTGTAAGCCCTGCGTCAGGATCTGTGCCAACAGCTCAAAGCCTGGAGTCTGTTTCAGATTCTTGTCTTCCTCTCTCTCTGCCCTTCCCCCATTCTCTCTCTCTCTCTCTCTCTCTCTCTCTCTCTCTCTCTCTCTTTCTCTCTCTCTCTCTCTCTCAAAAATAAGTAAATATTAAAAAATAAATGGAGGGGCTCCTGGGTGGCTCAGTCGGTTAAGTCCCCGGCTTCAGCTCAGGTCAGATCTCACGTTTGTGGGTTCAAGCCCCGCGTCACGCTCTGTGCTGACAGCTAGCCCAGAGCCTGCTTCCAGTTCTGTGCCTCCTTCTCTCTCTGCCCTTCCCCCTCTCATGCTCTGTCTTTCTCTGTATGAAAAACAAATAAAACATTAAAAAATAAAATAAAATAAATGGAATCATACTATATGGAACGTTTTAGGATTGGCTTTTCCTCTCAGTATGATTCCTTGGAGGTTCACACAAGTTGTTACATGCCTCAGTAGTACCTTCCTTGTTATTCTAGGGGTGAATGGTTTGTTTAACCGTTCACCTTTTAAAGGACACTAGGTTGTGGAATTTCTGGCTATTACATGTAAAGCTACTACGGATGTTTGTGTCTAGGTTTTGTGTGAACATAGCTTGCATTTCTCTGGGATAAATATCCATGAGTGTGATGGCTAAGTCACATGGTAATTGGATGTTAGTTTTCTGAGAAACTGCCCAGCTTTTTCCAGAGTTGTTGTACCATTTTGCATACCCCCCAGCAATGTACGAATGAGCCATTTTCTTTGCATCCTCCCCAGGATTTGATGTTGCCACTATTTTTTATTTTAGCTGTCCTGATAGGTGTGTAATGACATCCTATTGTGGATATAATTTACATTTCTCTAATAGTTAATGATATTGAACATCTTTTCATATGCTTATTTACAATCTGTATATCCTCTTTGTAAAAGTGTGCCTTTTGCTCACTTTCTGTTTGGATTTTTTTAAGAAGTGTTGAGATTTGAGAATTTTTTAAAAACATTTTCTAGATACAGGTTCTTTGTTGGATACTGGCTTATGAATATTTTCTTCTAGTCTGTAGTTGGTCTTTTCATCCTCTTAACAGGGTCCCTTGTGAAGCAAAAGATTTTATTTTGATGAAGTCCTTTAATCAGTTTTTCCTTTTATGGATCACACTCTTGGTGTGAAATCTAAGAACATCTAACCCTAAATTCCAAAAATTTCCCCTCTTTTTTTCCCTAAAAGTTTTATAGTATCATGTTTCACATTTATTTAATTCTGTGATCCATTTTGAATTAATTTCTCTATAAGGTGTAAGATTTAGGTTGTTGTTGATTTTGTGTGTGTGTGTGTGTGTGTGTGTGTGTCTGTGTGCACATGCATACAAGCCTGTGGATATCTAATTGCTCCAGCATCATTTGCTGAAAAATCCTTACTCCATTGAATTATCCTTAGAAGTTTGTAAAATATCAGCTGGGCTTATTGGTGTGGGAAGAGAGAATTTTTTTAAATATGGAAAAGTACAGAGTATAACAAGACAAACAACTATGTTCCTGTTACCAGAATTGATACTGACAATTTTCAATATTTGGCATATTTGCTCCATCTTTCATTTGTTATATAAAAGAAAGAATTCATTGTAAATCCCTTCTGATCCTCACCCTCACTTCTCTCCATTACCCAAAAGCAGCAACTAATATGAATATGGTACGTTTCCTTCCAGTCTATTTGCTTATTCTGTTACATATATATAAGCCCCTAGGGATAATATAGAGTATTATTTTATATTAGGGTAATATTTATGTTTTAGTAATGTTTTGTTTTTAATTAATACATATATACTTTAAAAAAATAGTACCAAAGAAAAAGGAATGATGAAATCAATAGCAATCACCAGCCTTACCCTTGATTCCACTAGATACCCATTTTCTTTTCTTTTTTTAATTTTATTTAAATTTTTTTAATGTTTTTAATTTATTTTTGAGAGACAGAGAAAGACAGCATGAGCAGGGGAGGGTCAGAGAGAGAGGGAGATACAGAATCCAAAGACAGGCTCTAGGCTCTGAGCTAGCTGTCAGCACAGAGCCTGACGCAGGGCTCGAATCCACAAACCATGAGATCCTGACCTGAGCGAAGCCAGATGCTTAACTGACTGAGCCACCCAGGCGCCCCTCTTTTTTTTTTTTATTTTTTTTTGAGTGGGCATGAATGGGGTAGGGGCAGAGAGAGAGGGAGAGAGGAAATATTAAGCTAATATTCTCTAAACCAAGCGTGGAACCCAATGCGGGCTTGATCCCAGGACCCTGAGATCATGACCTGAGCTGAAATCATGAGTCGGACGCTTAACCAACAGAGTCACACAGATGCCTTTAGGTGTCTCTTTTCAACTCTTATAGTTGTTTCTTCTGGTATCCTGTGATTCCAAAGAAAGTCCTTATAATGCTCTTTATTGATTTTTGTGGTAGGTAAGCTTTGGCTCTTACACTCCTTCTCCAATTCCCTTTTGACTGTTTTTCCAATATAATTATGTCACATTTTTTCTTAAATCAGTAGTTACTGTTCACATTACTATGGCTATGTAATTTTTTCTGCTGCAGAACTAAATGGGCTTCTAGGAAATCAAATATTTAAATTTTATCAATTAAGGGGCACCTAGGTGGCTCAGTTGGTTAAGCATCTGACTTTGGCTCAGGTCATGATCTCACAGTCTATGGGTTCGAGCCACACATCATGCTCTGTGCTGACAGCTCAGAGCCTGGAGCCTGTTTCAGATTCTGTGTCTCCCCTTCTCTCTCTGCCCCTCCCTCACTCACTCTCTGTCTCTCAAAATAAAATAATAAAGACATTTAAAAAAATTAAATATAAAAAATAAATTTTATCAATTCAATTTTTTGTTTCTTCTGGAGTTAATTACCTAATTTTTAAATTTGTTTTTAGTTTTCCATGTTTCTAGCCTTATTTTTTCCCCATGCTTAATTAAATTTATTTTATACTTTAGTATTTTCCAAGTGGTCAAATATATCACATAATGAATTGATTGTTTTCTTCCCCTGGAGTCCTCACTTCCAGAATTTTGGGGGGGTTTTGCTCTAGTCTAAACTGAGGTTAGTGTTGACTGGACTTGATCTTCAGCCTTCTCCTGATTTCCCTCCTCACTTTACTTTATTGGTTCTTGGTTAATGGATCCCCCATCTTCTTTCTTTACTTAAGAGCATAGAATTCTAGGTTGGAAATAATTGCACTACAGTATTTTTAATACAATCCCTTTGCATTTAGTAGCAATGTTACTAATTTGTCTGATGTTATTCTTAAGCCGTTTTTTTTTTTTTTAATATAATAGTTTATTTCTTAAGTCTTCTCAAATCTGTTTGGATAGTTTTAGATCATCTCTATCTTCCCATTTAAAAGTTTCACAGTGATATGCCTTGCTTGGTGTGGGTCTGGTTTTTTTTCCATTCATTTTGTTGACTGCTTAATAGGTTCTCTCACCTGAAGGCTTGTGTTCTTTAGTTATAGGACTTTTTTTTTACATTAGCTCTTTTTCATTCTGGGGAAAAAAAATTTTTTTTTAATTCTGGAAAAGTTCTTCAACTTTCTCCTTCATCTCTTCTATTAAAATTTTTTATTTTTAAATATCATTTTTATTTTCCAAGAGCTTTTCTTCTCTATTCTTTTCTCATAGCATCCTGTTCTTATTTTTTTTATTAAAAAATTTTTTTATGTCTTTATTTTTTTATTTTGAGAGTCAGAGTGAGTAGGGGAGGGGCAGAGAGAGAGGAAGACATGGAATCTGAAGCAGGCTCTAGGCTCTGAGCTGTCAGCACAGAGCCCGATGCGGGGCCTGAACCCACGGCCTGTGAGATCATGACCTGAGCCGAAGTCGAACACCTAACCGAGTGAGCTACCCAGGTGCTCCCATCCTACTCTTATTTCATATATACAGTATCTTTTTCTCTCTGAGGTTGTTAATTATAGTCTTTAGACCTTATTTGCTCTTCTTGACTCTCTTTTGTGCCTTTTCCCTGCTATGTGTTTGGTCTCTTTTTTTGTGTCGGGGTTTTCTGTAATTACCTGGAAGTTCTTGGCTATTAGTACTCTAGTTAGGAGTGGAGTCCTTAAACACTGCTTGGAAGTGCTATTAGCATAGGTGATCTTCAAGTTGAAATGATCAGCTAGCTTGTTGGTCTTCTCCAAATGACAGAATTCTTTCATATGGGGGTATTCACTTTCTCCTGAGAGGAATTCTCCACTGTCTTCCCTGGTAGGTTTCAAGATTGGATATAAGTGTAAGACGGGACAGGACAGGGAAAAGAGTGCAGGGGATTCTCACTGTGTGTCATTCAGATTTTCATTTATTCCTCTGTTTTTAGCCCTGTGCCTCAAAGTGCCTTCCAAGGTGTGGGAGGTGTGAGAGTGAGCCATTGTGTCTCTCCATAGATACCTCTGTGGGTCCTAGTTTTCTGCATGTGGCCAAAGTCAGCCAAAATTTTTCCATCTATTTTTTTCTCTGCAAAATGGATTTCACTCTTCGTCTGCTGATGTCTCTGCCATCACTTTGGGGATTTGTATTGATTAGTGCCTTTATTGTCATTTTTAGTGAGGCTACTAGATGGGATGGAGTCAAACATATGTGGTCAACCTACCATGTTAAACTGGACTTAGGTTTATTAGCTGGTGGATTTTTCTTGGTACTGTACCCCTATTTCCCTCTTCTTTTCTCTTTCAAATGGAAATATCTTTATTCCCACAGGACTGTATATATATCATTAAAAATGTTGAATGATATGGACTATGGATAGACGAGGCAATGAAAAGATCTAGGTCTCCACCTCCAGCGGTTACTGACCCCGCCTTTGCACGGCCACACTTCGTGTGCACACATACACACTGCTTCCACCTTTTCTCTGTCCTTGTTTCAGTTTGTCTGTTTCATTTTCTGCAGGTCTCCGGGAAACCTAGAGAAGAACCGCTATGGGGATGTGCCCTGCCTGGACCAAACGAGAGTGAAGTTGACAAAACGAAGTGGCCACCCTCAGGTAGTTGGATAGATGCTGTCTCTCAGCAGCACTGAGGGAAACTTTCCAAAGTGAAGTTTACTCATCCCATAGCAGAAAGAACATAGACTCTAAGAGAGATCAGACCTGAGTTTTAACTTTGGTGTACCTTAGCCCATCTCACAGTACTAAGCAGAAATTTAATGGGAAAGTTTATGTAAATGCTGATAGGGCAAGGTCTGGTATATTGTAGGTACTTGATAAATGTTCAGTGACTTTTCCTTTTACTCGTTTGTTGTAAAATGATAGCCCTGTTCACTCTCTTAGTGAGTGTATATCAATACAAGGCAACTCTAATTGTCAGTGGTTTTTCCATTTAGAAGATATGAAAATAATTTTGGACAACTAGTATATGCATAAATATCTAGGGATAGAGTTGAAGTGGTCAGTTGATTATATTATTTAATGTATTAATGTGATCACATCTGTTCATATTAAAAATCACACATAGAATACACTAATATAGATACTTAGTAAAACTCTTCATGTGGACCTTTAACCTCAGTGTCTTTGTCCTCATTTGTGCTACTTCCTGAGCCAATCTGAGACAGTTTCCCAGAGAGCATAATTTTTATTTCCTTTTAAGGGTATGGTATTGTCACTGAAAAGTTTATCCTAAGCCAGAAAGGTCTATTAGCATAATATTAACACAGGTTTTTCTTTTCCATTTATCCTGCGTCTCATGCATTCTCTGTGGTATAATCATTCACTTATTCTTTTTTAAAGTCTTCTTTTTTTAAATGTTTATTTTATTATTTTTTAAATTTGTTTTTAATTTTTTTTTTGAGAGACAGAGCGAGCACAAGCAGGGGAGGGTGAGAGAGAGAAGGAGACACAGAATCTGAAATAGGCTTCAGGCTATGAGCTAGCTGTCAGCATAGAGTCCAGCATGGGGCTCGAACCCACAAACCATGAGATCATGACCTGAGCCAAAGCCAGATGCTTAACTGATTGAGCCACCCAGGTGCCCCTTAAATTTGTTTTTAATGTTTATTTGTTTTTGAGAGATAGAAGGAGACAGAACGTGAGCAGGGAAGGGGCAGAGAGAGAGGGAGACACAGAATCGGAAGCAGACTCTAGGCTCTGAGCTGTCAGCACAGAGCCCAATGCAGGGCTCAAACTCATGAACTGTGAGATCATGACCTGAGCTGAAGTCGGATGCTTAACTGACTGAGCCACGCAGGCAACCCTTAATGTTTATTTTTGAGAGAGAGTGTGTGTGCTAAGCAAGGGAAGGGCAGAGGGAGAGGGAGACAGGATCTGAAGTGGGCTCTGTGCTGACACGCCCCTTAAAAGTCTTTTTTAATATAACGTGTTTATAGCAAGATCCAACACTTAGAATCTTGAGGCCAATGACTAACTATGTCTTACATTTCTTCTTTCTCCTTCTGATAAACCAGTTGTGTCTGGTGCCCTCCATATGCATAAAAAAAAACAAACACCATTGAGGGGTGCCTGGCTGGCTCAGTTGGTAGAGCATGCAACTCTTAACCTTGGGTTTTAAGTTTGAGTCCCGCATTGAGTTGAGAGATTACTTAGAAAAACAAAAACAGAAAACAAACAAACAAAAAAACCCAGCGTAGATTCAGGTTGTTGTTCAAAGTAAAAGATTTTAGATAGTCCCCCTTTAACATGACATACATTATAGGGAGGGGCTTATTATATCCCTCTCTTTTTTCTGGGGGATAATTTTTGGGAAAATCATTGCCTTGTATTTGGGCATATATGGCATGTGGGTTGAAACCTTAGTGTCATGGTTTTTCTTTCTTTCGACCCTACTGTTTCAAGCACGTAAACTGAATTCATAAGCCTGTCCAGGACCCTTACAAAGGGTTTTCTTGCAGGAGCATTAGCTCAGAGCCAAAGTTCATCACTATTATTGAGATCCTGATAGTATACGCTCTGAAGGAGTAGAGTATGGTTGTTGAGCTGGGGCTCTGGAGTCAGACCCCTGTATTTATCCGTCTTCTTGACGGCTCCGTCTTCAGTACCTAGAATGGTACATATCAGACCTTCAGTAAATTATTTGTGAATGAATGAGTGAATCCCAGTATACCAGCAGACTATTCTAGTCATCCTGTAATTAATCTAAAGATCATCACTTGAGTGATATGCTCCTTTCATTACTGTAAACATTGGCAGAAGCTTTATTTCCACAGTAAATGGAGGATTCAGGTTTATTAGAAAGTTCTTTACCAGATTTGCTTCTAGACTTATAAAGCTATTAGTCACAGTTTCTATTGAACATGGCCCACAACAAGTGTACTTAGTTTGGTTCTCTGTGCAATTTCACTTTGCCCCCAAATCTCTACTTTGTCTCTGAGGTCACTTTCAGTTTTACTTTCTGATGATTCTTCTGAAATTACTGATTTTAATTCCCAGTGCTCTCAGAGACAGGGATACTTACTGAAAGCTGGTATCCTTAGTTCTAAAGAAATAGTAAGTCTCCTTTAAAGAGGTGATGTTTCTTTTCAAAGCAAGAAGGTAGTTCCAAAAGTTTCAACCATACGTGCGTGTGTGTGTAAATGCATGTATATATATCATACATATATACACAGATATATACAATATTATATATCATATGTTACTTATATAATAATGTTGATTGGCATGTACCAGGTAAATCCTTTGTACTTTCTGTGCCCTCTTGCTTGGGTCCTGCAGGGTATACCACTTGAATGTGCCAGGCTGGACAGAGGCTAGCTTTGACTAACTATGGTGGACCCTGGATTGAGCAGTCTGGTTGGGAGTGAGTGAGGCATTTAGCTTTCTGGGTCTGCTGCAGATGGTCCTTTAGCTCAGTGAAGATGCCTCAGTCAGAGTAAGAACACTAGTAGTATGAGGTCAAAATCAACTGCTGTGGAAGGAGGAACCGGAAACTCTTGGCTAAATAATTAGTGGGAGGATAAGGTGGTAGTCTAGGACTGCCTGACATGTACCCAAGTAATGACCATGAGATGGAGATGTCTTCTCAGCGTGGCTGTGGATACTGACAGTTCAGACTGGTTTCCAAGTGGTGGAACACAGTGGAGACAAAGTGATGGATTAGGGATTCATTCTGACCTCTCCAGAGTAGAGTGGAGTCTGAACTTTCTCTGGTTTAACATTGGAACTTTTTTCTGTTGTCCTCCTATACCCCTCCATACCCTCTGCTATTCACCGAAACTGCTAGATACCCTCAACTAGTTATACCAAAACTTGACGACACTGTAGCTGCATCCGTGTTTCTCTTTTATCAGGTTAGATTTAAAGACGTTGGCAGAGATCTTGTGAGAAAGTATAATAAAGACCAAATCCTATTTAATCTCCCTGATAGCTAATGATGCTGAAGTAAATAAGAAGTGCGCACCCTGCGAGATGAGAGAAGCCCCCCAGAAGAGAATGAGTCAAGAGCTGTCAACATTGAGACACCTCTGAATTTGTCTGGCTATTGCTTTGTGTTAATTCAGGTAGTAAAGGAGCCTGGGTGTTTGGCCTGTGCCGTTAATGGTCCTAGAAATGAGGGATAGATTTCTTCCTTCTCCAGTCACACGTTACCTTTTGTGTGTGGCAGGATGGACACAGTGTTCCTGCTCAGGTGGCTTGGTTTGCGTCCCTTTTGGTGTTGAACCAGTGCTACAAATCTTAATGGGCTCCTTTTTCGGTAATAACGGCTTTATTGGGATGTAATTCACATACCATACAGTTGACCTATTTAAAGTGTATAATTCAGTGGTTTTTCTTATATTCACAGAGTCAACCTTAGAACATTTTTATCACCCCTAAAAAAGAAACTCCATGCCCTTGGCAGTCACACCCTGGTTTCCCCCAGTTTGTCTACTTTCTTTCCCTAGAGATTTGCCTATTTTGGTCATTTCATATAAATGGAATCTTACAATATGTGGCCTTTTGTGTCTGGCCTCTTTCACTCAGCAGGTTTTCAAGGATCATCCATGCCATAGCGTATAGCAGTACTTCACCCCATTTTATTGCTAAATAATACTCCGCCGTATGGATATGCCACTTTTATTTATCCATTCATGAGGTGAATGCAGTCTGTGGCTATTCCAAATAATGCTCTTGTGAATATTTGTGTGTAAGTTTCTCTGTGGACATAGGTTTTCATTTCCCTCAGGAGTGGATTTGCTGGGTTGTATGGTAACTGTGCTTAAGCTGTGGAAGAACTGCCGCACTGTTTTCCACACGACTGCACCATTTTACATTCCCATTAGGGGTATGTGAGGGTTCTGGGTTTTCCACATCTTTGCCTACATTTGTTATTATCCACTTGTACCTGTAGCCATCCTAATGGGTAAGAAGTGGTATCTCGTTGTGTTTTGTTTTTTTGGTTTTAGTAGGCTCAATGACCAATGTGGAACTCAGTGTGGGGCTTGAACTCATGACGCTGAGATCAAGACCTGAGCTGAGATCGAGTCGGATGCTTACCTGACTGAGCCACCCAGGCACCCCACTTTCTGTGGTTTTGCTTTGCATTTCCCTGATGGCTAATGTTGAGCATTTTTTCTTGTGCTTATTCCTATTTATCTTCTTTAGAGAGATGGCTGTTCTGATCCTTTGCCTATTTTATTTATTTATTTTTTAAATTGTTTTAATGTTTTATTTATTTTTGATACAGAGAGAGACACAGCATGAGAGGGGGAGGGGCAGAGAAAGAAGGAGACACAGAACCGGAAGCAGGCTCCAGGCCCTGAGCTAGCTGTCAGCACAGAGCCTGACGCGGGGCTCGAACCCACTAACGTGAGATCTGACCTGAGCCGAAGTCGGAGGCTTAACCTACTGAGCCACCCTGGCGCCCCATGATGCTTTGCCTATTTTAAAATTGGGTTGTCATGGTGACTGGGTGGCTCAGTCAGTTGAGTGTCCGACTTCGGCTCAGGTTATGATCTCACAGTTTGTGAGTTCAAACCCCACATCAGGCTCTGTGCTGCCAGCTCAAAGCCTGGAGCCTGCTTTGGATTCTATGTCTCCCTCTCTCTCTCTGCTCCTCCCCACTCGTGCTTGGTCTCTCAAAAATAAATAAACATTAAAATAAATAAATAAACATTTAAAAAATTAAAAAGAAGTAAAATTGGGTTGTCTTTTTAACATTGAGTTGTGAAACCTCTTTCTATATTCTAGATACAAGTCTCTTATCAAATATGTGTGTTCTGTGGGGATATTTTTACTTTATTTTTTTCTTAAGTTTATTTATCTTGAGAGAGAGAGGGTGAGCATGAGGGAAGGGGCAGAGAGAGAGGGAGAGAGAGAGAGAATCCCAAGTAGGCTTCCCACTGTCAGTGCAGATCCCAACAAGGGGCTCAAATCCATAAGTCGCTAGATCATGACCTAAGCTAAAACCAAGACTCAGACACTCAACCAACTGAGCCACCCAGCTGCCCCTCTTTACTTTCTTGATGGTGTCCTTTGAAGGACACAGAAGTTTTCAATTTTAATTTAGTTCAATGTATCTGATTTTTCTTTTGTTGCTTGTACTTTTGGTGTCATAGCTAATACAGTTGTACCTAACCCAAGGTCACAAAGATGTAACCCTTTATCTTCTTCTAAGAGTTTAATCATTTTAGCTCTTACATTAGGTTTGTGATCTGTTTTGAGTTAGTTTTTGTGTATAGTGTGACTTTTTAACCCCCTTCACGTGGATATCCATTTGTTCCTCACTTTCTGCCTGACAAGAAAAGAATATCTACATCTTGGGTTTTATTTACCTAGTACATAAATTTCCTACCCAAATGGTATATTCCACATAGCTGTGATATTTCCTTTCTATCATTAGACAGATTACATCAATGCCAGTTTCATGGATGGCTACAAGCAGAAGAATGCTTACATTGGTACACAAGGTAAGTTAGTCTGCCCCTCACAAATTGGTTGTGGGGTTTTTTTTGCCATCTACCTGTGATTTCTTGCACCAGATGATTACATGGTTTTTAAAGGAAATGGTAATTTGAGGTGATGTTGTGGCCTTTCATAAACACTGGGCGTTATTCAGGAGGGTAGAGGAGAGCTATAGAGTGTCTGTACCAGATATGCTTGGAAACTCGCTGCAGAGATAAACTGGAGATTTGAGCACAATGCTACCACAAGTTTTTGGATTATGTATAGCCAACAATGGCAGGGGAATTGGACACCAGAACTCAATGGCCAGTGAGATGTTCTTTACGTCCAGTAGGAGGCCAGAAACAGCAGTGCGACTTCTCAGTGATTGAGTCTAGTCTGTGAAAGGGTGTTGCTGTCCTAAGAGACTTTTGCTGGTCCCTGTGCCATCAGACAGCACTCAGCAGTCCTCTGAATGGATAGTCTATACTAGTTTGACTGCACTATACACTGCACTGATCGTGAAGTACTAGACTCTGGGAAGATTTCAGATAGAGTTTGTATAAATGCTCCTATGGGCCCCAGTACTACTCCTGACCTGGCCTCTGCCACCTCAGGACAATACCAAGTTGCCATAAAAGAGGGTGGGAAGAGATCACAACATAGGAGGACATAGCAGGCCACCCTTTGGGCTTTATGCCCTTTGACCACTGCTGACCGTGGCCAGCAACAGATCTGACCAGAAATTGCCCCTGTAACCAAGTGATCATACTCAATATCACTAATAACAGACATTATGCCTCTGTGAATGAGAACTGTACAACATAACTTGTTTTGTTTGTGGCCAGTTTTCAAGTCTGAATCTGATCATGAAAAATAAACCAGACAAAATCCAGATGGTGGCGCATACTAGAAGAAAACTGGCTTAGACCCTGCAAAGTTAATGCCATGAAAAATAAAGGCAGGAAACTCCTCTAGGTTAAAGGGGACTAACAAGCTATGATAACCAAAAGCACGTTCCCATTATTGGAACCTCAGTTTAGAGAAAAAAACTGTTAAGGACAAACTTGGGACAATTGGAGACTGTGTATTTGATAATAGTATTATATCAGTGTTTAATTGCTTCAGTGTGATAATGGTATCATTCTATAGGAGAATGTCTTTGTTCTTCTAAATATATGCCTAAGTGTTTAGGAATAAAATGTCATAATGTCCGGAACTAACTTTTAAATAGTTCTGTAAAAAAAGAATTCATGTGTATGTATATATAAACATTTTATAATGATAGCTAAAAATGATGGCTTTCTAGCTGAAGAATATATGAATACATTGTAATATTCTTCCAACTTTTCATTGGTTTCAAAATTTTCAAAATAAAAGTTGAGGGAGAAAAAAATGGATTCTTGGTACACTGTTAATTGGTCTGATGGTCACAGGTTTATATTTTCCCCCTAGGAGGGACCACTTCCTCCAAAAGGAGTCCTTTCAAGGCCCTAAGAAGAAATGAGAATTATCAGGAAAGGTTTTGGGCACACAAGATGTGATGTGGCTCTACCTGAGAGTGGGGGCTTTGTCGAGGAGGCTGGCCTTGGCATGGTTGGGCTTACGGAGGGTGAGGATTGGCTCTAGGGCGCCTCAGAATGCTTCCTTCTCAGGTTTATAAGGCAAAGCCACTACTTAGAGTTGCAAATTATGCAGGAATCGGATCCTTTAGGGTGGCTTTGAAGGACTGGTCCAGAAGAAACTCCTCTAAGAGTATGTGAGAAATTTTTTGAGTCAGGCACAGATCACCTTTGGACAGAATCAGCACTCTCTTAGGATTGGAAAACAGGATCTTGTGTTGTGGAGAAGGCTGATTTGATTTTCCTGCCTAACTTTCTTGGCTATATTCAGTATTCTGATTATAAAATTATATTTTGTTTTATTTTAATGTATTTATTTTTGAGAGAGAGGGGGAGTGCACGTGAGTTGGGGAGGGGCAGAGAGAGAGGGAAACAGAGGATCTGAAACAGGCTCTGCACTGACAGCCTGATGTGTGGCTTGAACTCAGGAACCATGAGATCATGACCTAAGCCGAAGTCAGACGCTTTACCAGGTGAGCCACCCAGGTGCCCTCTGATTTTTATTAATAATAGCATTTCTACAAATATCTGTCATCTGTTGAGAGTTATCTATTATATATTAGGTATATAATCTTCATCTAATTATTACAGAAACTCTGCAAGGAGTGTTTATTAACCCAAGAACAAACTGCAGCCCAAAGAGGTTAGTTCAGGGGCGGGTGGGTGCCTCAGTCGGTTAAGCATCCAGCTTCGGCTCAGGTCATGAACTCACAGTTCATGGGTTCAAGCCCCGCATCAGGCTCTGTGCTGACAGCTCAGAGCCTGGAGCCTATCTTCGGATTCTGTGTCTCCCTCTCTCTGACCCTCCCCTGCTTGCGCTGTCTCTCTCTGTCTCTCAAAAATAAATAAATAACATAAAAAAACAAAAAAAACCAAAGAGGCTAAGTGATGTTGGATCATACACATAGTAAGAGGCAAGCCAAGTCAGAGGATCGTTTCACCCATGTCCGCATAAAGCACTGACTTGAGTTCTTCAGAAAAGTTCACTTGTAGAGTCTGATATGGCAAGTGCAGCTTTCCCTTCTAAATTTCTCTGATGCTTTGGAGGAAATTCTGACCCTTCTTTGCCAAGCATGAGTCTGAGTGGTATCTACATTGTAGGTGCTCTGATTGGCAACACCATTTTTGCCAGTGATGTGAATGTGAAGATAAGGGATGTGAGTGCTGCTGTGGTGTGGGAAAGTAGGATGTGGACAAGGCCAGGCGTCAGAGAGGGGAAAAGGGAGTTCTTAGTTTCTCCTTGGCACGTGTACTATGCTAATGGAAGTGCATTGTAGAAAATTTAGAAGACGGAATGAAATTCAACCATATGTCTAAGACTCAGAGATAATGTTAACATTTTGCAGCATCTTCTTCCAAACTATTTTCTGTGTAATCAAATAGATAAACATGTACAACATAGCTACCAAAATGGGCTCTTTCTATACATTACCTCTTTTTTCATCTGATGGTATCTTGTGAATACCTTTTCATTGCAAAAGTAACGGATCTTACAAAATCACCTTTATGGACTGCTTCTCTCTTGGTAGACATTTAGCTTGTTTCTAAGACCTGACAGGCTTTGGCAGTGTCCACTTCTGCCAGGAGGGAATTCTAGCATCATAAAACATTAATGCTGCTAAAAGACTTTAGCAAAAATGGTAGTGAAGCCAGTACACTTCCAGAACAAAATTAGCCCGCGATACTGCCCTTCTTAGAGGAGGAAAAAGCACTGGGAAAGTGAAGCCCAAAGAGGATGGGTGATGTTGGATCACACATTGAATTATCCCAAGTGACCAGCTCCTTGACTAAAAGGATGCTGATGGCCCACAAGTATCTTCCAAGTTTCCCCTGAGTGCCCAGCCCTGTGAAGGGTCTAACTCTAAATAAAAAGAGAACCTGGTAACGCAGCTCTTACCCTCAGCACCGTGTTTGCCAGGACATGTTTAATTCCCACAAAGTAAAACGACTGATTTGAGAGCATGCAAATTAAATGGTTAAACTGTTCTGATCCAGCTGTGCCATCAAGAGCTGTCTGTATTGTGATGAAGTTTTTAGAAAGATTCAACTGGCAGGGGTATCCAGAATAGGTTGAAAGAGAAAGAGTCCTATTCAGAAAAGTAAACCAGAATGGTATTATAGTAACCCCGGCAAAAGATGATGTGGTCCATGGGGCAGTGAAATTGGGCCAGGAGAGCAGGGTGGGGACAGAAGGATAAAAACTCAAACCAGTTCAAAGGTAGAAAATCTCTAGGACTTGGGGGCTGCTTCTGGGAAATAAAGGACATACATAAGTCAGAGTTGACTTCAGAGTTGACTTTTAAAAACTGAGTACAGATGTCAATACTGGTACCAGACGTGGGAAAGTAGAGAGAGAAAGCTAATTTTGAAGGAAGAGATTGGATTGCAGGCATGTGGTGTCTGAGGAGACCCACGATGCAGCATGGAAGGAGAGGGGTTCAGTAAGCTACTGATGATTATAAGCTTGGGGGAGATGAAAGCAACTAGCAGTGTGCACACTGTAGATGTCATCTGTCTGGATGTTCCAGCGGAAGTCCAGATGCTAAGGCTGTTGAGAGGGTGCATCACAGGATTTCTCAAACTATAACCTCCCAAGCTGGGATCTTGTTCAAATGCAGATTGCACATTTCTTTTTCTCTCTTTCTTTTTTTTTTTTTTTTTTTTTGGTTTTATTTTGAGAAAGAGACAGTGTGAGCGGAGAAAGGGCAGAAAGAGAAGGAGAGAGAGAGAGAGAGAAAGAGAGAGAGAGAGAGAGAGAGAGAATCCTAGCAGGCTCCATGCTGCCTATGCAGAGCCCAATGTGGGGTTCAAACTCACGAAACCACGAGATCATGACCTGAGCAGAAACTAAGAGTTGGATGCGTAACTGACCCAGGAGCCCCAGGTTGCACATTTCTAACCCTCTCACATACAGGGGTGGTGCCAGTGGTTCAAGGACCACCCTGAATAGCAGGGAGGTAGTGAGAAGGGCAAAGAGCCAGCATCTGGACTTTGGAGTTATTAGTTGGGAGACATGCCTGAGAAGGAAAGAAGGGCTTCCCAGAGTTATGATCCTTGTCTTCTTTTATTCCAGGCCCTTTGGAGAACACCTATCGTGACTTCTGGCTCATGGTATGGGAGCAAAAAGTCCTGGTGATTGTCATGACCACCCGGTGAGCCCTCTTTCTTCCCACCGCACTCTGCCCCCACTCTGTCCCTAAGCATGGGGATTCCAGAGGAGACTTCAACTCTTAGAACAATGAGGATTAGAAAAGTCATGGCAAAGAGTTGGAGATGTTTGAGCTTTTTCTTAGTGGACCCAGAATTAACATAGCCAGGGTACGGTAGAGATTGATAGATCTAACTTGAAAAAACTTGAATCGGTGGCTCTGGTGACGCTGTGCCAGTCACAGGCCATTCTGAGGTCCTGGCCTTATCCGATAAAGGAAGTACTGGGAAACGTGGGGTGATTACTTTGAATCCGCTCCCTACTTCCACAGGGCAGCAGTCTTCCTGGTCTCTGAATTACCAGTTCCCCTCTGCTCTCCCCTTCCCTGTTCCTTGTGATAGTTCTTCTGCTCATTTGTATTTCTACCTATAGGAGAGCTGCCACAAGAGAGATGAAACATAATGGGTCAGGCAGGGAAGCTCTTGATGAAAGGAATCCTTTTGAAATTTTGGTCTGCATATCTGCCAAAACCTTAGGATACAAATTCATTAGTATCCTCATTATGATAATGATAACCTATTTCAGATGAGGAGAGCAAAGTTAGTGAAAATGTTTGCTCAGTTCCCTTTCTTGTGGCACTGTCACAGCGGCCTTTGATCTGGAGAGGTGGTGGCAGAGAAGCACCGCCTTGGAGCACTCTAGAGCCACTAAAGAACAGCGAGGAGGATTGTGGGCCTTCACACACACCTCCTGCTGGCCTCCCGGGAGCTGGGCCTTACCCACTCCTCTCGGCCCACGGCCGCAGTGGGGAAGGGAATGAACAGTGGCTGAGACACAGGGCAGAGGGTTCAGTCTGGCTACCACATTTTCTTTGCTGTCTTTTTTTGTCCACCGAGTATTTATCCCAGATATGTGAACAGTACCAGGAAGTATCAGAAAAGGGGCCAAATGGTGTAGCAGGCTCTCAATAAATGTCTGCTAAATGAGCAAATGCAGAAAATTAGCGGTTGTTACATCTGTTTAGAATGAAGGTGTTCATCCTTTTCTGCCAAGAAGCAAAGATAGCGGTTAGAAGCAGTGCAAGAGAGGACATTGCTGCTAGGGGTACAGCAGATCCTGGGGACAGCCGGCTTACCACCTTGGGGAGGAAGGACAGAGGGCTCACCCTTGCTCTATGTTGTCTTCAGCTTTGAGGAGGGCGGCAGGAGAAAGTGTGGCCAGTACTGGCCTTTAGAAAGAGACTCTCGGATCCGATTTGGCTTCCTCACGGTGACCAATCTAGGCGTGGAGAACATGAACCATTATAAGAAAACAACGCTAGAAATTCACAACACAGAGGTAAATCCCAGTTTCCATTTTCTCACTTTTTTTTAAGCTGGAGGCGAACCTTTACTGTAAAGAAAATCTCCAAAGGGAATAAACAGGAGTCTGGGCAGCTTATAAGTTACTTGCATTTTTCTGGGAACAGGATCAGGATATTCAGCTCAGAGCCAATAGAACCATTTTGTTTCAACACAACAGTGGCATTAGTTAGGAATAAAACTTATAATAAAGAATTCTGTCCTTTCCAGACATTTAACCTTTTCTTTGGGGTCTGTAGAGGAGCACCTGTGGAGAAAGTTAAGGGTGGTAGGCAGGAACCTTGGGGGTGGGGATACCAGCAGGTTGAGAATCTAGAAAAGCCAAAGGTAGTCAGGGGCAAGCAGAAATGACCTCATTAACTTTTGCTTCTTTTCCCATTCGAGGAGCGGCAGAAACGCCAGGTGACCCACTTTCAGTTCCTGAGCTGGCCAGATTATGGTGTCCCTTCCTCAGCAGCTTCTCTCATTGACTTCTTAAGAGTGGTCCGGAGCCAGCAGAGGCTGGCCGTCAGCAGCATGGGCGCGCGCTCCAAAGGGCAGTGCCCCGAGCCACCCATCGTGGTCCACTGCAGTGCAGGCATTGGCAGGACAGGTAATGTACCTGACGCAGCAGCGCCAGAGGCAGTAAGGATGAGGGAGAGGGGGTAACAATGCTCTTTGTTGCCCGTTTGTGAGAATTTGATCCATGGGTGGACGGATTGCAATGAAAATTCCTCCTTATGTCTGTTTGGTGCCCCTGGTACCAGCCATGCTGCCCAGGACACGCTGCACAGGCCAGGCCCCTAGCGTTTGACACTGTATACATCCCATCAGCATGAACATCCTCTGACCCCTTCACTGCCACCTGGGTGTTCCAGAGAGTGCAGCTGGGCTGTGGCTTCCTGCCCATCCCCCTCCCTAAGGAGACCCACACCCTGTGCTGCGCTCTCTGTTCTGGAGCTAGGTGGCAGCTTTTCCCTTAAGGGGATGTGCGTTGCAGGGACTGCTGGCCTTTCTAGTCCAGGAAAGTCAGGAAGAATAGGTTTGTATTAGGTCTCTGTGGAAAGGTTGTGGAGTCTCTGAAAAATAGGCCCCAGATGTAGGAATGCTGTCATTCTGTCTAAGATTGAAGCAGGCGGTTCCTCTCTGTCACCTTTCCACCTACTCTTCCTGTTACCCCCATACTGTCCTGAGAGACAAGAGGCCTTCTCATTTCTCTGGACTCCCAACACCCTAAAGTGACCTCTTCTTTGAATCCCTTCAGGCCTAAGGTCAGCTGCTCTCCTGCCAGGAGGCACCCTGCCTTTGAATTCATTCATCCAGCCTGCCTGGGTCATTTGGTAGGGGCGGGGGAGGAGAGGTGGACCAGGTATGACCACTTCTTTCCTTCCTTCAGGTACCTTCTGTTCACTGGACATCTGCCTGGCACAGCTGGAGGAGCTTGGCACCCTTAACGTGTTCCAGACCGTGTCCCGCATGAGGACCCAGAGGGCCTTCAGCATCCAGACTCCTGAGCAGTACTATTTTTGCTACAAGGCAATCCTGGAGTTCGCAGAGAGGGAGGGCATGGTGCCCTCCAGTCACAACCTCCTGGCCATGGAGGGTCAGTAACTGTCCCGCCAGCCTCCCATCTACTGGCCATCCTTCCTTAGACTACCCTGGACACCGCTGAGCCTATAGGTTGCCATCAGTTAGTTACGCTGAAGCAATGGACCAAACTGGAACCTGTGTCTCCTGGCACACTCGTGCACGCAAGGCAGTCTTTCCTTTTGGCTAGATAGATGTGGGGAGGTTGCCACTAGAAAGGGCCAGCAGCGATGTGGTCTTAATTCCTAGCACCTGCTATCGAACTGTGCCTTATTAAAACCAAATTGTGGCTATCGGTTTTTGCCAGGGGCCCCGAGGTAAGTGGGGAAGGAACGTCCCTTCCCCCTTTCCCGATGCCATTCTCCTTCTCGAAGTCCCTCTCCCGGTCCTTCCCTTTGCTAGGAATCCCTGGAGAGGTTTGGTGTAAGCGTCCACCCTCCTTCCCAGAGAGCTCGACTAAGTTACATACTTTAGAGAATGTCCCCAGTGCCAAGCACGTTTATACCTAGGGCGTGTATTCCAGTCTTTTCTGTCATTCTGTGTGTGTGTGTGTGTATGTGTGCACACTTACATGTATGGGTCCATATGTACGTGTGTATATAATATATATTGTATGTGCTAATATGGTCGTATTCTATAAATACATATACACAGAGATACTCCTTGTAGACGTTCCTGGGGTTCCGTGTTGCAGTTCAGGACTGCTTGCTTCTCGGACCCTACTGCTTATCCTGGACTACCTGGGGCTGGGGATCATCTCCCTTGCTGTCACACTGCAGAGCGGTGGAAGAGGACACACACAGCCACTCTTCACGCCCCCGCCACCGGCCTTCATTCTCACATAATGATGTCTCTCTTTCCAGGAGCCTGCCTATTGCAGCCGAGAATTCTGGTTTGTGGGGACATTGGTTTAACTCAGCATGAATTGCCCTTATCTAATGATTTTACTTTGTTTACTTTGCCAATTTGAGGAATAGACCGCCACTGTGATTCCAGACCCCACTTTCCTCTCACTGTTCCTTGGGGCTTGGGGTCTGGCAGTTGGTACGAAGTCATAGAAGGAAAGAGAGGGAGCCCAGGTGTGGAAGAAAGGGAAAGACTATGAGAATCCCTCCTTGGGAGAATGAGCTGGGGCCCCTTTTTCTTTTCTAGAAAGTTCCTTTCCTTATGCAACTTGGCCCTGTCCACTCAAATGCCCATCTCTTCCTGCCTAGCAGTCTGCCACACCTTGGAGCTCAGGCTGGGTGGGTTCTGTGTCAGCAAAAAGCTTGACCCCTGGCTGGATGAAACAGTTGCCTGCAATCACTGTTAGCCCCTTATTCACCCAGCCTGTCCCTGTGTGCTCCCGGCCTGCCCGGCCTGATGCACTAGGGATGGAATCAGGAGTCCCCAGCCAGGAACCCCTAAACCTTCCCCCATCACAGATGAGGTTGGTGGCTGATCAGACCTCTATAATTTTATACTGTAATAAGCTCTTTGAATGTATATATTCTTATTTTTACAATCTTTTCATTTTGTATTTAAGGTCAATGGACTGAGTCAGATTCAGAAAATAATTGTAAATGTTCATATTCAATATCTTATAGCGATACAGTTTTGTATTTACATATAAATATACCGACATGATCAAACCCTTTTAGCTTCATCAATTTAGTAGCAGTCTGGTGCCGGGAAGGTGAGGAGGGGGTCCAAGAGCTCATCTGGGAGGGATGGGGAGGCCAGGAGGACCCAAGGCCTGGGTATCTGAGACTCAGTTCTCAGAGCCATCTGCCTTGTCCATAGGCCATGGCCCTAACCCTAAGGTTAACAACTTGGTGTTTCATAAATCTGGGCAGGCAAAGGGAACTACTAGTTGAATGCTAGCTGGGTGCCAATCTCTTATGCTTGGGGCTTTTCCCCCCATTACCTCATTCAAACCTAACAGTAATCCAATGAGATGATTATCTCTCCCTTCTATCTCTGTATAGATGAGGAATGTAAGGTCTGGAAGGGTACAGCGATTTGATCTGGAACCAGAGCTCAGATTGGTCTGCTCATAAAGCCTTTGGCCTCTTCACCACAGTACCCTTTCCAGATCAAGATAGTGTTTTTTCCTTGGAAACCAGGGGCTTGTTATTTTTTTTTTTTAAGCTCTCTTTTCAGAGTATAAACCATTCGCAAATTCCGGGTAGTTGATCCTGGGCCCCTGATGCATGTTGGATAACAGAGCTGGCAACTGATGCTCCCAGATTTAACCTCCTGGTGTCGGCTCGTGAGGTCTACAGAGTACCAAAGGGATCATCCTCCCAAGGAAACACCATGTGTAGGGGTACAGTGGTCTTTGTGGGAAGATCTAGCATCTCGTAGAATGGAACCAGCTTTGTCCATGCAGCACCACTTCCTGTGCCATGTAGCTACTCCCTGTTGACCAGTGCCAGCCTGCCTGGTTGGGGGCAGTTCTGGCCTGGAGAGTGCAAATGTTGGGGTGTTCTTAATAAACGTCATAGCAGCCAACATTTATTGGGTCCTTAATTCTGTTCCACAAGCCATTCAAAGCGCTTTCTAGATAGTATTCACCACCCTGAAAACAACCTTTTGAGGTAGGTATTGACTAAGAAAACGCTGACGCACAGGAAAATTTAATTAACCTATCAAGAACCCTGGTCATCTGACTCAAAAGGACCTGCTGTTAACTCAGGCTAGAGTCTCTCTAAGGACCTATCTCCTGATCTGCCATTTTTCTTGACTTTCTTACTTCAATCAAGAGCTCCCCGTGTAGAATAAAAGATTAAGCCAGCCCTTGCCCTGGATGAGCCTTTGTTCTGTTTGGGATAAGCCAGTGTAAGAGGTAAACAGAGATACTTAAAATCTGGGAAATCAGAGGGTTTTAGGGAAACAGGAAACAGGATTCATGACAAAGAGATCTGGAGGAGGTAGCCTTGAACTCTTTTGTAGGAAGAAGCTGTGACCAAACTGCTCTGCAAATTTGGTAGTTCTACATGAGTCGCACATCTGAGGATTGGGGAGGTCATGACTTGCAAGAGCTCTGTAAAAATACATATTGCTGGGTCCTGCCTGGTAGGTGATTGAGTGACAGGATGAGCCAGGTTTCCGAAGCAGTGCCTTAGTCCATGTTCCTGACTCTGAGGAAGGTTAGCAACTTGGTGTTTCATAAATCTGAGAGCAAAGCATCACTAGCTTTCCTCTATTGCCATAGTTGACTTGTAGCTTTTACCATTGTGAAGAGAGTGACTACCTAGTGTGAGCCTCCCCGTGCCAGGTGTTTCAAGAGGGAAAGAAAGGGGACGACCGAGAAGGAGCCTGGATCTCTTCAGGAAGTCAAGGCTCTCACAAAGAAGAGTTGGTGAACAAAGCAAGAGAACCCACTGTCAAATCCTGGACTATACAGTTGAGAATATAAGATAAAAGTGTTAAAGAGAGAGAGCATTTTGGGCCAACTCAGGCTTCTTCCCATCTGAGTGCTGTTTTTTTCACCTAACTTATTCCCTCTAGCATTGGTCCCCTCATCCTGTCCTGTCAGTGAGAATGAGACATCTGAGGTGAAGGGTGCCCTATCATTCTCAGTTTAGGAGGCTGTCAATCTCCGTGTCCTCACATGCAGGGAAATGACAGTGGGACCGGTTCTTGAGCAACTGGACTATTTAGCATGGTAGCTCGAGGGAGATGAGATTACCGCTCTTTCTTCTTCTTCTTCTTCTTCTCCTCCTCCTCCTCCTCCTCCCCCCCTCCCCCTTCTTCTTCTTCATGTTTATTCAGTTTTAAAAGACAAAGCATGAGTGGGGGAGGGTCAGAGAAAGAGGGAGACAGAATCTGAAGCAGGCTCCAGGCCCTGAGCTGTCAGCACAGAGACTAACCCAGGGCTTGAACTTATGAACTGTGAGATCATGACCCGATCTGGAGTCAGCCGCTTAACTGACTGAGCCTCCCAGGTGCCCTGAGACTCCCACTCTTAAAGCCTCTCATCTTGGGGCACCTTGGTGGCTCAGTCAGTTAAGGATCTGACTTCAGCTCAGGTTATGATCTCACAGCTTGTAAGTTCGAGCCCCGCGTTGGGCTCTGTGCTGACAGCTCAGAGCCTGGAGCTGCTTCAGATTCTGTATCTCTCTTTCTCTCTACCCCTCCCCTGCTTGCACTCTGTCTCTCTCTCAAAAATAAATTTAAAAAAACACATTAAAAAAAAAAGCTTCTCATCTCTAGGCATGAGCAGATACGTATATGGATCACACATCAGAGACCCTGGGGGAGGTGGGCCAGGAAGAAAGCCTTCCTAGAGTGACTGAACTCTATAGTAGTTTTGAGGCCTCACCACTCAACCCCAACCAGCTTATATCTTTCTTTTGTGAAAGAAGGAGCCCCATTGGATGATACCACAGACCCTCCAACTCTTAAAGGGGCTAGTTTTTTGGTGGACAGTGTGAATTCCTTTAGATGAACCGTAAGGCCCTTCTCCGATTGGGTGAGCTTGAATCCCTAGTTTTAGCTTGTTTTCAGTCTCTTCTTTCAAGCTGCTGCCACTTCCTATATTCTCTCACGCCCTTCCCCACTTGGCCCCCAACTTGGAAAGCAGGTCAGGATTCCCCTGGAGTCCGCAGGCCAAGCCCTAGGCCTTTAAGGCTTCTGTGCTGCTCCCCATGGACCTGACAGAGTGAATCAGAGTTGGGGAACGAACCAGCCAAGGTCCCAGAGTTCTCAGCCCGGGTCTTAGATTTGTCTCAGGCCTTGGTCACTCCCCGTAGACCACCATGCTCTTCCCAAGGGCAGGAGCTAAAGCTCCCACCAGGGAGGGAACCCGAGTTTCTCTTGGGAGGTGTCTGCCCTATGGTTACCGTCACAACAGTTGTGCATAACCAGTGTGGTGGATTGCACTGCTCTTGACTGACCACAGAGGAGACTGGGTCTTCTCCACAAAGAGAAGGATAGCATTCAGAAACCTGTGGAAGTGTTTCATCTCCCTCCACCCCTTACCATCACTTTTATAAAAATCTTTGTTTTAAGCTAAATCTGGCATGCTGTAGTCTTTTTATTTATTTTTATTTGAGTATAGTGGACACATGATGTTACACTAAGGTCAGGTGTACAGCAGAGTAATTGAACTTCTCCTTAAGTTATGCTGGCATACTGGAGTCTTAACCCGTATTTTTTCTGGCTAAGGGCACTGTGGACATAGCTAGCTAGCTACACCAGAATCTCAGCCAGGCGTGTTGGATGGAGATGGGGAGCAGTGATCCCTTTTCAACAAGTCAGGGTAATATGTCCCTGATCATTGTTAGGGCTAAGAGGGAGATGAAAGAAGGAAAGCAAGATGGTGAGAAGTACATGGAAGGTAGTCAAAAAAGGCACAGTGCCTCTCCCAACTCCAGGCTCACTTCCACCCCTCGCTCACCCCAGAACTTGGCTACTTCTCTAAGCAAATGTACTTGTCTAAAGCCTCAAAACTTGCCAGGTGCTCAGTTGAGTCTAGGTCATCTATTTCATCCTGAGGGCTCTCTTACTTCCTTGACCTTGAATGAATACCTATTGTGTGGTCTGCAGCACTGATTGTGTGGATTCTGACATTCAGGACAGATATTAGGCTGGAGATGCCAACTGGGGACTTAGTTTAGATAAAAGCTAGAAGCCTTGGGGCGCCTGAAGGGCTCAGTCAGTTGAGCGTTCAACTCTTGATTTCAGCTCAGGTCATGATCCCAGATTCGTGGCATGGCATCAAGCCTTGCATTGAGCCCTGTGTCAGGCTCTGTGCTGGGCATGCACCCTGCATGAGATTCTCTCTCTGCCTCCCTTCTGTCCCCCTCTCCTACTCTCCCCTACTCGTGCATGCTCTCTCTCTCCAATTAAAAAAGAAATTAAAAAGCTGGAGGCCTGGGAGGTGGGTGAGAACAGAGAAGGAGAGCAAGAAGTCAGGAGAGATATTTAGAGTCCCCAACATTAAGGAGAGGAGAAAAAAATCTGTGAAAGATTCTGATTAATAGACGTAACGGAGGACATGGCCAGGCTATATTCTCACAGCCTGGTCAGTTAGGGAGTGGTTAGAATGAATGAATGGGATTCGGAAATGAAGGTGCGCTGGCAGACCGGCGACGTGAATGGAGGTGAGAGTAGAGACTGGGTGCTCTGGCTGTCTCCAACCAAAGCAAGGACATTTGTCTCTTACATATTAGGGCTCTGAATAAGACTATATTCAAACAAAGGAGGAAACTGGTGCTTTAAAAAAAAAAAATCACCAAACAAAGGACATACAAAAGAAAACATTTTGAAAGTGTAAAGCTAGGGGTGCCTGGGTGGCTCAGGCAGTTAAGCTTCTGACTCCTGGTTTCAGCTCAGGCCATGATCTCACCGTTCATGGTATCGAGTCTGCGTTGGGTCCGCATCAGACTTTGTGCTGACAGAACAGAGACTGTTTGGGATTCTCTCTCTCCCTCTCTCTGTCCCTCCCTGGTGAAAATAAATAAATAAACTTAAAACAAAGTTAAGAAAGAGAAAATGTAATGTCAGGTAAACTGGTAAAGATACTGTTATACTTACTTTCTGAAGTTGGGCTGGAAATGACCCAGGGAGGTATATTAATGCTCAGCGAAAGGAAGACATTTCAAGGCTGTGAGTAGCAATCTTAAAACCCACTAAAAAAAATCCTAAGCCTTCAAACTACCCAGAAATCAGGACTGTGAAATATGTTCAACCTAAGCCAGTAGGCTGCCAGGGAAATAGTTCCTTTGGACAATGGGATTGTGGGGTCCTTTAGGCCAGACCTGGACTCTTCTCTCTTGCTGCACCAGGAACTTTGCATGCGAATGGCCAGGAGAAGTGGGAGGAGTGAAGACATAGAGGAGAAAAAAGTCTGTGAAGTCTTACCTATTTATTTGTTTGTTTGTTTATTAAGTAATCTCTGTACCCAATGTGGGGTTTGAACTGACAACCTCAAGAGTCCTGTGTTCTACTGGCTGGGTTAGCCAGGTGCCTCAGGGCATACTTTATTTTTAATCTCACAACCCACTGGTGTAGGTATTCTTATTCTTAGTTTGCAGATAAGGAAATTTGAGAAGATAAATAACTTATAAAACACTTCCTGCCAGGAGGTGGTTAAACTGAGATTCTGACCTATAGTTTGAGCTTTTCCTCTTGAACCCATAGGGGATAGGGCTGTTGGGTTGGGAGTGGAGAGAGCAAGTCTCTGATGCCCCTCATCTGGATATTTCCAAACTGGCACTGGTCTTCCAAAGCTAGCAGGCGTGGTCAGCAGGGCACTGGCACTGACATATTTTTGGCAGAGTCACAGCCCTAAATGTCTCAGTCCTCACCTACCATCCTAAAGAATTAAATGAGTCCTTTTTGTGAATGAGTCCTTTTGTGTGTGTGTGTGTGTGTGTGTGTGTGTGTGCATGCGCACACATGCGTGTGCACACACACATGATGCGAATGGGACAGGATGGCAGTGGGTGTGACAGTTTTGAGCAGTGGTGTGAGTTAAGGACACATGTATATATGTCGCTGGGAGAAGTATCTTCCTTCTCTGAGTATAATTTTTTTTTTTTTTTTGGAAAAGGCCAGAAATCATTTAGAACTATCTGGGGACAAAATGCTCTTGGAATTAGGGAGGTAAGGTGGGCGGAGCAGCAAGAGGGAGGCTGTTTTTTTCTCCAGAAGTTCCAGTGTGAATCATGGGCCCTAGTGTGTATAGAGACAGCACATGGGGGAGTGGACAAAGCTCAGGCTTTGAGCCCAGACACACTTAACTTGGGCAAGTCATTCTACTGCTCTGAGCCTCAGTTTTTCTCAACTATGATTAGGATAATAATCCCTAACCCACACAAAAGAGGCCTCCTGGGAATCAGAACCTGGTGTCCCAATGTGATTTCTCCAAGGAAGGCCCTCATCCATTTATCCATATACATTCACAGTTTTGTCCCTGATAGAGGTGGCAGGGGAGGGGGGGGGGGATGTAACTTTCAATGCAGCTGGTGGGCCAAATATCACCAAATTAAATACTTTCCCAAAGAGTCTGGGACTGGTTTTCCTATTTAGGCATCAGCGTACTCAGTCAGAAACCATAATCCCTGGACTCCTTTCAAGGGTGGCTTCCTATGCCTGATTGCTGTGGCCTCTGGAGGCTCAGAGGTGAATCGGATAGAGTGATTGCCCTTAGAGAGCTCTATCTACAGAGCTCTGTTCCAGAGGGGATTGCCACCAGGCTGGCGTACTCAGGAGAGCAGGGAGTATCCGCAAAATCTGTTTCTCTGAGTGGGAGTAAGTACTCTGGTGGCAAATGTTCCATAGTATACCACTTGCTGTTTTGGCTTACCGTCATACACTTGGGCCTTTGGCCTCCACAGAAGCTCAAAACTTTACTAGGGGTATTAAAGGACATTTTATTATCACATTTGATCTTCATAACCGGGCAAGGATTGCTGTGACACTCTTGGGTTGGACAGGAGGCTAATCTAAGGATAAGAAGAAGAGACTAAGTGAGAACCATGTGATTTCACCTTAAAGACTAATATTTCTGTTCTACCTCTCTGCCTCATCTGTGTCAACAGATACATTTACACAGTATCTGTTATGCCTTCATCTAGGGCGGAACTTCTTGGGAAATAGAACAGACATCTGACATGGGGCTCCAGACATCGGGAGATCTCTATTCTGGAATTAGAAAAACTTGGTTCTCACCCTAGGGAGCCCCCAGTCTGGGAATGGACCTTGACCTCCATGGCCCTGCCAGGTGCTAGACTTTCCACTGAATACACAGTCCTCATGTCCTGGCCTTCCCCCCTCCACACCATTTCATTCAGTGATTCCATCAACAAAATTACCTCCCAAATTCTAGTCCCCACTTCTCCTGGGATAACCACTGCCCTTTCCAAATCAGTATTTCTTCCCATCTGTCCTCTCCCCTTAGTGGCAAGCTTCCCTCCCCATCAGAAAACCCCCCTTCCTCATGAACCCTGAGTGGGGGAAGCGTCCTTAGGGCTTTTTTACTCCAATTTCCATCCCCATTTCACAGGAGGGAAACAACCCCAAGAGGGAAGAAGTACTTGCCTAAAGATACATCACCAGTCACTGGCCAGGCTGTCTAGAACTCAGATTACCCAACCATTAGCCTCCAACTCTCCTACCTCTTCATATACCAGGCCACTGACTCTTTTCCTCCACGATCCAAACTGAATTGGTCACTCAGGCCCCTTGAGTCTCTCTCAACACATCTCTCCTTTTTTATTCTTTTTGCTTCCTATTGCCACTGCTTATTGGGCAGCCTAACTGGCATCACCCCCTCTGCACACAGGACTCTAAGGCCCTTCACATTCTGTACACCCCACATTGGCCACACAAACATCCTTTCCTTGATGCCTCAGTCAACAGATCTTTCTTGCTCACTCTGTGTGCTCTGGCCCCAGGCTCAGCTCTGTTGAGCATAGATATGTTAGAGTAGCCTTTTTTGACTTCTGGTTGAAAGTTAGGACAAATGCAAATAATTTAGGGAAGGATCTGAGTCAGAGCTTATGACTTGAGGGCCACTGAAAGTAGGCAAGGCTTTCTGAATTGGGTAGCTGGGAGAGAGAAAAGCAATTTTCCTTTGGCCCCATCACCTACCTCCCCACCCACCCCCACCAAAAGATGTAACTCTGTTGTCTCTAAACCCAGCATTAACGACAACCTTTGTGCCCTGCCTTCACTGCCTATAGGCACTCCTCACTCAGCTACTGGGATGTTGACCAACCTAAACCATAGTTCTGGGCCTGTAGTCCTGGGACTATGCTGCTCGTACACTGTGTTGTGCAAGTCTAAGAATTTTAACCAGGTATTAAAGTCTTCTGCTGTTTGATTCCACTTTCCAACCATGATTTTCATTACTATAGCCACACTCAAAAGTTCTTAATAATGTTTCCATTTACCCCTTTTCGCCCTTTGCTGAAAATTACCTGCCCCTTCTTTTCTGCCTAATGAAAGCTCTAAGACCCTACGTGAGTGACATCTCCTCCACGAAGACTTTTCCAGTTTTCCTCAGCTAGAAGAATCTCCCTGCTCTGAGCTCCCATAAATGTCTATTTATACATACATTTCTGCCTTGCCTTACTTAGCTCTTGTCGTAGCATCAACTTGGGTAGGTCTACTCTTGAAGGGTATACAGTGAGCATCTCATCCAGCCTCTGTAATTGCACTCAGAAGCAGGTGCCGTATGAATGTGTCTGCCGCACCCACGGTAGGTGCTCAGAGAAGCGCCTGTTGCCTCAATGCAGGACTTCTCGCTTACACCATTCATTTTTAGGCAGACGCCTAACAGAATGCGCCGGACACGGTGAGGTTGCACAGCCAGGGGAGTCGGGGTACATTCTAGCCAGGCGCTAGGGTGTCCCTACCAACCTCCCCCTACTCAGCTCCAAATGGGGTGTGAGTGTGAAGGAAGTGGGGCCGGTTAGCTCCACTAGCTCCTCCTCCTAGTCCACCCTGCGGATCTCTGAGTCTCAGGTCCCCTTCCCGTTCTAGGGTCTCAAACTCGAAGCGACGGTGCGGGAGAGATAGGGCCTCTGCCACAGATGCGCTTCCCACTCGCGGCTAGTTTAATTTATTTCTGTGTTTTTGGAGGGAGGGAGCGTTCAATGAAGGGGAAGAGGTGGAGCGAGGGCAGGAGGCGTGCCCAGGCTGACTGACGTTAGCGCTGGGGAGCCAATGGCCCGTGGGGGGCGTTCCCCCCCATTCAGGACTCCTCGCCTGGCTCGGAAGGTATGTTAAACAGCTGCTTTTAATTTGGTCTCCCCAATCTCGGGCGTTTGGGGGGCTAGCCCGTTGGCCAGTCGTTCTGGCCGGTCCGCCACGGTGCGGGCGCCGCGGGCCCCGGGACAGAGCTAGGGGAGGCTCGGAGTCCGGCGGCCGAGGGAGGCTCGGGGCAGGCCAGGAAGGAGAGCTCTTGGCGCCGCCCGCTCACCAGTGTGTGTGTTTCCAAGCCGGGCCAGATTCGTGGGGAGGGAGTCGGCCAGGCCTGGGGTCGCCAGTGCGCTGGCCGTGCTGCCTAGTTTATTTCACCGAGCAGTCGGTTTCGGTAGGTTTCGGCGGCGGACTGGGTGAGGGGCGGGCAGGGGGAGATTTCCTCCCACCGCGCTCCTGTAATGCCTTAAAAAAAAAAAAAATATATATATATATATTGTAAAGATGAAAATAGGGGCTATTCCGTACACCGATTGGAACCGAGCCCGGGCTGCGGCGCGCGGGCTCGGCAGGGGGCGGCGGCCTGAGCCCGGCGGGCCAGGCCCACTCAGCCCGTGGCGCCGGCAGTTGGTCGAGAGCTGGAGTTAGCGAGCGAGCCGGAGCCCGCGGCTTTCCCCGCTAATCGTGCTGGGCGAGGGCGGCAGCTGCCGAGAGGATTTTGTTTCGGTCCGCAAACTTGTAGGAGGGGGCGGTGGGCGCGATCCGGAGAGGCGCGGGCGCCGTGGGCCGCGGTTGTTATGGACTCTGGGGGCGGGGGCAACGCCGGACTTGCGGGAGGGGCGGCAGGGGGAGGAGGAGGCTACCGGAAAGAGCCCCTCGCGCCTGGGCACCAGCTTCGCGTGCCGGTCTGTGTTCTCCGAACTCCCGGGTCGTGGCAGTGGAGCCAGCATTCGGCGCCGGAACCCGCCAGGCCGCGAGCCCGCGCGGAATTCGGCCCGGGGGTGTGGAAAACCTCCAGGAACTCGGCGGCAGCTTCGACCCGCGGCCCCAGCTGATCCCCTTGCAAACATGGAGCTGCCTCCTTCCCCGCCCACCCCAAGGCGGTGGCGGTGGCTCCCTTCCCCTCCCCTGGCCGTGCCGCTCGCCTGCGGATGGTGCGGGGGCGGGGGCGCGGGCGTGTGAGCGCGCCCACGAGGGGTGGCCTGAAAGGGGCAGTGAAGGTCGGAAACTGGGAAAACAGTCTCCACGCTCGGATTCGGGAAAAGGAAATGCATCAGCGGGCGGGGAGGGGCGCGGGGGGCGCGCCTGTCAGCCGGGATGGCGGCCGAGGGCTGGAAGGCGGGGCGCCGGCGCTAACCGCCGGAGTCGGGCGGGGCGCAGCCGGGAGAGGAGGTGCCGGGGCCCGGGCCCACGGAGCGCCGGGGTGCCCCTGCCTCCACTCCTTGGCCTAGCCTGTTTACTATCTACTCCAGCCACGGCTTGTGCAACCCGCCTGGAGGGGAGCTGAGGGGCGGGGCCTTTCCCTCTCTCTTCCACCCACCTCGGGCTCCTCTGGAGGGCCCGCCTTCTCTTGTCTTCCATTGGCTGGGCGAGACTCCCTTTTTGACTTCTCGGTTCTCGACTGGATGACATTCTCTTGAGCTCCGCCTATCGGAGGCCGGGCTGGAGTTTAAGTTGCTAGGATTTTTTTTCCGTGAAGGGCGGAGGGAGGATTCCTGCGGCTTACGTGAGGCGCAAGGTCCCACCCCCACCCCCGATTGGTGAGACGGATAGTCCCGCCCCCTCCGGCAGGGTAAGCTAGGAAGGGGGGGGAATCCACCCTCTGCTCTCCGCCCCCTCCCCTAGCCTGTGTGCGCGCTCGGCACATGTGTGAGTCCCGCCTTGCTCCTTCCAACTGTCCTCCCGCCCGGAAGTCCCGGGTTGGAGTCCTTGGCGAGGGGCGGAGGGGGGTGGGGAGGGATAAAGAGGGCGGAAAAGGTACACAATGATTTCCCTAAAGCTTGAGATCTGGGAGCTTTGCGATGAAGTTCGGTTGACAGCATGAGTGGATTTGGAGGGCCTCGGCTCCACGTGTCCTGCAGAGGTTAGAAGGAGCGGGTAGATCTGGCCTTCTCCGACAAGTATTAAACTCTGACCCTGTGGCTTGGCTATTCCCGCATCTCTTGATTTCCTGGAGGTCGCCCTGAGCTTAAGCTTAAAAACGCCTCGGACGCTAGCAGCCTGTCCTTAGTTGGCTTTACTTAAAATTGAGCAACCTAAGATTGGCCTGCGTGCCTTTAGGCAAGATCCAGGGCAGTTCATCCCCTGTTGACAGAGAAGTCGGGGGCGGCCCAATCCTCCTTGGATTCAAAGTGGTTCTTGAAGTGCAGATGGGAGCGTCATGTGGTACCCAGTTCTAGTGGGGGACGGCCTAGAATGAAAGGTAACCCTCGAAAGTTCTGTGGAAGTGTTGCTTCTTCCTAACCTCCTAGAGGTTTGTCCCGAGGGTCGCTTTAGTTGGTGTGTCTTATTTTTAGAGCTCCGACCTGCTGCAGGGCTTGGATCTCATCTCTTAGCTACTCATGAAGTTCCCAGTTTACTGCCTTGTCCTTGTGGCTCGAAGCCATTCTTGGAGTCGGGCCCACCTGTTGCCAGCGCTGGTTTCTTTGCCGTCTCCGCTGGGTTGTGGAGGGAGGACAAGATAGGACCTGGGAATGGGTTCCCTGGGGCCTGCCACTTGGGGACTGACACGGCTCTCTTGAGGGAGTAGCCTTTTTGCTAGAGAGCGGGAAAATTCTAGTCCCGCCCCCTCCTTTCGTAGCGCTCCTTGAGCGCCCCCCAAAGCAGGGCCAGCGACTGTTCTCCACCCGGTTTGGTAAAATCGTCCTCCGCCGATTTTGGTAAAATAAATAAAAGCAAGTTAGACATTGCAAGCACTTTGTGTGTTTCAAGCATTATAATCTACAAAGAGAAGGCCTAGGAACTGCCATTAATCCTTGTTGGCCAAAGTAGTAGGTGAACAGCCGTTCTCATCGTTTGTCACTAACTCTGGAATTTTCATTCTTTATATAAAGTGTGGGGTGAAGGTTCATTTATGCCGTGGCCTCTTTGGTTTCCTTTATTTCGAGTCCGAATGTGCCTACAGATCTACCCCGCAGATCGCAAATGCCTTACACCTCATGCTCCGCCTTCCGGAGGCTTGCCAGGGCGGTGGCTGTTAGGGCCCTGCCTTCATTTTGGTATCTCCGCCCTCTTAGGACTACATACTCAAGTTTAGGGATTGTCGGTGTTAGAAGTGTGCAACCACTGTTAACTGGCTGGCGGGCTGGCAGCCACTGGGGCGATCTTTTCGGCTTTGGTTTCCAGCCCTTAATTCTGTACATACTGAAAGCTTTACGGATCCGATTGCTCCGGATATTTGTGTTTACAAGTAGGCAGCGTGCGGAAATTAAATTGTAAAGAAAGAACTGGATAGGATGAGGTTCTCTCTCTCTCTCTCTCTCTTTTTTTTTTTTTTTTTTTTTTTTTTTGGTAAGGGGTCCTCCATGGTGGTAGTGCTGCAGCCCCTCTTCCTTTCAAGTCCCAGAGCATCGGATCCCGGCTGCTGAGCTCCGCGCCCCCTCCTGTTTCGGGCCCTGGAACTCTCTGCGCTTCAGTCTCTAGTGTAAACATTCCACAAAAGGACTGCTAAGGTTCAGCCTCCTAGTGTGGGGCGGAGTTAGCTCCTTCCTAGACGGACGTTCTGGCTAATGGAGGCTGCTACCGGTGCCAACATATCCAATCGGCTAGTTGGGGGCGGGGCCTGCCTCACTTACGGACATTTTACCCCACATCAGTTACTTACCTTCCTGGGGCAGCGAGAGAGCCATGGGTAGCCTTCCAATGCGATGACCGGCGAGGGCGGGAGCCGACTTGTTGGGCCTGTGGCTGAGACTGCACGGGGCGGGATGTGTGGAGTCCTCCAATGAGACGTGAAGAGCTCCTCTGCTTCCTCCAATAGTGTTGAGGCTTGGGGGTGGGATTCAGCAAGTCGTCTCCAATAGGCGGGGTTGAGTTAGGGAAGCTCCCCGCCAATAGGGGCGTGGAGAAGGTGAGCGGCTTCCCCCCCCCTCCAGCAGTGGGGGAAGGGGCGGGCAGCCGGCAAGCAGGGTGCAGGGATTGGTTAAATCTTTGACGGGCGGATCATGCGGCCTGTGAGGGAGCGAAATTGAGTCTTCCCTCTGCGGGGCGGGCCGGGGGAGTGGGCGGGATTTCCCGGGTAACAGAGAAGCGGCCGCGGCGGTAGAGGCGGCGGAGACGGTTTCTCCATCTTTCCCCCCCTCCCCTTCCCCCCTCGGAGTTTCCCTCCCTCCCTCCCTCCCTCCTTCCCAGTCTGGGTACCGGGGCCTGTGACCGTTTCGTTAGCGGAGAGGAGGCTGCCAGTCCGCTTCGGCGGGCCTGTGCCCTGCTCCGTTCCCGGGGCCTCCCTGCTGAGCCCAAGGCTCACGCCGAGAGGGACACGCAGTGAGGAGCCGCCGAAGCAGCTTTGCGGTGAGAGCACGCCGGGCCGGGGTCGGGGCGGGGAGCCTAGTGGCGGGTAACACCGGACTCGAGGGTGTGTATTTTTAGGGGGGGGGCTGACCTCCTCGGCTTCCCGTAGAGCAGGCGGGCGGGAGGTGTGTGGATGTGTGAGGGGGGTGGGGGGCGGAGCGGGGTAAATCTTCGTGCGGGAGGGGGAGGAGAGCGTAGTCCCGGTGCGCGCGGAGGGGGCGGGCTCTCGCGCCGCCGCTCAGGGGCGGGGCCGGCGCGCGCGTGCGATTGTGGAGAAAGGGGCGGGGCCGGCCCTGGCTGAGTGCTGTTTGTGGTCGACCACCCCGCCTGTCCTCCCGGGGTGGGCGGGGCCTTGGCGGAGCAGCCGCGCATTGGCATGCTGGGGTTGAGGGACGAGGAAGGGGTCTCCCGCGTGTGGCTTCGGGGCGCGGCAGGGAGGGGGCGTGAAGAATGCTTTTCTCCGCCTTCTCGGGATCCGGTTGGCCGGAGGGGCCGTACAGAGCCGTGATGCCACTCCTCCTGGCCGTCTCCCCCCTCCCCCCGGTTTCCGCCTCCTTGGCAAATGAGGCGGGGTTCGGGAAAGCCCGCTGTCCGGTCTGGCTGGGAGTCGCGGCTCCCAGATCTGCCCCGCCCTACGTCTCCGTGGGGTGGGAGGGGCTCCCGCCGACTATGAGCTGCGGAGGTGTCATGACTTACTCTTGTGGCTCTGCCATGCCTTCTGCCTAGGGCAGGAGGGCCTGGTGCCAGAGCTGTTGTCTCTGCTTAGTTCCATGCAGCGTAGATGGCACCATGCAGCCTAGGAGAGTGGGAGCATGGTCACCGCCACTCCTCCCGGATTGTAATTATTGGGGCGAGGTGCTCAAAGTCTTTTCGTTGGAGTCTGCGGTGGAGTGGCTGTTCATGCTATGACCATGCTTCCGCCGCGGTGATGGTGGGGGGAAGGGCGGAGAGTCATCAGAGACTAGAAATGTGGCCGGGGACAACCTTTCTTGGAGTTCCCTGGAATGTTCAGTTACTGTGGCTGTATGGGGCGGGGTTTCCTTTGAGCCAATAGGGTGGTGGGTAATTAGACTTGGCCACTGTGTAGGTACCTTAGGTCTTAAAACCCAGTTAGCCAGAAGTCTTAACAAGGCTGAAATTTAGAAAAGGGAGGGTTAGGTTTACATTTTACTGTTTAAAATGATCTGTTTATAAAAGATGGTGATTTAAAAAAAAACTCAGACTGAATAAATATTGATTTCTTCGATGCTTGCATTTTTGAATGTTTTCATTGTACAGATGGTTCTGCTATGTAAGCTTAATTTCACAAAGAAACAAGTTGCAATTTAGGTAACTATCGGTGTTTTTGAAAAATCTCTTCTGGTTTTAATGTAGTTCTGTTAGAACATCTAGACCACTTTCTGCTTATAATCTGTAAAATACAGTGTTCTTGCCCTGTTTTATTACAGAGAGGGTGAAGTCGAGGACTAGTGTAGCTTTGTGTATGTGACTTGGTAGCATTGCTTTCCAACCTGTGTTGGGGAGTTGCCTTAGGACATTTAATTTTTAATGAACTATTTTACATGAAGCTTTTGCTCTGATGTGATACATTCTCTTTTTCTTTTAATTTTTAATGTTTGTTTATTTTTGAGAGACAGAGACAGGGAAGAGGCAGAGAGAGAGGGAGACACAGAATCCTAAGCAGGCTCCAAGCCCTGAGCTGTCAGCACAGAGCCCGACATGAGGCTTGAACTCACGAACTGTGAGATCATGACCTGAACTGAAGTTGGTGGCTGAACCGACTGAGCCACCCAGCACTCTTGGTACATTTTCTTAAGAGAAATTACATATTTTTAAAATATTTTTCATGAGAAAAAAAATGAAGGGAATATGTGTGGTTATGGACTAATATCTGAGCAAGCCCTCTAGCTGATAATCTAAACTGAAGTTAAACTCTAGATTTAGGGGCGCCTGGGTGGCTCAGTAGGTTAAACCTCCTACTTCGGCTCAGGTCAGATCTCACGTTTGTGGGTTCGAGCCCTGCGCCGGGCTCTGTGCTGACAGCTAGCTCAGAGCCTGGAGCCTGCTTCCGGTTCTGTGTCTCCTTCTCTCTCTGTCCCTCCCCCTCTCATGCTCTGTCTCTTTCTGTATCAAAAATAAATAAAACATTAAAAAAAACCTCTAGATTTATGCTTTGCTCAGTTGGGACTGAGAGCTTGCTACCCTGTGCTGTACTCACTTGAAGAGAGTTTCAAATCTCAGTTAAGGCAGTAGCAATGCCAAAGGTAGCTTTTCCATTTGAGTAATGGTGACTGTATTAGAATTGCTGTGGAGACAGAAAATCTGGGTGTATTTTTCTGATCCATAAACTGACAAAGATATAGAAGATAGTGGAGAATTTACCATGGAGGAAGGTTTGGTCAACATAGTTATTTCCATTGTTTGTGATGCTATATGTTGGGAAACATGGGAGACCTAGTTAATGCCCTTAAAGAATATGTTGTCTGTTGGTGCACCAGGGTCAGAAGTCCATCACGTGCTGTAAGAATTCAAGTAAGGGGCATGTGGGTGGCTCAGTGGTTGATCATCCGACTTTGGCTCAGGTCATGATCTCATGGTTTATGAGTTTGAGCCCCGCATCGGGCCCTGTGCTAACAGCTCAGAGCCTGGAGCCTGCTTCAGATTCTGTGTCTCTGTATCTCTCTGTCCCTCCCCTGTTCACGCTCTGTCTCTGTCTCTCAAAAATAAATGTAAAAAAAAATTTTTTTAAGAATTCAAGTAAATATGGAAACCAATTTGATAATAAACTATTAAAAAAAAGAATTCAAGTAAGAATCTGGATATACTATGTATGTTAGGAAAGTTTCATAAATGCTTCTTATCTCTCCAAATATCTATACACACACACACACACACACATTATAGTTTTGCCAGAGTTAGAGACTCCAGATAAATTGGCATTTTGTAATTAAGAAAATTTCACCTAAAGAGTAGGATTTTTTCTTTTTTAAGGAAAGAGGTGTGTAGTAATTTGTTAAGATTCCTGGCAAAGCATAGTCTTGTTTACATCTTCAGTGCAAACAGACAAGATAACTGGAGATCTTTGCAAGGCAGATGTTAATGGCTGCAAATTTTATTCGGAGCTAAAAGATTATGTCCAAGGCGTTCAGAAATCTAGTGAAGTGTTTTAAAAGACTTTCTCCAACTATATCCTCTGTCTCCTTGAGTTATAACTTTCATTTATTGAGTTCTTATTATGTCCCAGGTGCTGAGTTGGGCACTGGACATTTATTAATCCGCTTAATCTTCATGATAACCCTATCTAGTAGGTACCATGAAATCCATGTTTTGAGGATCAGGAAACAGTGACACAGAGAGTAAGTAACTACACTGGGATTCAAACCCTGGCGTTCTGGTTCCAGAGTCCATGCTCTTAACTCTATGTCTTGTCTAAGGATAGTGAACAGAAGGAGCAGTATGCTTTTAAAAACAGTGTGGTAAAATAAATATAACAAAACTTACCATTTTAAGTTTGTTTTTTTAATTTTTTAATGTTTTTTATTTATTTTTGAGAGACAGAGATAGCATGAGCAGGAGGGGGTCAGAGAGAGAAGGAGACACAGAATCTGAAGCAGGCTCCAGGCTCTGAGCTGGCTGTTAGCACAGAGCCTGACATGGGGCTTGAACCCATGAACCGTGCAATCATGACCTGAGCTGAAGCCGGACGCTTAGCCGACTGAGCCACCCAGGCGCCGCTATTTTATTTCTAAAAACTATTTTTGAGAGAGCACAATCTGGAGAGGGGCAGAGAGGGGGGACAAAGGATCTGAAGTGGGCTCTGCTCTGACAGCAGTGAGCCCTACATGAGGCTCCAAGTGACAACCTGTGAGAGCATAACCTGAGCTGAGGTCGGATGCTCAACCAACTGAGCCACCCAGGTGCCCCCATTTTAACCATTTTTAAGCGTACAATTCAGTGGTATTCGGTACACTTTGTTTTGCGACCATTGCCACCATCTATCTCCAGAACTTTGTCGTCTTCCCAAACTGAAATTCTGTACCTATTAAACAATAGCCCCTTTAAATCTTTCCCTAGCCCCGAGCACCAAGTGTCTGTGTGAATTTGACTACTCTAGGTACCTTATATAAGTGGAATCATGCCATATTTGTCCTTTTATGTCTAGCTTATTTAACTTAGAATAAGGTCTTCAGGGTTTATTCATGTTGTAGTATGTGTCAGAATTACTTTCCTTTTTTAACAGTACATAATATTCCATTACATGTATATATCATCTTTTGTTTTGTTCGTGTTCAGTGGACCTTTGGGTTGTTTCTGCCTGCTGGCTATTGTGAATGATGCTGCGATGAACATGGAAGTATAAATATCTCTTCAAGTATCTGCTTTGAATTCTTTTGGATATGTACCCAGAAGTAGAATTGCTAGATCATAAGATAATTTCTGTGTTTAATTTTTTTGAGGAACCAGCAGTGTGCTTTTTCCCTCAAAAGGGAAAAAATTGGGCCTCAGATTCTAAAGGGAAATAGAGTCACCACCCTTTTATTCACCACCTTCTTAAATAGCTCTGGGCTGACACAGGAAGTCTTTGTCCTGGAAAAGTTTACGTTCTTAGAAGGAAAGGCAAATATACACCTAATAAAATTTACTACATATTAGTGTAGGTTGATTGCCATATAAGAGTCAAGAACAAAGAGCTGAAAGGAATTCAGGAAGGAGAGACTACCCTTGAGATGGAGGAAGGGAGGACACTGAATGAGCAACAGGAGGATGAAGTCTGAAATCATAGATCCAATTGAAGTGGTTATTGAATAAATGGCTGTAGACATCTCAAAAGTACTCCCAGAAAGTGCTTTGGGGTGTTAGGAGGGGTGATATTATGTTGAAATTAGCACATGAATTGTAGTCTCTTTCAGAATTTGTGAATCCTATTCTCTTCAGTTTGCGGACCTGATTGTTTCTGCTGCTTTGGAAGGTGTTTAAGAATGATAGCGAAGAAATTATGGACTTGACACATATGTTACCGCTCCCCTGTCAAGCTCAAGATGTGTTAATATGGTCAACTGTTGTTTCCTAATACTTTTCCTTCACGTGTCTTCTTTTTTCTACTTCAATAAGTGAGTAGTAGAAGTAATATCTTAGGATTTTTATCTAGTTACAGATTTAATAAGTAATTCTGGATGTTTGTCTTTTGTTGAGGTTAAGATTATCCAGTAGCATATTGGGTAGTCTGTCATTCTGTCATTATTACGTTCTCTTCTTTCCAGTATTTCAAGGAATTTTGTTTTCATGCTGTGTTTCCTTCCTCCCTCCTTTCTTTCCTTCCTATTAGAGAGTGTGTGTGTGAGTGGAGGAGAGGGGCAGAGACAGGGAAGGAGAGAGAAAAAGAATCCCAAGCAGGCCCCACACTCAGCCAGGAGCTCAGCACGCAGCTCAATCCCCGGGACCCTGGGACCATAATCCCAGCTGAAATCAAGAGTCAAAGAGTTTGATGTGCAAATGACTTGAGCCACCCAGGTGCCCCCTTTTTAAGTATGAATTCTAATTGTCTTCAGTAAATTACTTGTCTTTTTTTTCCCCTTTATAAATGTTTATTTTTGGGGGGGGGGCACAAAGAGAGGGAGACAGAAGCACAAGCAGGTGCTGTGAGCACAGAGCCCAGTGCGGGGCTCAAACTCACGGAACTGTGGGATCATGACTTGAGCTGAGATCAAGACTCAGACCTTTAATTTACTGTGCCACCCAGGTGCCTCGATATGAACTCATCTTAATTGTCTTTTAACAACACAGTACAAACACCAAAAAACCTTGGCTTCCTTTAATTATGTAATTTCTTTTGGGGCCTTTTTCTAGACATGCCTAGTGAGATTCATTGTCATCTATAACTAAATGCATAGAGGTTTTTGTTCTTATACATTTTTGGAGCAATTGGTTTTCTTCAGCCAGAGCTGCACCAATAACTTAGTCCATCTAGACTTGGACTTAACTTTTTGCTATGTATGGCCTCAGTGCCTAGGATAAGATTGGCACACAGTAGGTGATAAGTATACAAACTGAACTCTAATTGCATTTTAAAAAAAATTTTTTTTGTTTTATTTATTTTTGATACAGAAAGAGACAGAGCATGAGAAGGGGAGGGGCAGAGAGAGAAGGAGACACAGAACTGGAAGCAGGCTCCAGGCTCTGAGCTAGCTATCAGTACAGAGCCTGATGTGGGGCTCGAACCCACAAACGTGAGATCTGACCTGAGCCGAAGCCGGAGGCTTAACCGACTGAGCCACCCAGGCGCCCCTCTAATTCCATTTTAAAGTTTGTTCACCAGAGGCTACTTCTGTTTAGTTGCAATTGGCTTCAAAGTTAGGCATTTATTAGTAGCAGTTTCTAAGGCAAACCTCTCTTTTTTGCCCCTCCCTTCCTTTGCTTTCCTCTTACCCTCACCTTTCTGTCTCACATGTCTGCATGTTATTTGTGTTTGGAGCATCATGGCTGAGGGAGCTTCTTCGATCCTGGGGCTCTCCTCCAAAAGGAAGCTTGCTGATTTGTGGGCTGTTGAAGGATATACAGGCCCATAATCCCTAATCTGCTGCTCTGGAATGCAAGATTTTTATTATTTTTTTGTTGTTGTTGTAAAATTTGATTGTGGTAAATTTGGTTCCACAACTAATTAAGGGCCACAGCCTGGTTTAGGCTGTCTCACTTGGTGCAGAAATGTGAATGTGCTTAATTAAGGAGAATTACCTTCCTGAAATCCAAACAGTGCTGGTAACTCCCAAATTTCTTAAACTGAGGACCTCTCCCATGTACTATAGATAAGTATAACCAGTGGCCTACTTCATATTTCCTCTTGGATATTTAATAGGCATTGTCTTTTTCTGTCTTTTTCATATTTGGTCTTCAGTAAGTCCTATTTGCTGTGTATTCAAAATACTCTCCAGAGTTTGATTACTTAATGCCACCACCACTATCAACCTACTCCCAACTATGACAGTGAATGCAGCTACATCTCTAGCTTGGATTATGTCAGTTACCTTAATTGTTTGTTCCCTCTTGTTTAGTTATTGCTTCTCTCCCGTCTGTTCTTTGCACAGCAATCCAAGTGAGTCTTTCATTTATTTACTTTTTAAAGCTTGTTTTTTGAGAAAGAGAAATAGAGTGCAAGCAGGGAAGGGGCAGAAAGAGAATCCCAAGGAGGCTCCCCACTATCAGCTCAGAGTCCGATTGGGAGCTCTAATAACGAACTATGAGATCATGACCTGAGCAGAAGAGTTGGACACTTAATGGACTGAGTCACCCCAGTGCTCCCCAAGCGAGTCTTTTATTTATTTATTATTTTTTATTATTTTTTTCCAAGTGAGTTCTTTAAAATCTAACTTTGACCGTGTCATTTTTCTGCTTGAAAGCTACGAATAGCTTCCCATTTCAGTCTGATTATTAAGCTCGAGTCCTTATTATGACCTCTGAGAACAAACAGGATACGTTCCCTACCTACTGCCCCACCCCCATTACTCTTCGACTTCATTTGCTACCAGTCTGTCTTTTCTCCCTTCTGCTCCATCTACACGGTCTTTTTGCTGTTCTTGGAAATTATCAAGCACATGTATGCATTAGGGTCTTTGCATTTCCTGTTCCTTCCACCTGTAAAGCTTCCTCACTGATTTCCACATGGCTAGCTCTTCACTTCCTTTACTCAAAAGTTACCTTATCAGTGAAGTATTCTTTGGTCATTCCTATGTAAAAATGTCAAAAACTCCTCTTCTTTATCTTCTTAGTGCTTGCTACAGTCTAGTGTTCTGAGCACTTTGTATATTGTCTTTTCTCCCACTAAAATGTAAACTTCATTAGGGAGCAGATTTTTGTTTGGTTTACTGGTATATCCCCAGCTCCTAGAGCAACACCTGATACATAGTATGCAGTCATTATGTTAGAGGTTGCATGAATGAATGAATGAATGATGTGATTTCCGACATAGACAATACCATATGCTACACACAGTGGAGAATACAAAGCTGGTTAAAGGTGTATGTACCCATGCCTGTTTGGGGATACACCTGTAGCTAATAGGATAAAGGCAGGATGAGGGAAGTGACACATCTTCCGACCTAGTCCTTTAGCTGTCTCAAGTCCTGTTCGTTACAGTCCTTCCTTTTTTTTTTTTTTTTAAATGTTTATTTATTTTTGAGACAGCGTGTGGGTACAAGTCAGGGAGGGGCAGAGAGAGAGAGAGAGAGAGGGAGACACCAAATTGGAAAGAGGCTCCAGACTCTGAGGTGTTATCACAGAGCCCGATATGGGGCCCAAACCCACAAACCATGAGATCATGACCTGAGCCAAAATTGCTTAACTGGCTGAGCCACCCAGGTGTTCCTTCAATGCTTTCTTTAGCTATCTTACCTTCTCTTAAACTCAGTCTGTTGTTTTATACCATTCTCAGCTAATTTATACAGAACTTGTCACATAAACTAAATGTTTGTGTCCTTTAGAACAGGGATACAGGATAATTTCCTTCTTTCATATTCCACTAGTATTAATACTTAAATTTTTTAACTTTTCATTTTGAAATAATTTTAGACTTTGGAAGAAGCTGCAGAAATAATACAAAGAATTGTATAGAGGCACCTTGATGGCTTAGTCCATTAAGCATCCAACTTTGGCTCAGGTCATGATGTTACAACTAGTGAATTTGAGCCCCACGTCGGGCTCTGTGCTGACAGCGCAGTTCCTAGGCCTGCTTCCGATTCTGTCTCCATCTCTCTCTGCCCTTCCCCCACTCATTCTCATTCTCTCTCAAAAATAAATAAACATTAAAAAAATTTTTTAATTGTCATATAGCCTTCATCCAGAGCTCCCAAATGCATCTTACAAAATTAGTACAGTGAGCTAGATCAAAAAGTTAACATCGATGCAATTTTTAATACATTTTGAATTTGAACTAAAGTTTCCTGGCCATTTTCTGCCTATAGAATCAGTATCAGTGGGACCCAATTTTAGTTTTTGAGTTTCCTTCTTTTTAAAAAATTTTTAAAATATTTATTTATTTGGGACATCTGGGTGGCTCAGTCGGTTAAGCATCCAACTACGGCTTAGCTTATGATCTCACGGTTTGTGAGTTGAAGGCCCATGTCGGGCTCTGTGCTGACAACTTGGAGCCAGAAGCCTGCTTCAGATTCTGTGTTTCCCACTCTCTCTGCCCCTTACCATCTTGAACTCTGTCTCTCTCTCAAAAATAAAATAAACATTTAAAAAAAACATTGAAAATTTTATTTATCAAGCCCAACATGGGGCTTGAACTCAGAAACTGTGAGATCATGACCAGAGCCGAAAGTCGGATACTTAACGGACTGAGCTACCCAGGTGCCTCTTTGAGTTTCTTTTTGAGCAGTATTAACTACTTGTAAAGATTTATATTTCAAGACTTGTATTCTTTATTGTAGGTCTTTGAAAGAACAGAGAGAGAATTTGCTTTTCCCTTTAATGTAATCAACTAATTTTAGATATTACCATTTACAATTCTGACTTATTATGGGATCTTAATGATCTTTGTTTTCCTATAGCTTGAGACATTTTGGTATTTCATCATCCTAGGAAGTATTTCATCATTGCTCATCAGATATTCCCAACTGTGATAAAAAAGACTAAAATGATAAGAAAAGGGAAGAATGATGGCATTGCCTAGAATGATAATGCGGTGGTAAAATAAATCATCACTCTTACACTTCAGTTTTCTTACTGCTCTGCCTGAAGCATTACAGCATCTTTCAAGAAGGTCTACAAGAAGTTGGGAGCGGCTATCTTAAACATTCTGTAAGATGTTAGCATCTGGAGAATCTGGGTGAAGGATATACGACCATTTCTTGTACTATTTTCCACAGCTTATTAAGGCTTTCCATTAATATATTTGGTAGTCCATAATTCCCCCTCCCCCCAACCTCCCCGGTAATGGCAAAGAGAGGAGAACTAACACAGGAAGACCTCACGCAGCCACTGAAGGGGCTAGTAGACAAATGCAGTCCAGCAGATGGCAGCAGGCTAGGCTGGGATGATTTTGGTGAATTGATTGGGAGCCAGTTTGCAGACTGTTTAGTCTTTAGATGACAATACGATGAGTTTTCTCAGACTGAAGACCTTATGAGTGCACAATGTATTTCTGAGGTAGGGGGAGAAATAATGGTGTCCTCATCCAGGTAGTTCAACAAGTAGGACTTCAAAACGCAGTATTTCAACAAAATTAAGAATTACTTTTCAAAGTATTGTGTTTGGTGGTGCAAAAGGAAAAAAAAGAAAAGATGTCATTGTGTGGCATTAGTGATGATAAGCTAGAACTTTATTAGAGGTCTATCTGGAATCAGAATTTACAGATCTACAGAATGACTGTTCCAACTTCATGCATGATCGTTGATGACTAATCAGTTGCACTTTAAAGGATATTGCCTAGTTGGGATATTTATATCTTCAAAACCAGGAAAATAGGGAATAAAAATTGGGACTTGCTATTTAAATTTTTACTAAGGTTTCTAATATAGTTGCTTTTCCCTCAAATGGTAAATGATACTTTTTTTTCTGATACACCAAGGGTTCAAGGTGAATTACATGTCACAAAGAAAGCAGTGATACCTTTTGCACAACCAAGATGACTATTCTGAGCTGCCTTGGTAAAAATTGTTGTCATACCACAGTGTGACATAATTCCACCAAAGCTCATGAAAGGTATGTGCTAAATGGGATTGTCATTAATTAGATCCAGGTTTCTCAACCTAGCTCTCTTAATATTTTGGCCAAATAATTCCTTGTTGTGGGGAGTTAACCTGTGCATTGTAGCATGGTTGGGAATTCATGAGATGCCTTAACTGTGACAACCAAAAATGTCTTCTGACAAGATGTGCCCTAGGGGCAAACTCTCCTGATTGAGGCCCACATCATTAGAAGAAGAATGTAAAACTGAGTTCAGGGAGGCTTGGGAATTAGATTTATGGTGTGTTAAGAATGGGTTGTTAATTTCTGTGTAAAATGGGAAATCTAAATAGATTGCCTTTTTCATTTATTGTGAGATACTTTTCATTTCCCAGCATATTTAAATCCAGAAGTGGATTTGGACAGGTTTTGAGGTAGACTGTGGTGGGCAGTTGCTCTAGATTGAGGTGTGTAATTACATTTCACTTTATGCTTTGATAAGAATTTCTTTGCTTTTAGAAAGAAACTTTCCATTTTTTCCACAGTATTTATTGATGTAAACTGGACACATTTTGATGTGACTCTATGTGATGCTGACCATCATTAAGAATAATTTCAGAAGATTTTTTTTATTATATAAATAAAGGAACTTTAAAATGTGTCTATTTCAAGACAACAATACAAAATTAAAAGACACCAAAGGGTCACCATGAATTTTAAAATTTCACAAAAGTACTGTATACTTAAAAGCCTCCAGACTAGGGTAGTTTGATTTGTAGATACACTTTCCTACTTTGAGCTTATCTTGATTAAAATAATTCTGTTGTTTCTATTTAAGCTTATTTGTGAAATTTAATCTAAATGAAAAAGATAAGATTCTTTGAAGTTGGATTTTTCATTTGGATTTAAATAATCATGGAGAACTGTCTGGGTTTCTAGGAGGCCAACTTTTTACTGTGAATGAAGATATTTTAGGTTGCAGAACTAGAAAAATGTTTGTTTGTTTTTTTTTTATCATTCAGAAAGGGTTAGCTTTTACCTCTGCCTTTCTTAAATTTGTCTGAAATCCGACACATTCTCTCTCCCCAGTTCTACCCTATCCCAGCAGCCTGCCCTGCAGTATCGCTGTTACCCTGCTCTGCTCGCTTTATTTGAGCATTAGGGTTTCTTTGCCTGATGATATGGAGTTATTCGCACTTTTTATTGTAACAGATGGCCAGAGGACTTTTTAAGTGTTCTGCTGTCATTATTTGTTCACATTAGTCCTTCTTCACTAGTTTCTATCTCTCAAAGTGGTTTTTTTTTTTTCCTTGTTTAAATTCTGTCTTCATAGACTGGAGTTCTGATAACAGTGGAAGCCCTAAATCTGGAACAGTTGGAGACCATAGTGGCAGACGAAAATCATGTCAACTGAAGCAGGGCTTGAAAGTAGCTTTGTGTCTGACTCTTGTGGCTCCATTATTGGCATTCGACTACTTTACAATCTGGAATTTCACTGTACCTCTCTGCAAGCAGGTTACTATTGTCTGTCCAGTATTTCTACTCCAGATTGGTCTTGTATTCCAAGGAAAGTCTAGCCTCTTGCCATGTGACCTTGAACAAGTCACTTAATTTCTTTGAGTATCAGTTCCCCTCTAAATAAGCATTCTGGGTATGCCCATCTGACAGGACTGTGGTACCGGTGACTTGTACCAGTCCTGTTGAAGACTTGGTTGTTGTGGGGCAGGAAGTCTGCCCTATTCAGTGCTGGTGCCCCAGCAGGAAGCACAGGGTTGGCACATGCAGATTCTCAGGAATTATTGAATAAATAATTATTGAACCAATAATTGTTGAGTAAATGAATTGGCAAAGACAGAGAGAAAGAGACACAGAATCCTAAGTAGGCACCAGGCTCTGAGCTGTCAGCACAGAGCCCAAGGCAGGGCTCGAACCCACACCGTGAGATCATGACCTGAGCCAAAGTCAGACACTTAACTGACTGAGCCACCCAAGTGCCCCTGCCCATTTTTAATTTAATTTAAAAATGTAGTGGATGCTGCAAGTTGCCAACCAAATAGTCCATACCAATTTTAAAACTTGTACCAGTAGTATTTCCCTATATTCTTCCCCAGACTCAGTATCATCATTCTCTTTTAATTTTTGCCTGTTGTTTTGGTGTAATTTATCATTTTACTTTGTTTCCTTGGTAACTAATGAGGTTGTATATGGTCTTCCCAACTAGTTTTTAAGCTTTTATAGGGCACCTAACACCTTCATGGCTGCTCCCTGAATTTGCTAATTGAATGAATGAATGCCACAAAAGCTTTCCTGCTTTGTTGGGTTGAGGCTGAAGAATGAATGAATGAGCCTAGTGTGGGAGAGGTTAAAGAAAGCTGAAGTTGCTCAATGCATGTGTGTCTTAAGTAAAGGGACTCTTCTTCCTTTATTTCTTCCTCTGTGAGAGATAGGAGATAGTGAAGTGGTAAGAATTTAGGCTCTGAAATAGCAGACTGCTATTTCAGCTTTGCCTGTTAGCTGTGCAGCCTTGAACGTTGACTTAATCTTTGTATTTCAATTTCTTCATTTATAAAATAGAGAATAACAGCACCTTGCTTATAGAGTCGTTGTAGGGACTCTGATAATACTTGTAAATTGTGTAGAATGCTGGTTGGGATTCATTATATGCTGTTTTTTAAGTTTAATTTATTTATTTTGGGAGAGAGAGAACTCGAGCAGGGGAAGAGCAGGGAGAAGGAGAGAGAGAATCTCAAGCAGCCTCTGTGCTGTCAGCAGGATCTCAGTCCCATGGTTGTGAGATCATGACCCAAGCCAAAACCAAGAGTCTGACTCTTAATGGACTGAGCCACCCAGGCACTACAGATATGCTATTATTATGTTAACTATTACTGTCATTCTTTCTCTTTGCATGGTCAGTATTTGAGTGTATGTGATAGGACTCTGGGCAGTGTAGACAAAGTTGAAAGGACCCTTCCTGGAAGAAGCTTATAGATGTTGGGAAAACCCTGAAGAGAACAAGACTGAATTCCCTCCCAGCTGGAGTATCACTAGACTATTTACATCCTACAGGAAAGAAAGGGTCTTTCTTTCAGAAATTAATATTCACAGAGGAATATTAATAAGGGACTCTGGAATCTCCTCAGTGTTAAGGAATGTTAGAGTAAGAAGAAATCTTAGAAGTGATCTTTTCCAACCTCATTTTATAATTTGAGAAACAAACTCACATGAAACAAGGAAGTTGTTGAAATGACATAGCCCCTTAGATCAGCAAGTCTAGAACCATTGTTGTCTCACTCCTGGCCTGGTGCACTCTCATGATACCATTTAATTGTTAAACAGTTGATATTTTAAAAATTAGACCACAATTATAGTACTAGGCTTTGAGTGGAGTTATGAAGAAGCACTTGAATGTTTTTGTAGCATGTAAATATGTAATTAATGTTAGGAATAATGGCATTTGAAGAGAAAACTAGAGAATAAAGAAAAGAAAGGTATATTTTTGTGTTTTTAAAGTTGGATGTTATTTTTCAACTATGTAGCCCCAAATTCAGACTATGCTCTTATTTACATTTCTGTCTTTTGGTTATGGAACACTGTCTGCTGTGAGGGCGATGTGGGCAGTCATACACTTAAACTAGCCAGCGACCACATCTACAGCGTCAAGAAGACAGTTGCTCTGGGAGTTGAGCTTATAATAAGTTTGGGCGACTAGTCCTAACGTGTACACATCAGGGGCACCTGGGTGGCTAAGCCAGTAGAGCATCTGACTCTCGATCTAAGTTGTACACATCATGTTGGAGTGCGAATTTGGTTTGCATGTCAATGTTTTTGGTGTCTGCAGGTTTTGTAGTGTATCCCTGAGCATGAGTGCAGAATGAAGCGACGTTTGGATGACCAGGAGTCACCGGTGTATGCGGCCCAGCAGCGTCGGATCCCTGGTAGCACAGAGGCTTTTCCTCACCAGCACCGGGTACTTGCCCCTGCCCCTCCTGTATATGAAGCAGTGTCTGAGACCATGCAGTCAGCCACGGGAATTCAGTACTCGGTGACACCCAGCTATCAGGTAAACTGGAGCCCACCAAGGGACCAGGTGTAAGGGAGGAGCATTGGTGATTTCATCCAATTAAGAAAATTGTTTACTAAGCATTCAGTAATGTATAAAATTATACTTATGGTATATACGTAAGTAAGATGTAACAAATAACAAAAGTAATGTATACTTGTATAGCCATCTCACAGATTTTTAAAAGATTTTTATTTTTTAAATGTTTTTAAGTAATCTCTGTACCCAGTGTGTGGCTTAAACTCACAACCCCAAGATCAAGTGTCTCATGCTCCACTGACTGAGCTAGCCAAGTGCCCCCAAATCATTTTGTTTATACCTCTAGACAGTAAAATTATTAAGTTTGGTTATTCTTTAACGTTATATAAATGAAAACATATTTTCTTTTTCTTTTTTAAAGATTTAATTTTAAGTAATCTCCTCACCCAACTTGGGGCTTGAACTCACAGCCCTGAGATGAAGAGTCACATGCCAACCAGGCGTTCCTATATTTTTTAACTCACTTTTTCCCCCCTCTCAGTGCAGTTCCCAAGACTTATGTGTATTTTTGTGTGTAAATAATTGTCATTTTTACTCTTTTATTAATTATGTGAATATTTGCATTTATTCATTCTGTTGCTGCACCATCAGGCTGTTCCAGATTTTTACTGTTCGAAAGGTGCCGTTGGCTGATGTTAGGTATTTCTTCTAGTGCAGTGCTGCTCACAGTGGCAATCCATGACAAGATAGGCTTGCATCAGAACTTAAATCCATGTGTTGTGTTTTTTAAGTCAAAAAAACCTTGCCATAGGGGAAACAGACAGCTGGATTAAACAGTGTACTTACTGTGAAGTAGTTGGTTTACATTCTGGTGCAAACTCCTTATCTTGCAGACCACTCAGTAGGTTCGGGGGCACATGAAGGAGAGTTTCTTGGGTATGTGGGAGAGAGATTGCTGGGTCATAGGGTGTGTGCGACTTCACCTTTAGCAGGTAACGTCAAATTGTTCTTCAGAGTTGTCCCAATTTACATTTCCACCAGCACTGTGTATTCCTGGCGTTCTTCATCCTGGCCAGTGCTGATCTTTCTGTGTTTACTCTGTTTTGTGGAAATGGAAGAAATTTGGGTTTTGCCCTTTTTAATTATGAAAGTAAATATCACCATGGTTTTTTTTGGAAAAAATGATATAAGTTGACTTGTTTCTCTGACTTTTCAGACTTTAACCCATTCGTGCATTTCTTGAGTGTCCAAAACTGTATGCATATACAAGCATATCTGTATTTACCCGCCTACCTATCTGGATACACTTCTTTTTACAGAATCTGTATGATACTGTATACATTGTTCTGCTATTTGCTCTTTTCACTTAACGTATGTTGGACAACTTCCACTTGAATACATCTGTGTAGATTTAAGTAATTTAAAAAAAAATCACTGCATTTATATTACTTCATTCTAGATCAGTCCGAACCATAATTTATTTAAATGGTCTGGAGAGGCCTTCTTCAGCCTAAATTGTTAGTGACTTTTAGAACAATGTGGCTAATACAGGGAACATAAATTGGTGTAATCTTTCTTAAGAGCTATTTGACAGTTTGTGTCAGAATCTTTAATTACTTTTTGATCTAGCAATTCCATAATTCCGTAAATTTCTCAGAATTTATCATAAGAAAACAAAGAAGAGGGAAATTCAGGTGAAGCAGGAGATGGTGATTCCTTAGGTGTCATTCTTTCTCAGGAGTCCCCCCCCACCCCCCCGAAGCAGTATCGTGCCCTCCTATGGGGCTGTGGGCTGCAGTCAGAGGACTGCTACAAATCAGATCTTTAAGTTAGGTCTTAGAAGAAAGAAAGGCTGCTTGTTTTCCTTGGGAGTATTTCCTACCCTTGGATGGTGACATATATTCATATACTAGAAACTATAATGTGCTCACATAAAACTTGTCATCTCGAGTGTTTATAGTCTTAATAGTCTTTTAAATAACTGTTCAAAACATGCATGTTGGAATATAGAAGCTCAGAATGATAACCCTTCTTGCAAGACACAGAATTTTTAGAATTGCCTAGTTTCTTTTTACTCCTAGTGTGTATAGTATTGTTTGTGTGGATTTGTAAGTAGTTGTCTATCTCCCACCCTCCCCTCTGTCCAGAGGAATCTTTATAAGTTTATGCAGACTCGGGAAAAACAAACCACCCTTCCTTACGTTGTAGTATACAACTTCCATTGTTTAGAGGAGTCTCAGGTTGGTTAATCTCCTCATTGTGGAGACAAGCAAATCAGGTATCTTCTTAGTTGTCTCCTGTGGTGATGAACAGTTCTGAAATAGGAAAATAAAAAAAGCTTTGGAAATCTTATATAGCATTTTCTGCAATAAAAATGGAAGGAAAGGAGCTTGTGCTTTATTTCATACTGATCTTACAAGAGGACAAGAGAAAGAATAGAAAATAATTATGTTTGAGGCCAAACCACTAACAATTTGGAAGAAAGTTTTGTTTAGCAAATGAGGATAAACAAAATAAATGAGTAGGGATAAAAGTAGCAAATAAGGATAAACAAAATAAAAACCTCTAATCTCACCACAAGACAAAATGCTAACATTTTGCTATAAATCCATCATCTAAGGTTTAAAATATTTTTATTGATTTATAGATACTGCTTTTTAATGTGCTTCCTAAGAAACATTTAAGTTTAAATCCATACACAACACACGAATACCTTAAACTTATGGATTCTGAACATTTTATGTCAAAACATATGCCTGTCTCAGTGCTATTCAGAGTGTGGTCCACAGATGGTTGATGTGTATACTTTCTTACTAATCTGTAATGACAAAGGGATAGAAATTGAGAATGTTTAGAAACTTATAGCGATTTGGACATAGTAATTTTGTAATATATCTGTAAAATGTAATGAAAATTTTGATCTTATGTATTTTTTATTTCAATTCTCTAGTAATTCATTTTTATAGTATTTTATTAAAAGTAGTGCCCCATGATGGATTGGAATTTAAGAAAAAAGAAAGACTGGTTCTTTGCCATAGATAGTTTGAGAAGTATTGAACTGTATAATTTCTAATAGTTGCAGAGAATTCTGTTATAATATGGGTGGGCTTTAATCTATTTCATCAGTTCCCTTTTGTGGAAATTTTGGGTTTCTAATTGCAGGTGTTCCACTACTTAGGATAGTTTGACTTCCAATTTTTTGACTTTATAACAGTGCAAAAGTGATATGCAGTAGAAACCATGCTTGGAATTTTAAATATGGATTATTAAAAAAATTTTATGTATTTTGAGAGTGAGAGCACACATGCACATGCAGGCAGGGGAAGGGCAGAGAGGGGGACAGAGAATCCCAAGCAGGTTCTGTGCTGTCAGCCCCATGTGGGGCTCATACTCACGAATCTGTGAGATCACCACCTGAGCTGAAATCAAGAGTCAGATGCTTAACTGACTGAGCCACCTGATAGATACCCTTATGACCATTCCATTCTGCTTTTCACTTTTAGTATATTCAGCATATCATATGATACTCAATATTTTCTTATAAAATAGGCTTTGTGTGAGATGATTTTGCCCAGCTGTGGCTACTGTAAGTGTTTTGAGCACACTTAAGGTAGTAGGCTAAGGTGTGACATTCGGTAGGGTAGGTGTATTAAATGCATTTTTGACTTAGGATATTTTCAACTTAAAATGGATTTATCAGGATGTAACCCCATTGCAAGTGAAGGAAAATCTGTAATTATCTTTGCGTGTGCAAAGATACATATGCATGTCTTTTAGATGCATCTGGGGAAGAATGCAGAAGCCTTGAAGTTTCTTGTCTGCATTTTGTCCACCCCAGGTTTCAGCAGTGCCACAGAGCTCTGGCAGTCACGGGCCCGCCATCGCAGCGGTTCACAGCAGCCATCATCACCCAACAGCTGTGCAGCCCCACGGAGGCCAGGTGGTCCAGAGTCATGCTCATCCGGCCCCGCCAGTTGCACCAGTGCAGGGACAGCAGCAATTTCAGAGGCTTAAGGTGATATTCAGCTCCTCTTCTTCCATTAAAAAGTTCTCTCTCTCAGCAGGAAGCTTCAGCTTCAGCTTGTTAGTAGTGACATTATAACTTTTGATATGCTAGATGAGGGATTGAATCACAAGAAGTTTTACTTTGTTTTTTGTTTGAAACCTACTTAGATTTCCCATTTTAGCATCAGTGCCTGATCCAGAGAATACATTCAAGAAATGTTTTTGGAATGTACGAATACGTAGTACTCAGACGTATCCAGGATTGAGGGACTGTTTCCATGTGAAACAAACAAAGTCCATTTTTTAGATGCCTCCTTTTGAACTCTTAGTTCTTAGCATGGCATAAGGTTTTATTGAGCATACACATGGTTGGCTGCTGTACTGTACACTAACTGGGTCCAGTATTATCTGGTGATTTAATCTTTTTATCCCTGTTTATAAATAGCCAAATGGGCTTTCATCTTTACGTCCATCCTTAGTAAAACACATGCTCCTCTTTTGGGAACCTTTATAGAGATTGGGGAAGACTAGAATTGTGAATGAAATGTCAGTGTTTTCATCTGTTCTGCTGAGTATGTGCTGTAGGTTTTCAGTGCTCTTAAAATTCATGAGGCATCTGTGGAGAAGTGAAGCTTGTGTTCTCAGCTAACCCTCTCTCTCCGCCTCCTTGAATGTTACTTTTCGAACTATGTGATTGTTCCAGATACCAGTTTTTCTAACTTTACATTTATATAAAATTTAAAATCAAATGCAGGAAATACAAAATTAAAGAAATACAAAGAGATAAGATGTTGGGTCTTTGTGTGGTCAGATCAGCATAATCAAATAGCTTCCAGGTAAGAATGAATAGTATACCCTTGAAGAACACATCCATGTGTAGCAAACCTTTCAGCCTTCTGTTTTCCTTTATACTTAATCTAGGTCTCCCTGATTCCTGCCCTCATTGGTTTGGGTTCTCAGAAACTTGTTTAATATTGGCCTAAGGAATTAAGTGCTACATAAATATAAAGCATGCCAAAGCTAAGCTACATAGAGGGATTTTGTAAAACTTACTTTGTCTGTAGTAGCTTAAGTAATTAAGAGTTGACTATACTTAGGCATAGTCTTTAAAGAGAATACAGATTATTTGGGCCTGAAGCTTTACTCTTGGCTCTGTCTTTGGGAGAATTTGTGTAATACATTGATGTTTTCATTAAAATATTTTGACTGCTTGTAGAATGATGGCTGTGTACCAAACTGTATTATTGCTGTGAACTTAGCACTTCACATAGTCCTGAAAATATTTTTTTAAAGTTTGGCATGATTTAATTCCAGATTAATACTATATTCAGCAGTTAATACCCTAATATTGCAAAAGAGCTTCTAAACTGTCTATGAAACTAACAAAAGTAGGTATTTGTATAGCCTTTTTCAGCCAGTCCTCTCAAAGCACAGCCCCTGTTTTACTCGCCTCCCTCACTCAGGTATAAGGATACAGACTGTGCTTTGTCTGTTCTACAAAGCTGTCAAGGAAGCAAGAAAGGGGTTTGGAGTTGGGGTTATAGATAGAGTGAGTCATGGGCAGACGAGAAGCAGGACTTCGTGCTCTGTTCTTTCTCTTCTTGCTCTTGGGTATGATTCCTGAACACAATAACTTGTTGAATTTCCCTTCTGATGAGGAGACGTAAAATGCTTTCTTGTGCCCCCGTGTAGCCTCATTCATTATTTCCCCACTGGCTGCCGTTTTTATATCAGTCTTAAAATGCTTTACAAGCATTTGAATCAACTTCAATAAACTATTTTTATTCTATAATAAGCAAGTGTTCCGTGAAAATACTTAGGTTATTTCAAGCATCAGCATTGTCTATACTTTCTTGTCTGTTTTTGGCAGATTGATGACAAGGAGGATTTGAATAATTTGAGGCATGTTTGGTGTGATTTAGCTACTTGTTGAATGTTAGCAGCATAGCTATTTGGCACATCTTAAGCCAAGTTCTCTTTACAGTTGTTTGTGTTAGTCCCCCCCAAGATCATGAACTTCCAGAGGGTAGGGACCTCAATAATAAATGCCTGTAGAAGTGAGCGAAGAAAATGCATCAGCAGTCTAGAAGCCTCTCCAGGTGGTTCCCTAAATCTGTAGCTTCCCAAAGGGCTAGCTTCAAGTTGTTTTCTTCTGAGTTGTGGTTCCCAGAGCTGAATACATGCTTCTGTAAAGAGTTGAGCTATACTTTTGTGTAATGAGACAATTTCCTCCCTATTCTTACATGCAGATAGTTCATTTATAATGTGATCGTCATGCTCGGTGGGTTTTTTGTTTTGTTTTGTTTTTAATATTCATTTATTTATTTTGAGAGAGTGCATGCAAGCAGCATTGGGGCAGAGAGTGGGGGAGAGAGAGTCTCAAGCAGGCTCTGCACTGTCAGCAAGGGGCCCACGTGCAGGATTCGATCTCACGAACCTTGAGATCATGACCTGAGCCGAAATCGAGAGTTGGACGTTTAACCGCCTGAGCCACCCAGGTGCCCCATCCTGCTGGATGTTTTAAAGCGTAGAATTGTAACTAATTTAAACTGCAGTTACTGTGACCAGTCCTTTTTTTTTCCTCCAGACATAACACGCATCACATAAAATTTGTGTCATTCTGGCTTTTGCAGTTTTTCCTCTCCGTAGTAATTATTATTATGCTGTAGCATGCTTGTTTATTTTTTTATGCAAAATTTTGTGTTTATTTTTTATTTTTTGAGAGAGAGTGTGAGCAGGAGAATGGCAGAGGGAGAGACAGAATCTTAAACAGGCTCCACACTGTCAGTATGGAGCCCGATCATGAGATCATGACCTGAGCCTAAATCAAGACTTAACAGACTGAACCACCCAGGCGCCTGTTCATGTTATTTTTGATAATTTCTCCTTTGTCATGTTGTGAATGCTGTTCGTAAATATCTTCCAAAGTCTTTGTTTCTTCTGCAAACAATGAGTTTTATGTTGATTAGCTTGGTCCTTAATGAAACATTTCAATATGGAAAGTTATGAATATGAATTAAATAGTCCATTGAATTTCACAGAAATTGTTGTGTTGTTTCTAAGGTACAGAAAAGCCAACCATGAAATGAGTGGGTATTGACAGAGTATACAAATTGTGCTCTAGCAGCACTGAAATACTCCCATTAACCGTGGCATAATGGTTCTCATAATGGAGCTTCCCATAATGGAAGTTTAGGCAACTCTTGAAATACCAATTAATGGTTTATTTGAACATAAATGTTCTATTTTATGATATATTACAAGAGTAGGGCTTATCAAATCATGTTTATTTCTGAAACTTCCCCAAACTCGATATTTTGTATAGTTTAAAATCATCCCAGAGTATATAGGAAACACCTGGAAGGTAGTTTCCTTGGATGTCTCCTGAACAACTAAAAATTAAGTTGTCCTAAATCAGACTCCTAACTTTCTAGACCTTCAGTCTTTTTTCCTCTTTGTGAATGGTCAAATAATTTATAATTTAGTGTGAATGTTTACTCTCCCTTATTTCCCATATCCAGTCAGTCCCCAAATCCTGTCACTTCTACCTCCTAAAAAGCTTTGAGTCTATCTCGTTCTCTCTATTCTTTGGTTGCTACTATAATTCAAGCCACTATCGTTCACACCATTGGTTGTCCTGCCTCCTTTCAATATAGCCTTCCTTTACCCCAAAAATTGAGTCGCCAAATTGAGTATACTGAAGTGCAGATGTTAAAATCTCAACTGCTTTTCAGTAAGATTTACAGGGCCTTTTGGGATCTAGGTCCTGCTTCCTCTCTCCTCTACTCTCTTGCCACTCGTGCTGCCACCATTCCTCCTCTTCAGCACAGATCCGTCAGCCACACTAAAGTGTCTTCAGTTTTCCTAGTGTACCAGATGATGTCCTGTCTGGGATTTTGCTCATGCTGCTTCCTCTTCCTGTGTAGGTCTTCACTGCCTTCACTGTTGCTAACTTGTACTCATTCTTAGGACTCTGTTTAGACATCACTTCTTCAGGCAGCCTTCCCTTACATCCCTGTGAGGTTTTTTTAGTGCAGAGGCGCCCTCTGGGCATTCGGTGACCACCTATCTACCCCAGTATATTAGGATTCCCAACTAGATGGGAATGAACTTCTGTAGAGCAGGGACTTGTGGCCTGTTTGTCATTGACTTTTTAGTATCTCATGCTAGGCCTGGTATGGTATGTTTTAGCTTAGTAGGTATTTGTGAAATGAATAAATGAATAAATAAGTGAACAATATCAATGTGATGATTTTTCATTAGTCATCCTCCCCAGAATCAGTTAACACAAGGCTACAGATTTTATGAGTTGATTTTTATTTTAGGCTTGGGGTTTTTTTATTGGCATCCATACTAATTTTTAATACTTTTCATGTATCTTTACTATATATTTTTATTTCATTTACTGTGTTTATTTAGGCATAAATCATTTGTTTTTGTTTTTTTTTTTAATTCTTGGCTTATTTTCTTTTTATAACCTTGAGTTTTATCCCTGCCTCAGGTGGAGGATGCGCTGTCTTATCTTGACCAGGTGAAGCTGCAGTTTGGTAGTCAGCCTCAGGTCTACAATGATTTCCTTGACATCATGAAGGAATTTAAATCTCAGAGGTAAAAGATATATGTGGTTGTATGCAAGCTTTGCGCTTGAAATGTTAATTTTGGAGGGAGGATATTGTTTATTCTCATATGCTGAAAGATAAAGGATGCCTCCTTTTGGGGAGTTTCATTTTTAGGGTCATGCTTTTATTTTGTGTATTGCTTTAAAGATGAAAATGATGGGCCCTGGACTTTGTAGTCTCCCTATTGGTAAATTTTTCATAACTAAAATTTTTCTTAGTACTTCATCTCAGTCCAGCGAAGTGGACTGTTAATGATTAGACTACCAGCTCTTTGAGTCGTTTTAGGACACACTAATATTCTGGCATGGTTCCCTGTTAGAGTAACTCATGAAAAATGTGGGCACATAATGATTGATACTGGTGTGTCGAGGGTGGATCTTGCATGCGAATTATAGCTTTAGATATACTATTGAGTATCTGCTTGATAGGACTGTTATGAATGTATATTCTGTTCAAAATTGTGACCAAGTCTCATTGAGTATGAGGCTAAAATGGCTTTGGACTTCAGAGTTCTTTGTGTTTTGTTGATTTTGTAATACACAGGTTGATTTTTACCTGTTTTCCTGTTCAGACAACCTAGTGGAATGTGAATTTTTTTCTTACTATGGTGTTGGTCAGCCTTGCCGCTTTAATTTTTTTTTCTGTGTGTGTATATGTGTTTTGTTGTTTTGTTTTTAATCAGCATTGACACACCAGGAGTGATTAGTCGTGTGTCCCAGCTGTTCAAAGGCCACCCTGACCTGATTATGGGCTTCAATACCTTCTTGCCCCCTGGCTACAAGATTGAGGTGCAAACCAATGACATGGTGAACGTGACAACTCCTGGCCAGGTTCATCAGATCCCCACCCATGGCATCCAGCCCCAGCCTCAGCCACCACCCCAACATCCTTCCCAGCCTTCAGCCCAGTCAGCCCCAGCTCCTGCCCAGCCAGCTCCTCAGCCCCCACCTGCCAAAGTCAGCAAGGTGAGCACTTGGGAACTTTACCTCATGTAAAATGCATCCCTAGAAAACCCTCTCCTTGGACATTGCCCCTTTATTTAAGACTCCAAGATGTCAGTTGCAGTGATTTCATTAGAGGAGATGCTGTAGTCACATCCCTGTAAGATGGTTCACATTTACCTAAATCCACATATTTTGATATCTGTTTAAATCAACACATCAGCAGTCTACAAGGACTCTTTTTTTGTCCCCACCTCCTGCACAGTGAACCCATGAGCATCCCAACAAATAGCAGCCTGATTTGTACAGTAGTACTTTGACAGCACAGTTGATAGCACAGGCAGAAATGGTCAGCCTGTGATCGGATTATGCTACTGCCTTTGCGGTCACCATTTTCTAAAAGTCACTCCATTTATCAGGTTGAGTCATATCAGGCTAAGGAGAAGCTCCTATTGATGATGGTGATGATGGTGGGGTCTGTTCTTGGTCTGGATCTGTACTGTCTGATCTAGTAGCCACTAGCCACATAAGACTGTGTTTACATTTAAACTAATTAAAATTTAAAGTAAATTCAGTTTCTCAATTGTACTAGCTACATTTCAGGTGCTCAGTAGCTTCGTGACCTAGTGGCTATTGTACAGGACAGTGCAAATAAAGAATATTTTCATCATCTCAGTTCTACTGGACAGAGGTGGTTTGGAAGCTTTTTATGTGGAGTTCCTGCAACAGTTGTCTTTTGACATTAAAGATTGATGGAGAGTGAGGTTTTTTTTTTTCTATTCCGTTTGCACCTGTTGAGTGAGCTTAAACATTGAATTAGAAAAAATTCTCCCTTGTAATTGGAAATGTAGCCATTTTTAAGGTTGCATTTAGAAAATTTGAGACTGAAATATCTGTATTAGAATCTTTGAATTCTCTACACTCCCCACGCCTGCCCAGTGTGATTTGAGTTGGGCTGAATGGCTTGGCCAGAGTAAATAAAGGATGTATATTGATTAGACACTTTGTTTCTCTTTACTTTGACCTTTCTTTCCTATGTCAGACCATCTGTGTTCCTGAGGAGAATAATGACTTTCTTCTTTTTAGCCTTCCCAACTACAAGCACATACTCCAGCCAGTCAGCAGACTCCCCCTCTCCCACCATATGCATCCCCGCGTTCTCCACCTGTCCAGCCTCATACACCAGTGACAATCTCGTTGGGAACGGCCCCATCCTTGCAGAACAATCAGCCTGTGGAGTTTAATCATGCCATCAACTATGTTAATAAAATCAAGAACAGGTTCCAGGGCCAACCAGACATCTACAAAGCCTTCCTGGAAATTTTGCACACGTATCAGGTATGAGTGTTGCCTTTTCAGCGGGTCTTAACCAGGTCACGTGCTGAGGGCATCTGGGTGGAGAAGAACTTGACTAACCGCTATTATGTCCCCTGATTTTTACTGGAAGTCAACAGGGTGAAACTGTGATGTGTGCTTACAAAGCCAATTTGATTTGCCTGACTTTAATTGCCAGCTAGGCAGGATTTTTAAGTTCCTGCACTGTGAAGCAGATACTTATTATCTGGGTAGTTAGGGGATGGTTTATATAGTATAGTTCGTGCGCAGTAGGAAAAGGAGATATTTCTCTAAGGTTTTGTTTTTTATTGGTTGGTAGTGGTCCTCTGAGCATTCACATACAGTGTCCTAGTTGTTTTTTTTTTTAAGTTTATTTATTTATTTAAGTAGTCTCTGCACTCAGTGTGGGGCTCAAATTTATGACCCCAAGATCAAGAGTCGCATGCTCTTCGGATCTAGCCAGCCAGGTGCCCATCCTAGTTTTCTTTTTTTTTTTTTAAGTCTGTTTATTTGTTTTGAGATAGATGGAGGTGGGGAGGGCAGAGAGAGGGAGAATCCCAAATGGGCTCCCACAGTCAGCACAGAGCGCCATGCAGGGCTCGAACTCACGAACCGTGAGATCAGACCTGAGCTGAAATCAAGAGTCAGACACTTAACTGACTGAGCTACCCAGGCGCCCTGCCCCTGTCACAGTTTTAAAAAAGTTATCAGCCATCATCTTCTCATTTCTCAGCTTAAAAGCTTGCAATTAAAACAGGTGCTGAGAACACAGATTTTTTTCCCCTAACTACAGCCCAAGTAGATAACCTACAGAGCTCCTGTCAGACATCCCAGAAAGTGTGCAAAAGGTAGTCATTCAAAACAGTGGCCCTCTCATATGGTATCTTCCCATTTGCAATTTCCTGTCAGAAAGAGCAGCGAAATGCCAAGGAAGCTGGAGGAAACTACACCCCAGCACTGACTGAGCAGGAGGTGTATGCCCAGGTGGCTCGTCTTTTTAAAAATCAGGAAGATCTGTTGTCAGAGTTTGGACAGTTCCTCCCAGATGCCAACAGCTCTGTGGTAAGTTTTTAGAAAGAACTGTGCTATTTAGAATTATCATCTTAAAAAGTTAGGAAGCTGGAAACAGGAGGGAACTTTTTCTAATGATACCCTTGCTTTGGTAAGAGAGTTAATCTCTTTCATCTGTCTTAATTAGCTTTTAAGCAAAACCACAGCTGAGAAGGTTGATTCTGTGAGAAATGACCATGGAGGCACCGTGAAGAAGCCCCAGCTGAACAACAAGCCACAGAGGCCCAACCAGAACGGCTGCCAGATCCGAAGGCACTCTGGGACCGGAACCACCCCTCCGGTGAAGGTGAGAAAGGGCAGCGCCTGCACGTTTTGACTTCTGGGAGCTGTTCTCGCAGACAAGTATTCTAGGGTTGTTCATGTGTTCTTCCCCTAAGCGTGTTGAAAGTTGGATCCTGGGAACTCGGGGTGAGTTGGTGTATGTCACAGAAACTCGATGCAAAGCTGCTTATCTGGCTTTGCAAAAGAATGTTGCACAGATTACTGTACTTTTTGAGTTTTTAGTATTTTCTCTGTTTTTTCTTTGCTATCCGCCGTCATGTCTCTGTTTGCTATCAGACGTTTCTGAGACTTACTGATTTCTCCCTTCTCATTTGATCTTCAACCTGCCTTGTGCTGAGGATGGTTATTAAGCTTGATCATTGTTTCACGACTAAGTCAGTGATCTCTTAAGTCCTGCTGTGAGTAGAGTGTCTATACTTTGTGAGATGTCTTTGGTCAAGAGGCCCAGCCTGCCCAGGATTCTGTGTTGAGTTGCCAGATTTCATCGGTATCATCCAAATCTCTAAGGCAGGGCCTTTGGGCTGTAGCAGAGAGAGATCTTAAACTTCTGTTAGTGACCTGTCACACAATGCTTCTTGTTACAGCTAAGCCTGCTCCCTTCCTCTTGGATGTAGTGTGGCTGTGCTAGAGGGATGTGCTGGATGTCGCTTCAGTGATTTCTACAGCAGTATGTAAAATGGAAGAGATGGCCGTGTCTACAGAATCTAAAGAATAAAAAGCTAGTGGAATTTTGAACAGTAAAAAGTGATTGGTGAACAAACAGATGACTACAAAGACGGACACATTAGGTGTTGCTCACACTTTTGAAGGGCTATTTTTTAGTACTTGTAATGGCTCTTCCTTTGGAAAGCAAGTTGAATGTAGTAATAGTTTATATTCACTTGAGGAAAGAGTGTTGGCTATACAGGTAACAAGAATCAAGTTGGCAGCTGAGCCCCACTCTTGCGCTGTCTCCTCCCACGCTCGATTGACCTCAGGTGGAAACACTAGAAAGGGGGCTATTTTCTCCCTAGGCAGTGTAAGAAGCGGAGGCTTTGGCTCTTGAGACCATGTACTCTGAGGTGGTTGAGGTAAATGTGCTACTTCTCCCAGAGTTTGTACATTTCTCTGCAGGGAGTTGAGAGAACGCTTTTTAAAAGTGAATTCTTGTCTGACAGTTACGTCATGGCCTGTTCATTGCCTTTGAAGAAGCAGTATTAAATTGCTCCGAAAGGATATTGCTGACAAGATCGTCATTCCTTCTTTTAGGAAAATAAACTGCTTTTTTTTTTTCATGAGTTTTTAAATTGAACTATAATTAAAAGTTGAAGATGGATTTTTGTCCTGTTCTGGCAGTGGGCTCTTAACTCTTTGCCTCCGCAGCTAGGGAGAGGGGCTCGTTGCGCTAGATTCCACATGAAGTCACGTTTGGCTAATGGAAAGAGTAAGGATATTCTGTTACCACAGTAATGCTGAGACCATTTGTAGAGGGACTGTTTGGGCGGTAGAATTATTTGTGAACCTCTGGGGGCGGGGGGTGGGGGGAATCTGACAGGCAAACTGAGATAGAGAAGATAGGTGCAAATCTTTTAGGATATAAAGCGAGTGAGTGATTTGAATTCTGTCATTTGTTGCAAATTACTAATCCGCAGTGATCACTCGTGGACCCATTGAACACAGATGAAAATCAAACTCCGAGAACTCCACTCCTCGAATCTTACATGTTTGTATTTTTTCTTTTTTTGCAGAAGAAACCTAAACTGCTCAGCCTAAAGGATTCTTCTCTGGCAGACGCCAGTAAGCATGGTGTAGGAACTGAGTCATTATTTTTTGATAAGGTAATTGTTGAATTAGATATAATACTGGTTATTAATGCCACACACAAATTACCCCGTCCCCAAGAAGATTTTGTTTAAGAGGCATCAAGCTGATGACATAGTTTCTAAGTTGTAGGTCCTTTTGGACCAATGCATCCATTAGCACAGCTAGACAAATAGTGGCATTGTCTGTGTTACTTTTGTGATGTAGTTTTCAGCATTTTCTGTGGTAGAAGATGCTTTTGAAAAATATATGAGGTTACTCATGGGTAGCCTATATGGCTGAGTTGGCTGTGTCCAACTTGAGCTCAGGTTATGATCTCATGGTTCCCGAGTTCGAGCCTCACATCAGACTGTCTGCTGTCAATACAGAGCCTGCTTCGGATCCTCTGGCCCCCCCACCCCAACCCCTGTCTCCCTGCTCTTCCCCTACTAGTGGGTGTGCACGCTTTCAAAAATAAATAAGCATTAAAAAGAAAGGAAGATGCATGATGTTACTCTTGAAAGATGTTTGGAGCAAACATTAAAAACATTTTTTTAAAAAGGGGCAGCGGGTGCCTGGGTGGCTCAGTCGGTTGGGCAACCGACTTTGACTCAGGTCATAATCTCATAATTCATGGGTTCGAGCCTCGCATCAGACTCTATGCTGACAGCTCAGAGCCTGGAACCTACTCGGATTCTGTGTCTCCCTCTTTCTCTGCCCCTCCTCTGCTTGTGCTTTCTCTCTCTCTGTCTCTCAGAAATAAATAATAGACATTAAAAAAAAAAAAAGATGTTTGGAGCTCCCTGTCATAGATTTCCAGGTCTGTACCATTTGTTGAGGACTCAATATGACTTAAAATCTTCTAATTGCTTGTGGTACTTACTTGAGGTATCAAACATAGGGTTTGTGGGAATTCTGATTGGTTTTCAAAGTTTCCAGCTGGTCCTGATAAGCTGTCAGAGTTGCGCTTACTGGTGTAAACACAAAGCTTATTTGTGTGGTATATTAGTTTGACTCTCTTCCTGTGTCTTGGCCTCCTCCTTAGAGTCAGCTTGATGATTAGCAGGCTGCCTTTATCAGGGTAATTGGCAATTGTCAGACTTCTCCTTGGCAAAAACCAGTATGGCTTGATCTGGTACAGATTTACCCTGTCTTGCACCTTTGGGTTTTTGCAAAAGGGCTGGTGTTTTAGCATCCCCATGATTGGTGCCTCCTTATCTCTCTAGCCTGCTGTGCCTGTGTGAGCTGGCCTGTCTAACAACCGAGTCCCCTGGCCATGAGTTGAACCATTTCTGAGGGCTGCCTGGGCACTTGGTACTTCTAAGGGAAATTGGAAGTCCAGGTCACAACCAGCAAATGACAATGAAAGAGTAGAGGGTAGGATATGAATAAGTTAATTTTTAAATGAATAATGACATTTTTTGTTTTCTGGGTTTGTTTTGTTTTGTTTTGGGGACACTTATTTCTTAGAGATATATACTGATATACAGTTGACCCTTGAACAATGGGGGTTGAAAATCTGAGTATAACTTGGGACTGCCCCAAAACTACTGTTGACCAAAGAACCCCTACTGATAATATAAATTATGGATTAATACATATTTTGTGTGTTATATGTATGATGTGCTGTATAATAAGCTAGAGAAAGAACTATTAAATCCATAAGGAAGGGAAAACACATTGACAGTACTGTATGTATCATAATCTGTGTGTAAGTGGACCGGTGCACTTCAAACCTGTGTTGTTCAAGGGTCAGCTGTTTAGATGAAATGTCTGATATTTGCTTAAAAAAATTTTTTTATGTTTATTCATTTTTGAGAGACAGAGAGAGAGAGAGTGAGCGTGTGCACAAACTGGGAAGGGGTAGAGAGAGAGGGAGACATAGAATCCGAATCAGGCTCCAAGCTGTCAGCACAGAGCCTGGTGGGGCTTGAACTCACGAACCATGAAGTCATGACATGAGATGAAGTTGGACACTTAACCAACTGAGCCACCCAGGCAACCCTGAAATTTTCTTTAAAATTCAGGGGTGGGGGAAATGGTTATAGATGAAGTAGAATTTACTTTATATTGATCATTGAGGCTTGGTAAGTACATGGAATTCATTAGACTATTCTGTCTACTTTTGTGCATGTTTAAAGGCTAATAACATAAAAGTAAGTGAATATGGTGTTTAGAACAAGAAATATAGTTATCTTTCATCTTTGGCTTTGAAAATGCAAACTCCATATGGTATCTACTGACAGATCATTATAAAAGTATACAAGAGCCTGGAGAAGAGGTTGTTGCTAACCTGATTGGTTTGGTGAGGATCTCTCTGCAGTCCTCACTAAAGGACCACAATGCTAAAGATTCACTTTTGAAATTAAAACTCCAAATTGCTTATCTAGCCAGGCTGGCGTTACTCTGTGTATACCATTGAACATTTTTAGGTTTTTAGATGTTAAAGTTCAGTATGATTATCAGGTCAGAGGATAGAAGCATCTTATTTAGAAAGTCATTATTCAAGATTACCAGAGCTTAAAAACAGAATTGGCAAAAATTCTTGCCATAAACATCTGTTAGGAGAAGCAGCAAAAACTTGGGTAACTCTGATATGGTTGGAGAATCAAGCATATAAGTAGGTAAACGTACTATTTACTTAGGATCTCATTAAAAATATTTATATTATGAAAAATTTTAAACATCTGTAAAATTAAGGAGACAAGTAAAATGACTCTTCGCATCCCCCTCGTTCAGCCTCAGCAGTCCCCACCGCCCAGCCGTGCACTTGTTTCTCATGTACTCTAATCCACCCTGGGTTATTTGGAGACAAATCCCACAGATTATATTATTTCATACATAAGTATTTTGCCAAGTTTCCTTTTTTTAAGATATTATTTATTTATTTTGAGAGAGAAAGAGCACACGAGCAGTGGAAGGGCACAGAGAAAGGGAGAGAGACCATCTCAAGCTGGCTCTGCACTGTCAATCCCATGACCCTGGTATCATGACCTGAGCCAAGATCAAGAGTCAAATGGGCAACCAGTTGAATCACCCAGGCGCCTCCAAATTTCCCCACTCTTTTAAAAGCAATCTAAGATTTCTTGATTCCCCCTTTAACTATTTCTCTTCTGGTTGTCTCCATAAGGTCCGAAAGGCTCTGCGGAGTGCAGAGGCCTACGAAAATTTCCTGCGCTGTCTTGTTATATTTAATCAGGAAGTGATCTCTCGGGCTGAGCTTGTGCAGTTAGTCTCTCCTTTCCTGGGGTAAGTGGAAAGAGGGGCTTAGCCCTGATGTGTGGTGTAGAGCTGAGGATATATGATAGTCAGCGTACCCATTATGATCTATTTTTGCCTCATAAAATGTCAAAGTCACAAGAGTCCTGTGGGACTTCTTCTAGTTTAACTCTAGAGATGGAAAAATAGAGAAGGCATCAGCCAAGACTAGGGGTCTCTTCATCCCCTGACCAATGTTGGATGTTTGTAAAGACAAGTCTCTTCCAGGGTTCTAGAATCCTGACTCTATTTGACAACCTAAGAATTATGCAAACATTAAAGTGGTCTTCTTGATTAGAAGAGCAGCTGGTTATTGCTTAATTTCAGTGCAGCTCCTCCATCAGCACCCTGACTAGTTTTGGAGCGCTCTACAAGAAAAGGGGAAGCCAGATGCTCAGAAGCAGTGCTTCTTAGACAGGAAATAATAATTGTCATTGGAATTTGTCCCTGGTAGCAGAGTTCCGACCCGGCACCAAATAGCCATATCTCAGGATAACTGCATCATGCTTCTAGTTACTCACCAGTTTTTGGTTTTGATTCTTCAGGAAATTCCCTGAATTGTTTAATTGGTTTAAAAACTTTCTGGGCTATAAGGAGTCTGTACATCTGGAAACCTTTCCAAAGGAACGAGCCACAGAGGGCATTGCCATGGAGATAGATTATGCCTCTTGTAAACGGTTGGGCTCCAGCTATCGGGCCCTTCCAAAGAGTTACCAGCAGCCCAAGTGTACAGGACGGACTCCTCTCTGTAAAGAGGTAAGGCTTTTCCTGGAAAGGATCAGTCCTCATTCCTCAGTTTCCTCCAGAGGGAGTGGCACCAGGGATCAGGAATTTATATAAATGAGGAAATCAAGGCCCATCTCTTTTTTTCCAGAAGAAAATGTTTTATATTTATTTCCAGATTTCCTATCTTTTGCAAACTTACTAAAGATGAAAGTTGCAATGTTAATGGTTTCTTCCATCCCCTAGAATTGTCTTTTTGTTGAGAGTGCTTCATCACCAGAAAGGTTTTACACCTTGCCTTCAATTTCTCTTCCTTTACTCAAAGGTTTTAAATGATACGTGGGTTTCCTTCCCTTCCTGGTCTGAGGACTCCACCTTTGTTAGTTCCAAGAAGACCCAGTATGAAGAACATATCTATCGTTGTGAAGATGAACGCTTTGAGGTACAAGCTCCTTTATCACTTGGAAGTTGAGGAAATAGGAGGTGCTGAATGCTAAGCTCTCTTAAATATCTGTCTGTGAGGTTTGGCCTTTAAGACAAGGCTTGTATTCAGTAGTAAGTACTTATTGTCATATTTACCAGGCTTCACAAGTTCGTCAGATACATTAATACTGTTTTATGGCATATGTGACCTGTCTGGGCCACTTTAACCTTGTTGACTAAAGTTATCCTTTGATGGCTGTGTAATACTCCCTTGAATTTTTAACAGCCTTTAAAAAGTTAATTGTGTTTTACAGGGTATCTAAAACAGTATTTGTTAAGGCTGTCTGAACTGTTTTAAAGAGGTTTAATTATTTATTTTGAAGTGTTTATTGTTAGCAGGTATCTTGATAGAGTTATTAGCAAAGCAGCTCTCCTGTGAGGACTGGAATTCTTCTATCTATATCTGATTGATTTGGCTCCTTGTGAAAGAAAGCAAAATTAGGGCTTCATTTTAAAGTAGTTGGGAAGGGGGGCGCCTGGGTGGCTCAGTCGGTTAAGTGTCCCACTTCGGCTCAGGTCATGATCTCATGGTTTGTGGGTTCGAGCCCCGCGTCGGGCTTTGTGCTGACAGCTCAGAGCCTGCCACCTGCTTCAGATTCTGTGTCTCCCTCCCTCTCTCTCTGACCCTTCCCCACTCACGCTCGCTCTCCCTGTCTCTCAAAAATAAATAAACATTAAAAAAAATTAAAAAAATATAAAAGTAGTTGGGAAGGGAACAGCCGGAGTGAACAAGTGAGCTGGTAGAGCCTCTGTACCAGCAGTGGGAGTGCTGAGATTGTTAAAGTGTCCAGTTTGCTGATCTCATCAATAGAAAAGGGAATGTTCAGTGTGTTTAAAGAGGTAAAATGATGTGTATCCTATTTAATGCATTTATTATATAAAAGCAACTGGCCCTGCTTATTCATATAGATAGGAGATATCTTGCTCTTTTTTGAAATCCATATGACTTCGCTCTGCCAGCCATCCCTCTTCACACTTGATTCAGCTGTTTCTAGCATGTTTTGAATGAAGAGCCACATGTTGTTTGACCACTGACAGGTGATTGGCCCCAATGTTCATGAGGAGTTTGAACCATTCGCATAAAGTGAAATTATGACAGATAACAACATCCATGGAAAGTTTTATCAGTCTGAAGAAAGCATTTCTTTGTACCTGTGTTGAGTAAGGGTAGACGATGAGTTAGAAAGCAGAGATTGGCATCCTTTTCTGACAGTGTGTTCCTATTCTCAAATGGTATGCCTGCAAAAGGCAACATCTGCATTTCACACTGTGATTATAGGCATGATGATGAAGGATTGGGTAGGAGCATTCCTTTATACCTCAGGATACGTTAGTGATCCTGCAGTGTAGACAACCCCTAAATTTCAGTGGCTTGAAAAAAACAGATTTATTTCTTGATCCTTCTCATCAGAATTACTTCGAGGAACTAGGCTGACCAAGTGCCACCATCTTGATTATTGCCAATCACTAGAGGGAAAAGAGCTCAGAAGGGCCTTGCACCTTTAAATGCTCTAGCCTAGAAGTAATAAACACTGCTTCAGCTTACCTGCCCACACTCATTTGCCGGAACTAGTTAGATAGCCCTGTCTTATCACAAGGGAGCCTGGAGGTTCAGTTTATCGTTTGTCCATAATCAGAAGATGAACTAGAAATTTTACAGAAAATTACTGCCACAGTCCTCAAACTAGAAAGTTTAGGGAAAACTTCTGTAGGCGTTTGGTCATAGGGCCCTGACACTACTCATTTACTAAGTTTTTTGTTTCTCATTTAGAGAATCTTATGTTACCCGTAGGAAAAAAGTTAGCTCAAAGGTTGCCAGTCCTATCCTTAACCAGCTCTGGCTACGCCCTTGCCCCAAAGTGAGTTCCAGGAATTTTATTAGGATTTAGATGGTTACCCACAGATACTACATTGAAGCCCCCTGCTTTTTTTTTTTTTTTAACAGTTACTTTTAAGAGACAGAGAGCACAAGTAGGGCAGGGCAGAGAGAGAGAGAGACACAGAATCTAATGAAGGTTCCAGCCGAAATTGGACGCTTAACCCAACTGAGCCACCCAGGTGCCAACCCCCCCTTTTTAAATATTTATTTATCTTAGAGACAGAGCACAAGGACAGAGAGAGGGAGACACAGAATCTGAAGTAGGCTCTGGGCTCTGAGCTATTAGCACAGAGCCCAATGCAGGGCTCAAACTCCACAAGATCCTGACCTGAGCCGAAGTCGGACACTCAACCACACAGGTTGAGTGGGAGCCACACAGGTGCCCCAGCATTGAAGTCCTTAAGGAACGATAGTTACTGTTCTTACGGGATGTGGAACAAGACTAAATATTTCAGGTTACCCTGATACAATCTGAATGGTCTTCTGAGGAATGTTGTATTTTGTTTGTTTTGTTGTGTTTTATCATTTGTAACTCATCGTAGCAATCCAGGAAAGTTCAGGGGGAAGGAAATGTCAGTAAGATTGCCCCCTGTGAGATTCCTTTGGTCTGGGAGTCAGTTGTCCTAAGCAAAGCACACTGATGGTGTTAGACGTAACAATTACCACTTTTCTATCATTTGTTGGATATTACATGCCAGACTGTGCACTAAACCCTTTATGTGGATTGTATTGTTTAATCTAGAAAACAGTCTTATGAGAGTAGATGGTATTGTCCTTGTTTTGTTGGTAAGGAAGTAGAATTTTGTGTGGCTGCTGTGATCGCAGAACTTGGGATTCACATCCAAGGAACTTGACTTCTTACTTCATACTCCTGACTGCTGTTCTGTTCTGGTTTGGGTCCTGAGCACACTCTCTTTTGCTTTAGCTTGATGTAGTTTTAGAGACCAATCTGGCAACGATCCGGGTTCTGGAAGCAATTCAGAAGAAGCTTTCTCGCTTGTCTGCTGAGGAACAAGCAAAATTTCGCTTGGACAACACCCTTGGGGGCACATCGGAAGTTATTCACCGAAAAGCACTCCAGAGGATATATGCTGATAAAGCAGCCGACATCATTGACGGCCTGCGGAAGAACCCCTCCATTGCCGTCCCAATTGTCCTTAAAAGGTAACTGACTGGGTGTCCCCTACATGCTTTAGTGTGCTTCATGACAGATTCAGTGTCCCATTAAATAAGGCCCTCGTTTTCGACCTGGGTGTTATCCTGTGAGGCCTCCATTTCTCTCCAACCCTGGTTGCTGGAAATCAGGTGCAGCATGGCGTAGCGGAGCTTCTGTGTGAGCAGCAGCAGAGAACAGACCTTGAAGGTCCATAGTGGAATGCTCCCTGTGTTTAAGGGAATATTTTAAAATTTAGAAAAGAACAAAGAAAACAACTACCCACATTCCTGCCACTTAGTACTAAACATTTGTTAACACCTTTGTTTTTTAATAAGGAAAATCACTCTTTGTCTTTGTAAAATTGATACTTTAAAAAGACTTATTACTAGCTTGCCACTTTTACCAAGAATGTCTTACTTTTTTCTCCTGACAAACCTTCAGCCTGAGGGGTAGAGGGGTGTTGTGCTCCCCTAGCCCAGGCATGAAGGGGGAGGCCAGGGCTAGGGCTGAGCCCCGGGCTCCTTCAGTCCATGGCACTCTGGACCACAGTGTGAATCTCAGCTGGCAGCCGGGTCCTCTCTCAGTATCACCTGAAGGTGGGAAGGGATTCTTACTTGCTGCACAGGTTGCAAATGCCGGTTTCATTGTGCCTTCCTAGCCCTCCCTTCAGGAGCCGGCATAAGTGTTCCTCTTCTTGCCATGCCCCTAGCATTGAATTTTGGGCTTTGAGATGTGGGATATTCTTTAGCTCTAGTGCCAGTTTTGATTTTCTTCTGCTCTCCTCTTCTGGAGTGCTTGGATCGGTGATTGCCATCAGAAATTCCCAGACCGAGCGCAGAGGAGCCTTCCAGTGCAAATGCAAGTTCTCTGCTCTGCACTTCCGCATTTATAGTAGTTAGCATAGTGAATGTTCGCAGAAGTCCTGCAGCTTATTTTGTCTGGCCAAGGAAGAGCC